>NC_041390.1:499411259-499421423 GCF_002162155.2 Triticum dicoccoides | reverse complement strand
GCCACACGCGCCCCGGTCCTTCTCCCCATGCCCGCGCGCCGCGCTCACCCGCGGTTCTGCTGCAGCTGCTCCTGGCACCGCCTGAGTTCGTGCTCAGCGCCACCGGCCGGCGCGCCCCCTGGCCTCACCACGGTCGCCGCTCGCGCCGGCTGCGCCCCTCACCTGCATCGCCCGGCGGCCGCACCCCATCACTGCTGCTGTGCCGCCCCTCCTCCGCCACTACTACCGCGCCGCGGTCGCCCTTGCTTCGCCTTCGCCGCTCCGCGACCGGCTCCCCCGGGGCTCGGCCTCTGCCCCGCGGTGCCGCGGCCCGCACCTGGCCATGCCCACAGCCGCCTGGCGCGCCGTCGTCCTGCTCCCCGCCGGCGACCGCCCTCGCCCCGCGGCCATTCCCTGCGCCCGGGCGGGCTTCGCCCCGCACGCGCCCGCTACACAGCCGCCCGTTTTGGCCCCCTGGGCCACTGACCCAGGGGCCCCACGCCCTTTTTTTTCTTTCTCAAAAAAAAAGAAGTAAATAAATAAAAAGTTAATTAATAATTACAATGTTTAATTAATTAAGGATTTAATTAAGTTAATTAATCATATTTAGATTAATCTAATTAGTAATTAACCTAGTCAATTAACTAAACTAATTAAACCTAATTAATTAGCTCAGACTATGACAGGTGGGTCCCACTGGACCCACCGGTCAGGTTGACTCTGGTCAACGGACCGTTGACCGCTGACGTCACCTCTACGTCATGCTGACGTCACCAGGCACTGTTCTGGATAATCCTGAATTAAAATAATTAAATAAATCCTAAAAATGAATTAAATCTTTTAAAATCAATATAAAATAAACCGTAGCTCGGATGGAAAAACTTTGTACATGAAAGTTGCTCAGAACGACGAGACGAATCCGGATACGCAGCCCGTTCGTCCGCCACGCGTCCCTAGCATAGAGAACTTGCAACATTTCACCTCCGGTTCATCTGTCCAAAAACACGAAACACTGGGGGTACTTTCCCGGATGTTTTCCCCCTTCACCAGTATCACCTCATACCGCGTTAGAACACGTCTAGCTCTGCTTGTTGACCTGTTATGCACTTGCTTGCTATGTATTTACTATTTCTCCCCCCTCTTCTCTCCGGTAGCCCCCGTGACGATGCTGATGCCCCTGTGGACGACTACATCACCGACGACCCCTCCTTCTTGTCTGAGCAACCAGGCAAGCCCCCCCTTGATCACCAGATATCGCCTACTCTTCTCTATACTGCTTGCATTAGAGTAGTGTAGCATGTTACTGCTTTCCGTTAATCCTATTCTGATGCATAGCCTGTCATTGCTGCTACAGTCATTGATACCTTACCCGCAATCCTAAATGCTTAGTATAGGATGCTAGTGTTCCATCAGTGGCCCTACACTCTTGTCCGTCTGCCATGCTATACTACTGGGCTGTGATCACTTCGGGAGGTGATCACGGGCATATACGATATACTTTACACAGTTACATTATCTGTGATACTGTTCGGAGTTGGGGGCTGAAGGGGCAGGTGGCTCCATCCCGGTAGAGGTGGGCCTGGGTTCCCGACGGCCCCCGACTGTTACTTTGTGGCGGAGCGACAGGGCAGGTTGAGACCACCTAGGAGACAGGTGGGCCTGGTCCTGTTCGGCGTTCGCGGATACTTAACACGCTTAACGAGATCTTGGTATTTGATCTGAGTCTGGCTACGAGCCTATACGCACTAACCATCTACGTGGGAGTAGTTATGGGTATCCCGACGTCGTGGTATCAGCCGAAGCACTTCAGACGTCAGCGACGGAGCGGCGCGCGCCGAATTGGACTGGAACGCCACTAGGCTAGGTCTGCTTTCGGCCGCCCTCGCAACGTGCAGGTGTGCTATGGGCGATGGGCCCAGACCCCTGTGCGCTTAGGTTTAGACCGGCGTGCTGGCCTCTCTGTTGAGCCTAGGTGGGGCTGCGACGTGTTGATCTTCCGAGGCCGGGCATGACCCAGGAAAGTGTGTCCGGCCAAATGGGATCGAGCGTGTTGGGCTATGTGGTGCACCCCTGCAGGGAAGTTAATCTATTCGAATAGCCGTGATCTTCGGTAACAGGACGACTTGGAGTTGTACCTTGACCTTATGACAACTAGAACCGGATACTTAATAAAACACACCCTTCCAAGTTCCACAGACAACCCGGTGATCGCTTTTCTACAGGGCGACGAGAGGAGGATCGCCGGGTAGGGTTATGCTATGCGATGCTACTTGGAGATGCTGCTTGGAGATGCTACTTGAAGATGCTACTTGGAGGACTTCAATCTACTCTCTCCTACATGCTGCAAGACGGAGGCTGCCAGAAGCGTAGTCTTCGATAGGATTAGCTATCCCCCTTTTATTCTGGCATTCTGCAGTTCAGTCCACCGATATGGCCCTTTACACATATACCCATGCATATGTAGTGTAGCTCCTTGCTTGCGAGTACTTTGGATGAGTACTCACGGTTGCTTTTCTCCCTCTTTTCCCCTTTCCCTTCTACCTGGTTGCCGCAACCAGATGCTGGAGCCCTGGAGCCAGACGCCACCGTCGACGATGAACCCTACTACACCGGAGGTGCCTACTACTACGTGCAGCCCGCTGACGACGACCAGGAGTAGTTTAGGAGGATCCCAGGCAGGAGGCCTGCGCCTCTTTCGATCTGTATCCCAGTTTGTGCTAGCCTTCTTAAGGCAAACTTGTTTAACTTATGTCTGTACTCAGATATTGTTGCTTCCGCTGACTCGTCTATGATCGAGCACTTGTATTCGAGCCCTCGAGGCCCCTGGCTTGTATTATGATGCTTGTATGACTTATTTTATTTGTAGAGTTGTGTTGTGATATCTTCCCGTGAGTCCCTGATCTTGATCATACATATTTGCATGCATGATTAGTGTACGATTGAATCGGGGGCGTCACAAGTCCTAACTGCCCTACCCAAGGACATCTCTAGAAGAAATCACCTTTCAATCGACTTGGAGGTGTTCCACTCGACAGACTCGAAGACACTCGACCAGGAAGCAATCAGTCGACCAAGATCCAACCACTCGACGGCCAGGAGACCTAAAGTCACTCCGCACGCTAACGGTTGGTCATTAAGTAGCTTTTATGGTCATCATAGCACTTTATTAGGGGCGTTACTAGTAACGCCCGACCTTAATGTACTTAAAACCCTGCATAACTGAGGGCCGGAGGGGTCTGGCGAACTCTATATAAGCCACCCCCCTCCTCAATGTAAAGGGTTCGCACCCCTGTAATTCATACACACATAATCCAGTCGACCGCCTCCGGGCTCCGAGACGTAAGGCTATTACTTCCTCCGAGAAGGGCCTAAACTCATAAACCTCGTGTGCTTACAACTACTCCATAGCTAAGATCTTGCCTCTCCATACTTACCCCCCTACATTACTGTCAGACTTACAACCACGACAGTTGGCGCCCACCGTGGGGCAGGTGTCCTAGCGATTTGTTGGAGGAGTTGCGATCTTTTCCGATCCAAATCATCATGGTTTCTGGTGGAGTTTTGGTGGAGGGCAGCGAGATCCGTCTCGGCGCGCTCACGTTCATCGCCGACGACTCCGCTTGGCTTCAGGAGGCTCTGCTCAACGTGGACGCACTCCCTGTCCGTGGGGCAACGCACTTTCGCGCGTGCGTCCGCGACATCCTCTTGCAGCAACCGTTGACCCATTATCGGTCGGCCCCTGTGTTGTCCTCCCTCCCTGTTTCCCGCCGGCGCAAGTGCTCCGGTCGGTCGAGACTTCAGCGGTGGGTGAGACACGCGGTGGCATGCCAGTCGGCCAACCCTCAAGTCACGGCGATCGAGCCCGACGAATCCCTCTACGGCATGTTCGACCTGTCGACTGGCTCCGCAGAGACCGCATCTGAGTGCGACAGCAGTGATCCGGTGGCGGAGGTTCTGATGGTCGATGGACCGCGCAGTCCTCCCGGTTTTCCCCGCATCGACAGAGGCGCAGGTGGAGGCGACCCGTCACATCCCCATGAGGAATATCTCCCCGAGCCTCTCACGTCGCTGCAGAGGGAAGAACTTCGTCGCCAGAACATGGATGTACTGCACACTCCTATCGTTGGAGAAACCCCCAAGGCTCATGCCTTGGAGGACGCATGCCTGGCAAATATGGCTGAGTGCACTCGACTGGAGAACCTCCAGCGAGCACTCAACGAGTGTGCGCGACAACGGGTTCCAGAATCCAGTCGACGTCCGCTCTTTCTGCCCCCGCAGGTATATCGAACTCCGATTCAGAATTTAGCAGCTGCAGCCCGTATAGCAGAGTCGATTCAGCCTTCCCAGTCAGAAGCTGGCAGAGGCTTGTTGCAGATCAGAGCGTTACTCCGGGCAGCAGGAGACCAGAATTCTGCTGTTTCTCAGTCGCGGAATAGGATTCATAGCAGATCCATTGCTGCAGACACAGTCCAGTCGGCTCATAGCCCAAGATCGCCCCTTGAGGCATGAGGGACATGGGGACCGGCGTGATCAGCACGGGAACTGTGAGCAGTATGATCACCGATTTGATCGTGGCGATCGACATCGAGTGCCCACCCCTCCCCCGAGGAGTGGATCGTATGTGCCTCGACAGCAGGATGACAGGCGCCCTCATAGTGTTGGGCGAAGGATTCCAGTCGACCCCAGGGAACCAGGCTTTGATGCGAGATCCATTCTCGTTCAAGGTTTGGTCGACAGGAACAGAGCTCACCGAGAAGGTCACGACAGAGATGCACCTACCAGCAGCAGAGTACATGTTTCGGGGCCAGAGTGCTTTAGTAGAGCCATCAGGGCCGCTGTGATTCCTCCCAACTTCAGGTTGGCGACTGGAGTCAGTAAGTTCACTGGTGAGTCCAAGCCCGATACTTGGCTTGAAGACTACCGAGTGGCTGTCCAGATTGGCGGTGGCAATGATGAAGTGGCCATGAAGCACCTGCCTCTCATGTTGGAGGGCTCGGCCAGAGCGTGGCTGAATCAGTTAGCACCCAGCAGCATTTACACTTGGGAAGATCTCGCCCGAGTGTTTGTCACCACATTTGAAGGAACATGCAAGCGACCGGCAGGGCTGGCGGAACTGCGGTCTTGCGTACAGAAGCCAAATGAAACTTTGAGGGATTACATCCAGAGATGGATCACGTTACATCACACGGTAGAGAATGTGCCTGATCACCAAGCAGCCTGTGCCTTCAAAGAAGGCGTCAAGTACAGAGAACTGAATCTGAAATTCGGTCAAACTGGAGACATGTCTCTGAATCGGATGATGGAGATTGCCACCAAGTACGCTAATGGTGAAGATGAGGATCGACTCCGGAGTGGCAAGCACAAGTCAGTCGCCCAAGAAACCGGAGGAGGAAATTCCAATCGGAAACAGAAGCAGAAAGCCGAGCCAGCTGCTCCCGGGGAAGCCTTGGCTGTAACTCAAGGAAAGTTTAAGGGGAAACCCAAAGGGCCTTGGAACCCCAAGAAAGTTAAAGACCAAGACGAAAATGATGTGTTGGATTTGCCATGTCACATCCATACCAAGAAAGATGAAGAGGGTAAGCTCATTTAGACAAAACATAAGGAAAAGGAAAGGAAAAGGAGTCGGACAAAGTTGAGGGCAAGGAAGACAGTGATGATGGATACCCCCAGGTCAATTCCACCTTGTTGATTTTTGCTGATGTTGAAAGCAAAAGTCGACTGAAAGTTATCAACCATGAGGTGAATATGGTTGCTCCGGCGACACCCAGTTATCTGAAGTGGTCTCAGACTGCCATCACATTCGACCAGTCCGATCACCCAACGCACATTGCCACCCCTGGGAGGCAAGCTTTGGTGGTCGACCCAGTTGTTGAAGGCACTCGACTGACCAAAGTCTTGATGGATGGTGGCAGTGGTTTGAACATACTGTATGCTGAGACATTGAAAGGGATGGGCATTCTGATGTCCAGAATCAGTACCAGCAACATGAGTTTCCATGGAGTCATTCCTGGGAAGAAGGCTGAGTCACTCGGCCAAATTGATCTTGATGTGGTTTTCGGTGATTCCAAGAATTACCGCAAAGAAAAGTTGATGTTTGAAGTTGTGGATTTCCAGAGTGCTTATCACGCTATTTTGGGCAGGCCAGCTTATGCACGCTTCATGGCTCGACCATGTTATGTGTATCTCAAATTGAAGATGCCTGGTCCCAAAGGTGTGATCACTGTTACAGGCAATTGGAAGAAAGCAGAAGAGTGATTTCAGAAAGGCTCAAAGATCGCTGATGCTCAGATGGCAGTGGTGGAGCTACAGGAATACCAGAAGACTGCAGACCCGAGTGATTTGTTGCGAGCCAAGAAGCCCGTCACAGAATCAGCTTTTCAGTCATCTAGTGAAACGAAGCCGGTTCACATTCACCCGACCGATCCCAGTGCTGCTCCGACTCATAGCTCAACAACACTCGACTCCAAATAGGAAGAAGTGCTCATCCAGTTCCTCTGTGAGAACTGGGACATCTTCGCATGGAAGCCTTCTAACATGCTGGGTGTTCCTAGGGGGCTGGCTGAGCACCGCCTACGAGTCGACTCAAAAGTAAAACCTGTCAAAGAACATCTTCGACGGTCCGCCATCCAGAAGAGAAAGGCTATTGGTGAGGAGGTGGCTCGGCTCTTAGCAGCGGAGTTCATCCGAGAGATTTACCACTCCGAGTGGCTCGCCAATGTTGTCATGGTCCCCAAGAAGGACAAGTCACTTCACATGTGCATTGACTTTAAACATATCAATCGGGCCTGCCCGAAAGATCATTTTCCTCTCCCCCGCATCGACCAGATAGTCGACTCGACTGCGGGATGTGAGCGACTATCTTTTTTAGACGCCTATTCTGGGTACCATCAGATCTGTCTGTATGGACCTGCCGAGATCAAAACAACTTTCATCACTCAATTCGGGTGCTTCTGTTATGTTACCATGCCATTCGGCCTCAAGAATGCCGGAGCCACATTCATGAGGATGATTCAGAAGTGTTTGCTCACTCAAATCAGTCGGAATGTGGAAGCATACATGGATGACATTGTGGTCAAGTCATGGAAGGGTTCCGACCTACCGACTGACCTTGCTGAAACCTTTGCCAACCTCAGGAGGTATGATATCAAGCTTAATCCATCAAAGTGCACATTCAGAGTTCCTGGCGGAAAGTTACTCGGTTTTCTCGTTTCCGAACGGGGAATCGACGCCAATCCAGAAAAAGTCGGTACTATACTCCGGATGAAACGTCCTGTGCGAGTGCATGACGTCCAGAAGCTTACTGGTTGCTTGGCCGCTTTAAGTCGATTCATCTCTCGTCTCGGTGAAAAGGCATTGCCTCTTTACCGATTGATGAAGAAGTCAGACAAGTTCGAGTGGACTCCTGAAGCTGATGCAGCGTTTGCAGAGCTCAAAGCTCTGCTCTCCACCCAGCCGGTGCTTGTTGCTCCAATCAGCAAAGAGCCTTTGCTGCTTTACATCGCAGCCACGGGACAAGTCGTCAGTACGGTACTGACGGTCGAGCGGGAAGAAGAAGGAAAAGCCTTCAAAGTTCAGCGCCCAGCATATTATGTTTCTGAAGTTTTGACCCCATCGAAGCAAAGATATCCTCATTATCAGAAGCTTGTATATGCGATTTATATGACCACAAAGAAGGTTGCTCACTACTTCTTTGATCATTCCATTACAGTCGTCAGCGACGCTGCATTGTCAGAGATCCTGCACAACAGAGATGCAACTGGTTGAGTGGCAAAATGGGCGATTGAACTCCTTCCTCTAGATATCAAATTTGAGGCAAAGAAAGCTATCAAGTCCCAAGCAATAGCAGATTTCGTCGCCGAGTGGATTGAACAACAACTGCCGACTCAGGTTCACTCGGAGCATTGGACCATGTTCTTCGACGGTTCCAAAATGCTGAATGGTTCCGGTGCCGGGGTAGTATTGGTCTCCCCCGAGGAGATAAGCTCATATATGTTCTTCAAATCCACTTTGATTCCTCCAATAACGAAGCAGAATATGAAGCACTTTTATATGGGTTGCGCATGGCCATTTCACTCAGCGTCCGTCGCTTCATGGTCTATGGCGACTCAGATTTGGTGGTTAATCAAGTGATGAAGGAGTGGGACGTCAGAAGTCCGGCCATGACTGGTTATTGCAATGCAGTGAGAAAGCTGGAGAAGAAATTCGAAGGGTTAGAACTTCATCACATACCCCGACTGAAAAATCAAGCAGCTGATGATTTGGCGAAAATATAGTTCCAAAAGAGAAGCCATTCCCAGCAATGTGTTTTTGGAACACATCCACACACCATCAGTTCAGGAGGATCCCTTCACTGAAGAAGCCCCGCAGCCAAAAAGTGCCACGGATCCGATTGAAGTTGAAGTTCCAGCTATGGTCGACCTGATCATGGAAGTTTTGGTCATCACTCCCGACTGGACGGTACCGTACATCGCGTACATCCTAAGGAAAGAACTCCCAGAGGACGAAGAAGAGGCTCGACAGATCGTCCGTCGGTCCAAGGCCTTTACAGTCATAAAGGGACAGTTGTATAGAGAAAGCGCGACTGGAGTCAGTCAGAAGTGTATAACACCAGAAGAAGGTCAGATAATCCTTGATGATATCCACTCGGGGACCTGTGGTCATCATGCGTCCTCTCGGACCATTGTGGATAAAGCATACCGAGCTGGATTCTACTGGCCAAGGGCGAATGAAATGGCGAAAGAGATAGTCGACAAATGTGAAGGATGTCAGTTTTACTCCAATATGTCGCACAAACCCGTGTCAGCCCTGAAAACCATTCCACTCGTCTGGCCCTTCACTGTTTGGGGACTGGACATGGTTGGACCACTGAGAACAGGCAGGAGCGGCTTCACTCATGTGCTAGTAGCAGTCGACAAGTTCACCAAATGGATTGAAGCTAAGCCTATCAAGAATCTTGATGCTTGCACTGCTATCAGTTTCATCAGAGAGTTGATATTCAGATATGGATTTCCGCACAGCATCATCACTGACAATCGGTCAAACTTTGATTCTGACAAATTCAGAGCCTTTTGCGCCTCTCAAGGCACACGAGTCGACTACGCTTAAGACGCTCACCCCCAGTCGAATGGACAAGCGGAACGAGCAAACGGCTTAATTCTCAAAGGACTAAAACCCCGACTGATGTGTGATCTCAAGCACGCAGCAGGTGCATGGGTCGACGAGTTTCCATCAGTTCTTTGGGGATTGAGGACAACCCCGAACCGATCGACTGGAAGAACCCCATTCTTTCTAGTCTACAGAGCCGAAGCCGTTTTGCCGAGTGACCTGCTTCACAACGCACCCCAAGTCGAGCTCTACTCTGAAGATGAAGTAGAACAAGCCCGGCAGGACGCAGTCGACCTCCTGGAAGAAGAAAGAGAAATGGCCATGATCCGATCGACCATCTATCAGCAAGACTAGCGTCGATTCCATGCCAGAAATGTGAAGAGTCGAGCCTTCCAAGAAGGAGACTTGGTCCTCCGAGTGGATCAATAGAAACCACACAAACTCGCTCCTACTTGGGAAGGCCCCTTCATAGTCACCAGAGTCCTCCACAATGGAGCGTACCACCTTTATAATGTCGATCGCCAGATTGATGAGCCACGAGCCTAGAATGCGGAGTTGCTCCGCCCCTTTTATACTTGAATTCTCACTTGGATGAGATGTAATAAGAAAAACTTCTATAGTTTATTTATCAAAGACAAGAGCGTTATAATTTTCCAGTGATTGTTATTGTTTTTGTTTGCGTGAGAAATCCCCCAGTGGGTGGCTTAGCTGCGAATCTGTTTCGCCTAAGTTTGTAAAAATAATTTCCTACCGAGTGGTGAGCCAGCCTCCCACTCGGGGGCTTAGCTGCGAACCCGTTTTGCCTAAGTGTTTGAAAATCCTACCGAGTGGTGAGCCAGCCTCCCACTCAGGGGCTTAGCTGCAGTCCAGTACTCGCCTAAGTATTTGAAAATCCTACCGAGTGGAGAGCGACCCTCCCACTCGGGGGCTTAGCTGCAGTCCAGTACTCGCCTAAGTATTTGAAAATCCTACCGAGTGGAGAGCGACCCTCCCACTCGGGGGCTTAGCTGCAGTCCAGTACTCGCCTAAGTATTTGAAAATCCTACCGAGTGGAGAGTGACCCTCCCACTCGGGGGCTTA
>NC_041390.1:499402116-499410880 GCF_002162155.2 Triticum dicoccoides | reverse complement strand
GCAGTCCTATACTCGCCTAAGTTTGAAAAATCCTACCGAGTGGAGAGCGACCCTCCCACTCGGGGGCTTAGCTGCAGTCCAGTACTCGCCTAAGTATTTGAAAATCCTACCGAGTGGAGAGCGACCCTCCCACTCGGGGGCTTAGCTGCAGTCCAGTACTCGCCTAAGTTTGAAAAATCCTACCGAGTGGAGAGCGACCCTCCCACTCGGAGGCTTAGCTGCAGTCCAGTACTCGCCTCAGTACGAAACACATCCCAATCCGCAAGGATGACGAGGTGCAGGTCGACTGCCACCTTCTCCTTCGGAGCTTCGCCACAAATACAACGTGCGCTCCATCCCAATCCGCAAGGACGACGAGGTGTAGGTCGACTGCCACCTTCTCCTTCGGAGCTTCGCCACAAATACAACGTGCGCTCCATCCCGACCCACAAGGACGACGAGGTGCAGGTAGACTGCTACCTTCTCCTTTGGAGCTGTGCCACAAATACAAAAGTTGTCTCGAGTGAAGAACGAGTTCCACTCGACGGAGAATTCATGAAGATATTCAACGGTAAACCAAGTTCACATAAATACTAAAAGGTTTCAAGCAGCGAATCAAAGGTACTCGGGCACCATGTCCGAAGGAGTTTAACGGTTACAGAAACCACTCGGCATTCCGAGGCAAATTTAAAGCGTATCCAAGTTTCATAAGATTGTTCACTCGGCCGGAGGAGGGCTGGCAGGCTCCACGAATGAGTCCAGATCGATCCCATTAGTGATCCGGGTAGCGGCAGCAATGAAAGTCTCCATGAAGGACTGGAAGTCGTGCTTTTTGGGGTTAGCGACTTTGATCGCAGCCAGCTTGTCCTCACGAGCCTCCTTGCAATGGACTCGCACCAGGGACAGCGCCACATCAGCACCACACCGGGCGGAGGATTTCTTCCATTCTTGCACTTGGCCAGGGATCTCGGTCAGTCGACTCATCAGAGATTCCAGATCATTCTGAAGCGTTGCCCCCGGCCAAAGCGTCGAGTCGATCTGAGAGACAACCTCCTTCAGGCGTGCGAGGTAGCTTGTGGCGCTGGCGATACGGGACTCTAGTCGGAGCACGTTCATCGCAGTTTCGTCGCAGACCGGGGAAGCGATAGGGTCCAGACCCGTCTCGACCCTTCCAGTTTCTTCATCAAAGTCTTGACAAAGTTCTGCAGCCAAAATTCAGTTCAATCAACCGAGCAAAATCCGATGGCAAGCATCAACATAGTCGGATTAAAAGAAATACCTCCCAGCACGAGATAAAGCTTCTTGGCAAGTGTCCTCAGATAAGCTTCTGTGTCGTTCCTCTTGCGGATCGCAGACTCCAACTTCTCGTTCAGGGCGACCTTATCCTTCTTCAGGCTGGTCACTTCATGGTTAGCTTCATTAAGACAAGATGTCAGTCTAGTCACCTCTCCTTCAAGCGTTCCGACTGAAGCAAGCTTCTCTTCTGCGAGAACTGTTTTGTCTTGGGCTGCTTTTTGCGCGGCGGCGAGGTCCGAGTCCTTCTTGTCCAGAGCCAACTTCATTTTCTCTACAAAAGAAATAATCGAATCAAAAAAGAGACCAAAGAGATATATTGAAGTTTAGTCGGCAATCAGTTACCTTCCATACCAGCGGCCTCGTCTTGAGCTTTTTTCAGATTTTGCTGATCCAATTCCATGTCAAGGTTTAGCTGGATCTGCTATTTCTCCAAGTCAGCAAAGCGAGCTCCAAGATCACAAGATTTCTGCAATCAGGGAGGGGAAGTTATTTTACAGCGAAAAACGACAAAGACAATAAATACTAAGACTACGGTCGACTGCCCGCAGCCCACCATAGTCTCGGGGACTACACCTAGTGGGTGCACTTTGCGTGCCCCCACCGGTTTTGATCCCACTCGACCGGCCCGCCGGAGTCGAGTGCAGGGAGTAAAAAAAGAGAAAGAAAGAAGAACTCAGACCATAGTCGACTGCCAGCAGTCGACCGCGGTCTCGGGGACTACACCCAGTGGGTGCACTTGGCGTGCCCCCACCGGTTCTGATCCCACTCGCCCAGACTGAGTGGAAGAGCGAAACTACCAAAAACGACAGCAACTCGACACGGCCAAACCAGATCGAGCGAAAGAATCAAAATACAAAGACTACAATCGACTGCCAGCAGTCCACCGTAGTCTCGGGGACTACACCCAGTGGGTGCACTCAGCGTGCCCCCACTAGTCCAAAAATTCAATCGACGCACCCAGTGGGTGTACAAATGCAAAGATTTTCGGAAAGAGAGTCTTCAGATAGCATATCCTAACAGAACAAGCGGTGACCAACTAACCTGAACATTGCTTTGGAGAGCCGAGCTGGCGTCATAGGCGGCCTGACTGGCGTCCCGCACCGCCTTCATCTTCTCCATCATAATGCCCGCCTAGCGTATGGCTTCCTTGGCAGCATTCACTTCGTCCTCTGGGACATGATGGATCGCAAAAACTGAAGGTGGGTCGGCAGGAGCTTGAGCAGTCGACGAAGAAGGCAGGGCACTCGACAATGGCACGGCGAAGGTAACAGAACCCCGATTGGAGTCACCAGCGTCCTGAACGACTGGTTCCGCCATCGGTGTCGACTGTGGCACCTTGGCTGCAGGAGATTTCCTATTTTTCCTCGTCAAAGGCCTCTCAGGCTCTTCGTCATCATCGTCAGGGAGGTCAATAATGTTAGGAGCTGTTCAAAGATCAATCGCCAAAATCACATCACCCAATGGTACACATTGTAGTTGAGTCGACCAAGTAAAGACAGAATGACAAAATTCATACCCAGATTGGAAGTGACTGCATCCTCCATTACCTCATCCTCATCCCTGTAATCTGAGGTCCTGGAAGTAGCAACGTTGCCGGTTCCAAAGTTCGTCTGGTTAAATCAAGAAAAAATAAACAACACAGAGCGTCGAGTGAATACAAAGGGAGACACTCACGCAGAAGCGACGGGGATGTCAATCTTAATCTTTGGCAGTGCCTTCCGAGGCTTCTGCTCTACAACTTTGGGATGCTTTGATGCTTTTTCAGTTGGGTTAGTGAAGATGTCCGAGGACGCTTTGAAGACTGACCAGTTTGAGCAATCGCCTTTCCACGGGCGCTCGGTCGTTCTTGGTCAAGCTTGGATCGCCTCTCCTTGCGAGGAGGCGACTCGACTTCTTCTTCGTCACTTGAGTCGTCGCCTTCTTCGTCCCCTTATCCGTCAGAATGCCATTCACCACTATCACTGCCGCTCGCCTCTCCTTCCGGGTCTTGCTCTTGCTCTCCGTTGGGCACTAAGTACATTTCGATAAGGGCCTGAAAGAAAGTAGGAAGAATAAAGTCAGTCGATGCAGTATGGACAGCTGCGCGAGTGAATTCAGATTATAATCAAAAGCTTAGAATCGGACCTTTTCTAGTTCATGAGACTGGTGGAATGGAGGAACTCTCCTGGCTCCCCTGGGGTTGTCCTTGTTTCCGGTGATGCCCGACAGCCACCCCTCCAGCGTGTCGTCATCGACCTCCTCCGGGTGAATCCGAGTGGTGTCGTCAAGACCCGAATACATCCACATCGGATGGTCTCGAGCTTGAAAAGCTGGATGCGCCGCCGAAGGAAAACCTCCAAGAGATCCATACCAGTGACCCTGTCGCGGATAAGCTGGACCACTCGTTCGACCAGCACCCTAACTTGCGCCTTCTCCTCCGGGATCACCTTCAAAGAGGAGGGTTTCCTCACTCTGTCCATGGTAAAAGGAGGGAGGCCAGTCGACTGCCCTGGCGTCGGCTGGTCTTTGCAGTAAAACCAGGTCGACTGCCATCCGCGGACCGAGTCGGGAAGAATCGTGGCCGGGAAGGAACTTTTCCCTCTCATCTAAACACCAAGACCCCCACACATCTGAATCACTTGTGTTCTCTCATCACTCGGATTGGCCTTTTTCACCGTTTGAGAACGACAGGTGAAAATGTGCTTGAAAAGACCCCAGTGAGGCCGACAACCCAAGAAATTCTCGCACAAAGACACGAAAGCAGCGAGATACACGATTGTGTTGGGAGGGAAGTGGTGGAGTTGTGCCCCAAAGAAATTCAGAAATCCCCAAAAGAAAGGGTGAGGAGTGAAGGAAAACCCATGGTCGACGTGAGTGGCAAGGAGAACACGCTCACCCTCCCGAGGTTGCGGCTTGGATTCCTTCCCCGGAAGCCGCGCCGATCCATGGGGGATCAGTCCTCCGTCGGCTAGGTCGTCGAGGTCTTCTTGGCGGATCTTTGAGCGGATCCAGTCGCCCTGGATCCAGCCCTTCGGCAGGCCGGCTCGTGAGGAAGATCCACCCCGACTGGTCGCCTTCCCCTTTGCCTTTGTCGTCGCCTTCTTCGCCCGCTCCAGAGCCACCGTCTTCTCCTTCCCCATCGTCGCCGGCGAGACACGTACAGAGCGGCGGCGCTGGGGCAAGAGCGAGCGCGATGAAGAAGCCTGAGGAGGAGGAGAGGAAATGAGAACGCACTGTTCAGGAAACCCCGGTCCAATGCCTTATATGAGGTTACTTCCGAGTGGCTGACTGGTAGGCCCGGACGATCCTGTCAAATCCTGCAACATTCGCGCGCGCGATACGTGGCGAAAAAGGTGGCGCGGAGATCGAGGAGGCTCCGCCCTATCCCATACGATTACTGCGGCCTCCCCCGTCCCGCGCGCTTCCCAAAATTCGAATCCCGCGAAATCTGCGGGCAGCAGAACAACTTGTCAGACGGAAGATCTCCTCCACACCGTCACTCAGAGCTTTTCAAGTAAAGAAACTCACTCGACAAAAAACTAAGAATGGATCAAGGCGACTGAAAAGGAAGTTGTTGTCGTCACTCAGGTTCATTGATCCGAAACAAGATATGCTCATGGCACGAAAAATGAGTCGGAGAAGTTCTCAACTCCTTCCCCACTCAAACCTCGATCCATTCAGGGGCTAATGATGAAGGTCATGGACCTGTCCTAACTGCCCTACCCAAGGACATCTCTAGTACAAATCACCTTTCAATCGACTTGGAGGTGTTCCACTCGACAGACTCGAAGACACTCGACCAGGAAGCAATCACTCGACCAAGATCCAACCACTCGACGGCCAGGAGACCTAAAGTCACTCTGCACGCTATCGGTCGGTCATTAAGTAGCTTTTATGGTCATCATACCACTTTATTAGGGGCGTTACCAGTAACGCCCGACCTTAATGTACTTAAAACCTTGCATAACTGAGGGCCGGAGGGGTCTGGCGAACTCTATATAAGCCACCCCCCTCCTCAGTATAAAGGGTTCGCACCCCTGTAATTCAGACACACATAATCCAATCGACCGCCTCCGGGCTCCGAGACGTAAGGCTGTTACTTCCTCCGAGAAGGGCCTGAACTCGTAAACCTCGTGTGCTTACAACTACTCCATAGCTAAGATCTTGCCTCTCCATACTTACCCCCCTACATTACTCAGACTTAGAACCTCGACAACGCCCACCCCCCAGGGCGCGCTTGGTGAGCTTGTGGCCCCCTGGACCTCTGGCAACCCTAACACCAACTCCATATAAACCTATTCACCAAGAAAAAATCAGAGAGAAGGATTCATCATGTTTTACGATATGGAGCCGACGCCACCCACTGTTCTTCACCGGGAGGGCTAATCTGGAGTCCGTTCGAGGCTCCAGAGGGTGGAATCTGTCGCCATCATCATCATAACCTTCCTTCACCGCCAATTTCATGATGCTCACCGCCGAGAGTGAGTAATTTCTTCGTAGGCTTGCTGGACGGTGATGGGTTGGATGAGATCTATCATGTAATCGAGTTGGTTTTGTTAGGGCTTGATCCCTAGTATTCACTATGTTCTGAGATTGACGTTGCTATGACTTTGCTATGCTTAATGCTTGTCACTAGGGCCCAAGTGCCATGATTTCATATCTGAACCTATTATGTTTTCATGAATATATTTGTGTTCTTGATCCTATCTTGCAAGTGATATGCACCTATTACGAGTTATGATCCGCATACCCCAAGGTGACAATAATTGGATTCTTTCTAGTGATTACCGTAGTTTGAGGAGTTCATGTATTCACTAAGTGCTAATGCTCTATTCCGGTTCTCTATTAAAAGGAGGCCTTAATATACCTTAGTTTCCTTATGGATCCCGCTGTCACGGGAGGGTAGGACAAAAGATGTCATGCAAGTTCTTTTACATAAGCACGTATGACTGTATATGGAATACATGCCTACATTACATTGATGAATTGGAGCTAGTTCTGTGTCGCTCTAGATTATAACTGTTACAATCACTACAAAACTGCTATTGTTACTATTGCCACTGTTACCGTTACTATCATACTACTTTGCTACTGATCACTTTGTTGCAGATATTATGTCTTATAGGTGTGGTTGAATTGATAACTCAACTGCTAATACTTGCAAATATTTTTTGGCTCCCATTGTGTCGAATTAATAAATTTGGGTTGAATACTCTATCCTCGAAAACTGTTGTGATCCCCTATACTTGTGGGTTATCACTACTAGCTATGGACTCGTAGGTATGTGATAAACTACTCACACATCATCGGAAGGGCGGCAAGGTTGATGTAGAAGCCCTTCGTGATCGATTCCCCCTCCGACAGAGTACTGGAAAAGGCCTCCAGATGGGATATCGGAAGACCAAAAACTTGCAGCGGCGAAAAAAGTATTTTGGGTAGCTCTCTGTTGGTTTCCCAATTTTATAGAATTTACAGAGGTAGAATTAGGTCAGACGGAAGCACAAGGGGCCCACAAGGCATCAGGGTGCGCCTACCCCCCACGGGCGCGCCTTGTTGCCTTGATATCTCATTGTTTGCCTTGTGGTCTCCCCCCAAAGCTTCTAGGGTCTCTCTTGTCTAGAAAAAAATCGTCAAAAAGTTTCATAGCATTTGCACTTCATTTGGTACTGATTTCCTGGAAAACCAAAAATAGGCAAAAAAAAAATAAGGCAACGGAGCGTGCCATGTTAGCTTATGGGGCCCACGAGGCTCCGCTGACCCTAGTCTCAACTCCATAAATATCGTCTTCCTGAGAAAAAAACATAAGAGAAGAAGTTTCATCGCATTTTATGATACGGAGCCGCCGCCACCTCATATTCTTCATCAGGAGGGCTGATCTGGAGTCCGTTCGGGGCTCCAGAGAGGGGGATTCGTCGCCATCATCATCACCAACCCTTCTTCATCAAAAATTCCATGATTATCGCCACCTGGTGTGAGTAATTCCTTCTTAGGCTTGCTGGACGATGATGGAGCTAGATGAGATTTGTCATATAATCAAGTCAAATTGTTAGGTTTTGATCCCTAGTATCCACTATGTTGTGAGATTGATGTTGCTATGACTTTGCTATGCCTAATGCTTGTCACTAGGGCCCAAGTGCCATGATTTCATATCTGAACACTCTATGTTTTCATGAATATATTTGAGTTCTTGATCCTATGTGCTAGTTAATTATATGCACTTGTTATTGTTCTGGTCTGTAGACCCCAAAGTGATAATAGTTGGGATACTCTTCGGGGATGACTGTAATTCGAGGAGTTCATGTATTCACCATGTGCAATGTTCCGGTTCTTCTGTTAAAAGGAGGCCTATATATTCCTTAGTTTCCCTTTGGACCCTGCTGTCACGAGAGGGTAGGACAAAAGATGTCATGCAGGTTCTTTTTATAAGCACGTATGACTATATAAGGAATACATGCCTACATGATATTGATGAATTGGAGCTATTGTGTATTGCTCTAGGTTGTGACTGTTACATGATGAATGTTATCCAACACAAATATCCATCACTGATCCAATGCCTACACTTTTCGCATATTGATCTTTGCTAAGTTACTTTCGTTGCTGCTGCTCTTACAATCATTGCAAAACTGCTACTGTTACTATTGCTATTGTTACCATTGCTATCAAACTATCATACTGCTATGCTACTGTGATGCCCCGAGACCGTTGCGCCAGGTGTCTCCCAGTTATTCGCCGACGTTGCCATGTCATTCGCTTGCGTGTTGCATCTTGCCATGTCATCATCTGCATTGCATCATCGTGTTTTTTCGAAACTTGCATTCGTCCGGGCTCCCCCAGTTCCGTCCGTTGTCCGTTCTGAGCCCAGACACACTTGCACGCGCCCGTGGCACGTCCGAAATATTATTTTATAAGTGGCTGGAAAATGTTCTCGAAATGGGTTGAAAGTTGGCATGAGGTGTTGTTATGTTTTTAGTAGGTCGCCTGCCAAGTTTCTTTGCATTCGGAGTCCATTTGACGCCCCAACGGATAACTATAGCGGCACCGCTGCCGGTCTAACGTCGGACGTTTTCGGTCTCCGAAAACTGCTGCCGGGCCCTCTCTCTCTTCTCTCCTCTCAGCCTGGCCACAGCCCACCTAGTCCATCCACCTACCCCTCTTCGCATCCGGAGCCGTCCGATGCGACCGCACGGTCCAAAAACCCCTCTTTGCTCAGTGCACAAACCCCCTCTCGTGCGCGTCCGAAACTTCCCCGGACCCGACTCGGGCAGTCGTCACCGCTGGATCCGGATCATCCCCAAACATGCACAAAACATCACCATTTTCTTTATTGGACTCCCTAACCTAATTTTCTCGTCCATTCGATTACGATCCAAGGGAAAACCTATTTGCTTTATATAGCGGACAACCGTAGATCCTAGGGAGATTGTCCCATCATTCCCGCCGCCAGCCGCGAGATCCACCTCGTTTTCCCCGTCGCTCCAATCAGGATACTCCCCTGCCTTCCCGATCC
>NC_041390.1:499399711-499401803 GCF_002162155.2 Triticum dicoccoides | reverse complement strand
TGCTCCCCAGACATCCAGCGTCGCCTCCAGCCACATGCCCACATCCAGCCGCTCACCCAGAGCAAGCAGCATCCCCGCCGTCGTCAGGCGAGGACCTTCCCGTCGCCGGCGACCACCTGTAGCAGGACCCCTGCACCCCTGCCTCTCCCTTCCTCTTCTTTCTCTCCTCCCTCTCTCACCTACGCTGCTGGTCGTGCAACAGGGAGCCCCAGAGGAGTTTGCGCTGGCCATCCTCGCCTCCCGCGCCCGGACGGCGTCGTCCTCGAGCTCCTCGAACCGTTCCCGCCAAGACTCGTCGCCGCCCCGCCGCGCCATGTACTCGATGTCAGCGCCGCCGTGCTTCTGCCATCCGCGTCGGCAAGTGCAGCGCCCCGCCCCGCCGACCTCCTACAGCTCGCCCCAGCGCTGGATCTGGAGCCCGCGACTCCCGCCGGACCTTGCCTCGCCGGAGAACGCCGTCCCGACCGGATCCCCGTCGCCTAGCGCCGCCAAGTCCCGCTCCTGCCTTTTTGTCGAGAGGAGGAGGCTGCAGTCGTGCATCCGGTGTTGACCCTTCCCCTGCTTCGCTCGCTCGATCACCCCCCTGTGTTGACCAGAGAGGAGCGCGTCCGCTCGCGGGATCCAGCCGCGCCCGCTCCAAGGCCCGGCCTGCCTTGGCCTCCTCACTGACTGGGCTCGGCCCATGGTGAGGCCAGCCCTGAGCCCCTTTTTTCCATTGTTGGGCCAGCTAGATTCGGCCTGAGTGCCTATTTTTTTTCGCGACCGAATTTGCTATTTATCCTGAGAATTGCCAGTTTTGCAGGAACACCCTTGCACTTCATGCATATCCTAACTAATTAACCGTGCATCGGATTAAAACAAACTTTATATGTAAAATGTCTAGAATTTTGTCTAGTTTAATAATATCCAACTTTCATCTATGTTTAAAATGTTTAAAATGTTGTTTGTGTAATTTTGTCCTTATGCCATGTTAAAATGCCTTAATCCATAACTTAATAACCGTAGCTCGGATTTTAATAAACTTTATATGTAAATGGGGTAGAAAAATGCCTAGATTAACATGGTGACCTTACTTTGCATGTTCAACAAATCTAAATTTATGTTTAGGGCAGAACAGTACCAAATCTAAAATATGCTCATGAGGACTTTCCAGACTTGTTGTTTGTTGTTCCGGCCTCATTTAAACTTGCCTAGATAGGTGGTTTTCTTTTGATCCAACCCTTGCCATGTTTAAGAACATTTAATATTGTTGGGTACATAACGAGATCGAACTAAATAAGTCATGTGGTGTTTCATCAATATGCAACTCGTTGCATATTGAGCTCCACTTAACTTGTAGTTTTGCTTGTGTACTTTGCCATGCCATGTATCATGAAATCGGACATGCATCATACTTGGTTGTGCATCATGCCATGTTGATGTGTTAATTGTTTACTATGTGGTTTGCTTCTTTCCAGTGTTGCTTCTTCGGGTTGGTTCCGATAACGCCGCGTTTGTGAGGATCCGTTCGACTACGTCAATTTGTCTTCTTCATGGACTCGTTCTTCTTCCTTGCAGGATCTCAGGCAAGATGACCATACCCTCGAAATCACTTCTATCTTTGCTTGCTAGTTGCTCGCTCTTTTGCTATGCCGCGATACCTACCACTTGCTATATCATGCCCCCCATATTGCCATGTCAAGCCTCTAACCCACCTTTCCTAGCAAACCGTTGTTTGGCTATGTTACCGCTTTGTTCAGCCCCTCTTATAGCGTTGTTAGTTGCAGGTGAAGATGGAGTTTGTTCCTTGTTGGAACATGGATATTTTGTTGGGATATCACCATATTTCTTATTAAATTATTTAATGCATCTATATGCTTGGTAAAGGGTGGAAGGCTCGGCCTTATGCCTGGTGTTTTGTTCCACTCTTGCCGCCCTAGTTTCCGTCATACTGGTGTTATGTTCCTTGATTTTGCGTTCCTTACACGGTTGGGTGTTATGGGGACCCCTTGACAGTTCGCCTTGAATAAAACTCCTCCAGCAAGGCCCAACCTTGGTTTTACATTTGCACTAACAACCTATCACCTTCCCTTGGGTTCTGTAGACTCAAGGG
>NC_041390.1:499393919-499399701 GCF_002162155.2 Triticum dicoccoides | reverse complement strand
CTTGTCTAAGTGTTGGTCCGAAATACCGAAATAGAGCCACTTGCAGTGCCACCTCGGGGAAACTTTCATCCGGTGTTGCCCTGAGAACGAGATATGTGCAGCTCCTATCTTGATGTCGTCGCATTGGGTGGTCTTGCTGGTATTGTTTTACCATTGTCGAAATGTCTTGTAACCGGGATTCCAAGTCTGATCGGGTCTTCCTGGGAGAAGGAATATCCTTCGTTGACCGTGAGAGCTTGTGATGGGCTAAGTTGGGACACCCCTGCAGGGTTTTGAACTTTCGAAAGCCGTGCCCGTGGTTATGGGCAGATGGGAATTTGTTAATGTCCGGTTGTAGAGAACTTGACACTTAACTTAATTAAAATGCATCAACCGCGTGTGTAGCTGTGATGGTCTCTTTCCTGCGGAATCCGGGAAGTGAACACGGCTTTGGAGTTATGTTTGAACGTAAGTAGTTTCAGGATCACTTCTTGATCACTTCTAGTTCACGACCGTGCCTTGCTTCTCTTCTCGCTCTCTTTTGCGTAAGTTAGCCACCATATAAGCTAGTGCTTGCTGCAGCTCCACCTCACTACCCTTTCCTACCCATAAGCTTAAATAGTCTTGATCTCGCGGGTGTGAGATTGCTGAGTCCCCGTGACTCACAGATTACTTCAAACAGTTGCAGGTGCCGATGATAACCGTGCAGGTGACGCAACCGAGCTCAAGTGGGAGCCCGATGAAGTTCGTGTTCGTTGTGTTGTTTTGTTTTTTAGTTGATCAGTAGCGGAGCCCAGTCAGGGCGATCGAGGATATATTGCATTAGGGGTTGTCTTTCTTTATTTGGTTCCGTAGTCGGACCTTGATTGTATCTGGATGATGTAATGCTATATTTATGTATTGTGTGAAGTGGCGATTGTAAGACAACTCTTTACCCCTTTCTTATTCAGTACATGGGATGTGTAAAGATTACCCCTCTTGCAACATGCCTACTATGCGGTTATGTCTCTAAGTCGTGCTCCGACACGTGGGAGATATAGCCGCATCGTGGGTGTTACAAGTTGGTATCAGAGCCTTCCTCGACTTAGGAGCCCCCTGCTTGATCGAATTGCCGGCGTTGTTGAGTCTAGAAAAATGTTTTGAGTCTTATAGGATTATATATATCAGAGAGTAGGATTCTTTTTACTCCTTAGTTCCTTCGTCGCTCTGGTGAGGCCTCCTGACGTAGAGTTTTGACTCTTCTCTCCTCAAATTTCATGAATTTTTTTTGGATCACGCGGGTATCTTGGAATCGTTCCGATGGTTTTGTGATGAGAACATTGTTCTTGGTGCCTCCTGACATTTAGGGGTTGTGGCAGTGTCTCGGGGAGTTGAGCTCCGAGGTGTTGTCGTCACAATTTTATCGTTGCAGTTCTGAAATACCTGAGCTTCGCCGACATCAAAAATCTCTTTTATGCAGTTGTTGGTGAGATAACCTCGACGCCACCCAGTACTGGGGCGGGAGTTCGGGAGTATCGTCATAACTCGTATAACGGATGCTTTTCGAAGGTTGAGGTAAATGATTTCCGAAGGTTTCTTGGTTATGTGTTGAAGGATGGATACAGCTGGATGTAGGATTTGCTAGTTTTGGGTGAGATATTATGCTTCCCCTGTATCCCCAACACCTGATTGCATAACCAGAAAGTTTCGGGAGTTTATAAGTGGGAATTCAAGTAGCTCCTAGGATATCTTTCCGACAGATGCATGCTATGAAATTGGGGTTCGACGTCTAGTGGTCCGCCTATCCATGGTTGGTTTTACAGTGGTCTCGTTGTGTCTTAAAGAGTCCTTGGCTATGCTGACTCGGGGACGCTTCGTATGTCATGTGCACTGCTTTGTACATGATGGTGATGTACGATCGAGCCCGTGTGGGCCCCACCACGAAAACTCCGGACGAAATCTCTATCATATGTTTGTTCCGGCTTATGCTGCAAGCCAATCCTTTGTTTCTTTTTGGTATTCGAGTTGCTTCAATGTTAAGTGTTGATTCCATACCTTTCCTAAATGGTATTCTCATACTCCGATGTGAATACCAATCCTTCATGATAATCGAGATTGTCATGTCAATCCTTTTCAACCGGCGTGTTTCTTTTCAAGTGGATCCGTTCATTTCAACATTCGCAAGATCAATTCTAAGTTTTATCATCGGTGTTTGTTTCATTCGTCCCAAGTTGTCTTTGTTTTTCCCGCCCTCCCACCCTTTTTTCTTCAAGGATTCAGATTTCTTAATCAAGTATTCTTTTATTGATGCGAAGTATCTCCATTCTTTTCCGTCAATGTTCTTATCCGGTGATTCTCATGAAGATTCTAGTGGAGCTTTCAATTTCATCATTCTTCATTCTCTTTCTTCTCCGGAGGACTCAATTCAAGTTTTGTTGATCATATCCTTTCCTCATTTTAAATGTTTTCTCTTACCGGTGCACCTTTTAATCGTTCATCTCTCACTGTTCATTTGTTCCGGAGTGCTGAAGATATCTCAGAAGGCTCGTGTTTTCATTCAAGATCCGCTCAACCTATTTCGAGGTTGTAATATTATTCAAGCCATTTAATTCAACCGGCGCAATCTATATTTTAAATCTCTTCAACGGTGTATCTTTTGAGTGGGCCCTAACCCACAGGTCTTTTTCCAGGATCTTACCTGACTCTTCTAATTTTCCCGGAGTTACTCTCAAATTCTTTTCCAAGTTTGACATAAGAATGAGTTATCTTCAGTCAAATGCCTTCTCCAAGATCTTTCACATTCTTTTCATCATTGGTTCAACCTTTCTTTTAGTCATTCCGGAGTGTTTCAACTATTCTTGGTGGTGTTTCTCGTCGTCATTCTCGGATTTGAAGACCGAAGAAGTGTTTCCTCTAAATCTTGTGCCTTCTCTCGAGGATTCTCAGTTCAAGTGTGATGCCATCCTCTCATAATTGTTTTGATTGTGAGAATTCTTTTCATCCATCCGGAGCATTTCATGAGTTGTTTTCATTTCTTTCCTCCGGAGCCCATCATTTCAGAAGAATTATTCATTCCAGCCTTCAGCTCTCATTCTCAAAATCTTACCGGTGCATCATTCAAATATTCTCTAAGCAGCTCGTGATCTATTCGTTCTCTTGTATCAAATACTCTCTTGTATCTTCGTTCATTTCCTAATTCTTCCCGGTGTTTCGCTATCTTTTCTTCATTCGTTTTAAATTCTTACGGTGGTTCTTCCAAGATTCTTCTTCCTTCATGTATCATATCAATGCATTCGTGCTTTTCAAATTCTACCGGTGGTTCATTGAAGACCTTCCCAAGTTGGCGCGATATCTATCTTAATCCTTTCTACGAGAATAAATAGTATGCCAAATCCATTGCTTGTCATCAATTAAATTGATGATGGATAAGCATAATGTAATCTTATTCTTGTTTCACCGAGTAAATTCAATTCTTGCTTTCCGGAGTGGTTCATCATATCACATTCTCGGTTCAAGTGCTTCATACTTTTCCTGGAGTTCCAAGATCTCTCACCTATATCACCACGAACATTTATCTAATCATTGCAAGGCTTCAATCTTATTCTTTTCATCCTTCAATTCTTTTGGATCATTCTTTTATTACCGGAGTTCTTCATGGAGGTTCTACATGATGGTTCAGCAAGGATTTAATTCCTTCTCAGAGTGTTCATCGAGATTCTTTTCAGAGGGGTTCAAGCATTCTTCTTCCTGCATCCCAAAGTGTGAGTCTTTCTATCTTATCTTTTCAGGTGGTGTTATGTCGTTCTTGATAATTCTCCTTCGTGTTTCATGATTCACATGTTGGCAAGAATGAGATATTTTACATCCATCAATCTCTTCATTGGAGTTATCTTGGGTTATATTTCACCTAAACCTTTCCCTAAGGATTGTTGCTATTTATGGTGCTCATAAATGACCCAAGTTCTTCATTTATCCTCACGGTGAAATAAGTTTCTTGTCTCCTTGTTCATATCAATCCAATCTTGTTTCCATTTATGGCAGAATTTCACCTCAAGTTTTTAGATGTTTTCATAAGCCCACAAGCAGCTTATTGTTTTCATTGTTGATTTTTCAACAACTCCGTTCAAGCCTTATTCGTAAGGATGTTTCTTTCAAATTCATTTGTGGGAAGAGTTATCATTTTCTTCTCCATAATTTAATTCCAATGATCTATCTTCTATTATTTCTTCCGGAGGCATTATGATGTTGCACACTTCGATCCATCACACCATTTTGTCAAAGATCATGTTCTTTCCTTTTGCTTTTCCATTCAACTGGAGTGTCGTGTCCTTCATTAAAGTTCTCTCCTCTTATGAAGTTTTACCTCCCTTCTCAACCGGAGTGCTGTCTGAAATCTTTCTTACCCCTTGTGCCATTCTTTCAATAGTTCCGAAGGCAGTGTGTTGTTGATTTCATCAAGCATACTCTCATCTTGTCAAGTTCTCATTAATTCCTTCCATTTTCAGTTGGAGTGCTGTCCAAACTATATCATTCTTATTCCTTCTCTATCTTGTTTTAACCGGAGTGTTGTGTCTATCATTCCTCTTCTAACCGGACTCTCATCCAAGTGCTTTCTTTTTTCCAAGCTCATATTCCTTACCTTTTTTCTCCAACCGGAGTGTTGTCGTAATTGATCTTTATCATTCCTTGTACACCTCGTTTCAACCGGAGTGCTTGCTTGTACTTCTTATCCATTGTACCCTTTTTCTTATGTCTTTAAACCTACAAGGTTCTCGTGATGTTCCTTGTTCCTCTTTTATATCGGAGTGTTTTCGACTTTGCTCATCTTCGTTGTATTATTTCTTTCAGATTGTTCAACCTCGCAAGGTTCATGGTTTCACTCATTTGTCAAAGAAGCAACTTAGTTTTACCTCTACTCTTCCTCTCCCGTTTCTCTCCGGTGCCATCCTAGATCTCAGAACGAGATCCTCTCATAGTGGTGGAGTGTTGTGACGCCTCGAGACCGTTGTGCCAGGTGTCTCCCAGTTATTCGCCGACATTGCCATGTCATTCGCTTGTGTGTTGCATCTTGCCATGTCATCATCCGCATTGCATCATCATGTTTTTTCGAAACTTGCATTCGTCCGGGTTCCCCCAGTTCCGCCCGTTGTCCGTTCTGAGCCCAGACACACTTGCACGCGCCCGTGGCACATCCGAAATATTACTTTATAAGTGGCCAGAAAATGCTCTCGGAATGGGTTGAAAGTTGGCATGCGGTGTTGTTATATTGTCAGTAGGTCACCTGCCAAGTTTCATTGCATTCGGAGTCCGTTTGACGCCCCAACGGATAACTATAGCGGCACCGCTGCCGGTCTAACGTCGGACGTTTTCGGTCTCCGAAAACTGCTGCCGGGCCCTCTCTCTCTTCTCTCCTCTCAGCCTCGCCACAGCCCACCTAGTCCATCCACCTACCCCTCTTCGCATCCAGAGCCGTCCGATGCGATCGCACGGTCCGAAAACCCCTCTTTGCTCAGTGCACAAACCCCCTCTCGTGCGCGTCCGAAATTTCCCCATACCCGACTCGGGCAGTCGTCACCGTTGGATCCGGATCATCCCCAAACATCTATAAAACATCACCATTTTCTTTATTGGACTCCCTAACCTACTTTTCTCGTCCATTTGATTATGATCGAAGGGCCAGATTAGTCCCTAGTCAAAAACCTATTTGCTTTATATAGTGGACAACCCTAGATCCTAGGGAGCTTGTCCCATCATTCCCAGCACCAGCCGCGAGATCCACCTCGTTTTCCCCG
The DNA here is from genome assembly GCF_002162155.2 of Triticum dicoccoides. Taxonomy (NCBI): domain Eukaryota; kingdom Viridiplantae; phylum Streptophyta; class Magnoliopsida; order Poales; family Poaceae; genus Triticum; species Triticum dicoccoides. The sequence continues at coordinate 499,393,951 of NC_041390.1, read as the reverse complement.
TCGCTCCAATCAGGATACTCCCCTAGCTTCCC
>NC_041390.1:499393196-499393762 GCF_002162155.2 Triticum dicoccoides | reverse complement strand
TCCTCTGCTCGAACCCCAGGCCCAGGCATCCAGCGTCGCCTCCAGCCACATGCCCACATCCAGCCGCTCACCCAGAGCAAGCAGGAGCCCCGCCGTCGTCACGCGAGGACCTTCCCGTCGCCGGCGACCACCTGTAGCAGGACCCTTGCGCCCTTGCCTCTCCCTTCCTCTTCTTTCTCTCCTCCATCTCTCACTTGCACTGCTGGTCATGCAACAGGGAGCCCCAGAGGAGTTTGCGTTGGCCATCCTCGCCTCCCGCGCCCGGACGACATCGTCCTCGAGCTCCTCGAACCGTTCCCCCAAGACTCGTCGTCGCCCCGCCACGCCATGTACTCGATGCCAGCGCCGCCGTGCTTCTGCCATCTGCGTCGGCAAGTGCAGCGCCCCACCACGCCGACCTCCTCCAGCTCGCCCCAGTGCTGGATCTGGAGCCCGCGACTCCCGCCGGACCTTGCCTCGCCAGAGAACGCCGTCCCGACCGGATCCCCGTCGCCTGGCGCCGCCAAGTCCCACTCATGCCTTTTTGTCGAGAGGAGGAGGCTGCAGTCGTGCATCCGGTGTTGACC
>NC_041390.1:499391572-499393080 GCF_002162155.2 Triticum dicoccoides | reverse complement strand
GACCAGAGAGGAGCGCGTCCGCTCGCGGGATCCAGCCGCGCCCGCTCCAAGGCCCGGCCTGCCTTGGCCTCCTCACTGACTGGGCTCGGCCCATGGTGAGGCCACCCCTGAGCCCCTTTTTCCATTGTTGGGCCAGCTAGATTCGGCCCGAGTGCCTGTTTTTTTTCGCAACCGAATTTGCTATTTATCCTCAGAATTGCCAGTTTTGCAGGAACACCCTTGCACTTCATGCATATCCTAACTAATTAAACGTGCATCGTATTAAAACAAACTTTATATGTAAAATGTCTAGAATTTTGTCTAGTTTAATAATATCCAACTTTCACCTTTTTTAAAATATTTAAAATGCTGTTTGCGTAATTTTGTCCTTATGCCATGTTAAAATGCCTTAATCCATAACTTAATAATCGTAGCTTGGATTTTAATGAACTTTATATGTAAATGGGGTAGAAAAATGCCTAGATTAACATGGTGACCTTACTTTGCATGTTCAGCAACTCTAAATTTATGTTTAGGGCAGAACAGTACCAAATCTAAAATATGCTCATGAGGAGTTTCCGGACTTGTTGTTTGTTGTTCCGGTCTCATTTAAACTTGCCTAGATAGGTGGTTTTATTTTGATCCAACCCTTGCCATGTTTAAGAACATTTAATATTGTTGGGTATATAAACGAGATCGAACTAAATAAGTCATGTGGTGTTCCGTCAATATGAACTCGTTGCATATTGAGCTCCACTTAACTTGTAGTTTTGCTTGTGCACTTTGCCATGCCATGTATCATGACACCGGACATGCATCATACTTGGTTGTGCATCATGCCATGTTGATGTGTTGATTGTTTACTATGTGGTTTGCTTCTTTCCGGTGTTGCTTCTTCGGGTTGGTTCCGACAACGCCGCGTTTGTGAGGATCCGTTCGACTATGTTCGTTTGTCTTCTTCATGGACTCGTTCTTCTTCCTTGTGGGATCTCAGGCAAGATGACCATACCCTCGAAATCACTTCTATCTTTGCTTGCTAGTTGCTCGCTCTTTTGCTATGCCGCGATACCTACCACTTGTTATATCATGCCCCCCATATTGCCATGTCAAGCCTCTAACCCACCTTTCCTAGCAAACCGTTGTTTGGCTATGTTACTGCTTTGCTCAGCCCCTCTTATGGCATTGTTAGTTGCAGGTGAAGATGGAGTTTGTTCCTTGTTGGAACATGGATATTTTGTTGGGATATCACCATATTTCTTATTTAATTATTTAATGCATCTATACGCTTGGTAAAGGGTGGAAGGCTCGGCCTTATGCCTGGTGTTTCGTTCCACTCTTGCCGCCCTAGTTTCCGTCATACCGGTGTTATGTTCCTTGATTTTGCGTTCCTTACACGGTTGGGTGTTATGGGGACCCCTTGACAGTTCGCCTTGAATAAAACTCCTCCAGCAAGGCCCAGCCTTGGTTTTACATTTGCACTAACAACCTATCACCTTCCCTTGGGTTTTGCAGACTCAAGGGTCATCTTT
>NC_041390.1:499308252-499391321 GCF_002162155.2 Triticum dicoccoides | reverse complement strand
CGGGCCAGTGCTTGTCTAAGTGTTGGTCCTAAATAGAGCCACTTGCGGCGCCACCTCGGGGAAACTTGAGGGCTGGTTTTAGTTGTACGTAGTGTTCATTCGGTGTTGCCCTGAGAACGAGATATGTGCAGCTCCTATCAGGATGTTGGCGCATCGGGCGGTCTTGCTGGTCTTGCTTTACCATTGTCGAAATGTCTTGTAACCGGGATTCTGAGTCCGATCGGGTCTTCCTGGGAGAAGGAATATCCTTCGTTGACCGTGAGAGCTTGTGATGGGCTAAGTTGGGACACCCCTGCAGGGTTTTGAACTTTCGAAAGTTGTGCCTGCGGTTATGGGCAGATGGGAATTTGTTAATGTCCGGTTGTAGAGAACTTGACACTTAACTTAATTAAAATGCATCAACCTAATGTGTAGCCGTGATCGTCTCTTTCCGGCGGAGTCCAAGAAGTGAACACGGCTTTGGAGTTATGTTTGAACATAAGTAGTTTCAGGATCACTTCTTGATCACTTCTAGTTCACGATCGTGCCTTGCTTCTCTTCTTGCTCTCTTTTGCGTAAGTTAGCCACCATATAAGCTAGTGCTTGTTGCAGCTCCACTCACTACCCTTTCCTACCCATAAGCTTAAATAGTCTTGATCTCACGGGTGTGAGATTGCTGAGTCCCCGTGACTCACAGATTACTTCAAACAGTTGCAGGTGCCGATGATAACCGTGGAGGTGATGCAACCGAGCTCAAGTGGGAGCCCGATGAAGTTCGTGTTCGTTGGTGTTGTTTCGTTTTTTAGTTGATCAGTAGTGGAGCCCAGTCGGGGCGATCGGGGATCTATTGCATTAGGGGTTGTCTTTCTTTATTTGGTTCCGTAGTCGGACCTTGATTGTATCTGGATGATGCAATGCTATATTTATGTATTGTGTGAAGTGGCGATTGTAAGACAACTCTTTACCCCTTTCTTATTCAGTACATGGGATGTGTAAAGATTACCCCTCTTGCGACATGCCTACTATGCGGTTATGCCTCTAAATCGTGCTCCGACACGTGGGAGATATAGCCGCATCGTGGGTGTTACAGCTACTAAACACTTTGATGCAGATATTTAGTTTTCTAGGTGAGGTTGAATTGACAACTCAACTGCTAATACTCATAAATATTCTTTGGCTCCCCTTATGTCGAATCAATAAATTTGGGTGAAATACTGCCCTCGAAGACTGTCGCAATCCCCTATACTTGTGGATTATCAGAGGCCATCTTAATTAAGTTTTTGACCATGCCAAAATCTGGTGTCAATACATGTCCCCTGTTTTTTCAGCAAAGCTTGTTTGCCGAAAAACATTTTGCATAGAGCTTGTTCCAAGGACGATATCAACACTCCATCGGCCATTTTATATCTGCTTAGGGCGATAAGTATATGTCGGCCATTGCTTGTGTGAACCTTTTGATGCTAACTTGGGTGAAACATTCTCAACTTCGTTAATTTGAGCATAAAGTTCCTTAGATATGCATGCAAAGCCATCTGCCAAATCATAGTATCCACCCTTTTGCTAGGATCTTGTAAATAATCAACAATGAGAATCCTCCAATCCTTGCTTTCGTCTGCATAAAAATGCATTAGTGGTCGAAGCGGTAGGCTTCAGTTCGGCCTTGCCTATGTCAACGAGACTAAGCATCAATTATCAATATATATGCAATACCATGATCAACATAGTAGCCCGATGCTTGTTGTGCCAACTCTCTCCAACATAATACCATGATCAACAAAGCAACCCAATGAGGATATTACATCTAGACATGCCTCAAGGTAAATTATAAGTGATTCGTCAAAACATTGATAATTTTTTTGATATTTGTAGCACTACTAATAATGAATCGTTGAAATCCTCAATATGTATAGAACATATAGCAAGTAAAATATTCAATCCGAGTAACAATGCATATTCGGCTTTGATTATTTGTGCAAAAAATATTCTAAGTGGCATGGGGCTTCAAAAATAGTACCATAAGGAGATATACAAACAACACCAACACCTTGGCCACCGCTATGAATTCAACCATCAAAACATAATCTCCATAGTACTCGAGAGACAAGGCTAATATCAATATTATGCATGACGTCAATCCGATGCTCAATAATAAATCTGGCAGTGATTTGGCCTTTGATAGATTCTCGATATTAATAAGAAAAATCATACACAACAAAGCATAAGCCCACTTGCTAATTTTATCATGGATTGGTCTATGCAACATATATTCAATGACATCGGTTTGACAAGTTATCATGCAAGCACTACATAATAAGTAATGTCTCAATATTTATGCAAACTTGGTACATGCATAAACATATTAATAATGAATGTGTACCTTGCCTCGATCTCCAATCATACTAAGGACGATGCTAGAATACCATGATACGTCTCCAACGTATCTACAATTTTTCATTGTTTTGTGCTATTATACTGTAAATCTTACATATTTTATATGCAATTTTATATTATTTTTGGGAACTAACCTATTAACCTAGTGCCTACTGCCAATTGTTGTTTTATGCTTGTTTTTTGTTTTACAAAAAATCTATACCAAACGGAGTCCAAACATGACGGAACTTTTTGACGAGTTTTAGTGAACCAGAAGAGACCCTAGAAGCTTCAGGGGAGGACCAGAAGACCTACGAGGATACGACAAGACAATAGAGTGCACCCTGATATCTTGTGGGCCCCTCATGGATCCATTTGACCTAATTCCAACACTATAAATTCTCTAATATTGCAAAAAAACAGAAGCACCAATGGAACAACTTTTCAGCCACCGCAAGTATATGTTCTTCCATGATCCCAACTGGAGGTCTTTGCGGGTACTATGTCGGAGGGGGAGTCGGTCACGGAGGGCTTCTACATCAACCTTACTGCACCACCGATGATGTGTGAGTAGTTCCCACAAGACCTATGGGTCCATAGTAATTAGCTAGATGGTCATCCATCTCTCTTTTTGATCTTCAATACAATGTTCTCTTTGGAGATCGATTTTGATGCAATCTTTTGTAGTGTGTTTTTTGGGATCCAGTGAATTGTGGGTTTATGATCAGACTATTCATTGAAAGTAATTGAGTCTTTTCTGAACTTTATTATGTGTGACTATCATAGCTATGTAATGCTTTCCGATCTATGAGTTTTCTTTGGCCAAGTTTATGATTAGATCTTCACTGGAAGTGGTGCATAGAAGTGCTACATAGTAGTAGCTTCAATCTGGAGCAGTATCGAGGGTGAAATGACCACGCGGGGCATGCAACCCAACCAATGGCCAACCGACACGTTTACAACGGTCAGATTTCAAACTCACACGACAACTTTACTTAAGGAACAAGTAAAGCTGACTCCACTACTAGATCAATTCTCTCGAAGCCTAAAAGGACTTTGTCCGTACTTGGGAGGTGTAGGAGAGAGAGGGGGGAGGGAGACAGAGAAAGAGAAAGAGAGGGCTTCCGAGTACTTGGGAGGCGCGGGAAGCGCAGGAGCCCAGAAGAACTCCACAACTAGAAGTCTCTCGAAGCCTAGAGAAAAGGGAGGCGCGGGACTATGTTGAGCTAGGAATTGGGTCTGGCCTCCTTGTTGCGCTGCACACGAGAGAGAGAGAGGGGGGGGGGGGTAGATGGGCTGAGTCATAGTTAGGTTTGATGTTTTTTCTTTCTCTTTTAAATTTAAATTTTATTAAAATATCAAACTTGCTACAAATTCTTTTAGGAAAATTACAATGGCCCAAAAGACTACTTGAGACTTAGGAAATTACATTTCATCCAAATTGAATAAATTATTTGTCACCTTATTTTGGGTTATTATTTTATTCCCTAAATAATTTTAGTGTTCAATTTAATTTCCAATTTTATATTTAGGGTTTCAACAATATTTGGGATTTACGGGAATTATTTTCCAACCCAAAATCAAATAGAAGTCACACGTAATTTTTTAGCACTATTTTTCCATTTATAAATGGGTTTTTATCATTTATGCCACCGGTTGTGTCCCACTACTCAATTTTGCCACTGCGAATTGCATCCACTCAAAAATGTCATCACTTTGTTAGACACATGCTCAAAAATGCCATTGGACACCATTATTGTGATCTCAAATCTTTTTGCCATGTTATAATGACACAAATACCTATGGACCAACATGCTATCTCTCCCTCTATCTCACTACAATAAAGTGTAGGGCCTACTTGATCCCGACAGCGTTCTTATTTTCCTGTAAAATTATTCGCTTGGTTACTCCTGACAAGTGGGGCCATACTTATCATTGTGAGATAGAGAGACCAACATGTGGGTCTAGGCTTATTTTTGTCATATAACAAGGTCAACGGGTTTGACATGAAAATAACAATGTCTAATGGCATTTTTGAGCAAACATCTAACGTAATGATGGCATTTTTTAGATATCTAATGGCATTTTTGAGCAAGTATCTCATGGATCGATGGCATTTTTGAGTAGTTGTAACTTCTAATGGCAAAAGTGAGTAGTGAGACACAACTTGTGGCATAAATGATAAAAACCCACTTTATAAATAATCCCTAAATGATTTGTGGTTGTGAATAATTCTCAAAAAAATGATCCACAAATGACAATCAAATCAATTAACTCATAGGGAGAACTAGCTAAGATCACGCAATCACAAACATTTTTTTTAAATTAATGAACCTTATTTTAGTTATTCACATTCCAAGAATTGAAAATCCTGAGATGTGACAATTATAGTAATAGAGGGAACAAAAACGTGATTGAAACAAATATTACCTTCTGATCTTGTATGAACACTACTGAGAGTATGAACCTCTTTTACAATGCTTGGCGGAATTGGATTACCTGCAAAAATAAAGTAAGGTAAAATAACTAATAACAATTATTTAAAATCGAACAAGAATACATAACACCAAGTTTCCCCCCAATACATGTCGACGTTTTGCTCTCTGAAGTAAGCACGGACTTAACCCTCTATGAGTGCAACACATGCAATTTTGAATTAACAACGAGAAGACTTTGTCTATAAATTCAATACCTTCTCTAATTATACCATTCTTCTTAATATTCCATTCACATTTTTTATCATGCCTTAGTTTGAATTCTCGAGTCACAGAATGTCTCACCTTCAAATATAGTATAGATCTATCATCTAAATAAATTAAATTTTGAAAATGTAAAGTATAAATTTTTTTACAGTTTGTGGGTTATATCTTATGTGATTACTAAATATTTCATTCAAGATACATTGTGGACTTGTCGAAGGTAAGAAAATTGCACATTCTTTCAAACAACTTCAAAGTTTTTTATACTTCCATTATTCTTCAATGAACCCTCTGACATAATGTTATTGAAAAATCCAATTGATTGTGTTTTTCGGGCAACCATTGTTCTTTCAAACTTTTCAACAAGAAAGTTGTATGATCTCCTATCAATCATACTCCTCAAATAGCATATAGGTTTTGCCATTTCAATCTATAAGCAAGTACAACAAGATAGTTGTATATTACTTTTGATAAAATTTAAGTTGGACAACTAATTCGACAATGGAATACATGGCATGCACACATCATACATTGCTACACCATTTAGTGTTTTCTTGCAAGAGGAAATCATAAGATTTACGCGTCTCTTATCGGAGTTTGCAATCCTAGGCAAATTATTATGTCTCCTCAGTACAATTTGTACTTGATTATCAGTGTAGAACTTTTGCATACATAGTGTGTAGTCATGTTTAGAAGAAAGTGTTACCAAATGACCCATAATAAATTTCATATAGACCACCTTAAAGCATGCCTTCTCAACTTCACTTGATAACTCTGCTATACATCTGGCTAATTCTTTTCATGCTTGCTTTGATATGTGAGAATCATTCCCAACCACACATATATTACCCTTCAAGGAATCAATAGAAGCAGCAGTTGTCTGACTATCAACACCATCAATGTCTCTTGGTCCAGACGGAATACCAAAAACTTTGTGCATATCTCTAGAATAGAATTTCAGTTTCCTATTTTAAGATATTTTAATGCATCGATACTTCACACTTGTTGCACTTAAAAGAAATGTACTAAACTTAAGGTGTATTTTTTTTTATTTCAGGGAACTTCAGCAACCCATCAAATTTGATTTTCCAAAGCATATTTTTTATGTAATCCGTAAACCTATTCAAAATTGCATGAACATGGTCTACCTTCAATCTAAATTCATTACATTTTCATCCTCATTTTCTGCTTGAGCCATCTCCTTCCGTGTAGTAATATCTGAATTGCTAGATTTTGATGTTCCACTTGCCGAATAACTTGACTTAGACGACATCTTTATATATCACTAAAAGATAAAATTAGTCAGTATACCAAATCAATAGTTGTATGTACTTATCAAAATGTTTATCAATGGTTAAACCTTCACAATTAAATTATCAGATTTGAACTACAAAAACATCTTACATTAATTTACATAGGGGGTAATATAATACGATATCTAATAAAAGTATATTTAATTCAACATACTGCTCTTTAGGTTCACGTTTTATATTGCAAAACTTATGATTATAGATTGAAGTAACATCAGTAGACAAAATAAAATTTTTCTTTCGTTAAGGCATCCAAGTAATTCGACAAAAATGTTCACGTACTACTACACATCACCCTATTTAACATAATTGAACAAATTTTACAAGTAGTACATTTCAATTTGCAATCTAATATTGATCACTAAACTATCCGAAACCTTATATACTACTCCCTCGTTTCTAAATATAAGTATTTTTAGAGATTTCGGTACAGACTACATACGGATGTATATAGACATAGTTTAGAGCGTAGATTCACTTATTTTGCTCTGTGTGTGGTTTATATTGGAATCTCTAAAAAAAGACCTATATTTATATTTAGGAACGGAGGGGGTATATCCAGAGAATAAATGTTGTATCCATCAAGTCAAAAAAGTTAACTTGATAATATAATTTTAAGTTTCGGTCCCTCTAATATACTTTTTGCGAAAAGTATTAGATCTATTATAAAGATTTATGGAAAGTGCAAAACACCTCAAACATAATAAAAATTATATCAAGGTTCATGGACCACCTCATTGCCACCGCCAGAACGAGCCGCCAACACGCTGTTGTCATCACTCTCATACCGGAGCCAGGTTGACCTTGTTGATGACAGTCGGAAAGTCTTCGTGCACGTGCTCATAAGGACCAACGCCCCGGAGTCGCAGTCGTCGTCGTTGAATCCTTGAATCGATCTGAAGAACCTGACACCAAATATCACCGTTGCGTACGCACGGCAAGAAATTTTAACCTCGCTGCCCCGAGGAGCTGGCAGGAATCTACGCCGGAGCTCCGTCTAATCCGTCTCAACGGACAAACTTGTGAAGGATCGAAACCCGGAAGATCGACTCGAAGAAGAAGCGCCGCCATCCATCCAAATGCCGCCCCTGCAAGGACCAAAACCCCTACATATCCACTAACCGGATCCGAGGCACCCGAAATCCTCTCTCCGTCACCGACCGCCGGAGCGGCAGGCGAATCTACGCTCTCTTCGGTGGAGATCGAGGGGAGGAAGGCTTTTCCTAATCGCCTTGCGAGAGAGGTATAATTTTAATGGACGTCGATAACTACCACACGTCTCTAATGCAAATAGATTGCCACGTCATCGCATGCATGCATGCGACAATCTTTTTGAATTTTCAGTTTTTAAAATGTTTTATCTCTTAAATGAAAAATCCGATTGAAGATCCGTTTTCACCATTAAATCCCTCGCGACGAGATCTTCAAAACTAGATCTCATACTGATATATTTCGGCGATTTTTTTTATCAATAGTTGCCATGTCTATTGCACATGAATTGTCATGATATTTACACTGAAGTTGTCATGATATATTTCAACTATTTTCTTTTACATTTAAAAGTAAATTTTAACATATTATAAAACGGAGATTAAGAAACTAGACCTGCCATGCACCATAAACTAAAATTGTCATGATACATGCACTTAAAATTGCCATGGTTCAATAAAAAAATATTTTCATGGTCAAAGTACTGGAATTGCCATCATAAAAAAATAAAATTGTCATGATCTACAAACTAAAAATGCCACATGGCAACTTTAGTTTAAGCACTATGATAACTATAGTGTAAACATCATGGCAACTTCTGGGCAAAAAAAAAATTCATCGAAACGTATCAACATGGGGTCTAGTTTTGAAGATCTCGTCGAGACGGATTTAATGATGAAAACGAATTTTTAGTTCGCTTTTTTATTTAGAAGATAAAACATTTTTAAGCCGAAAACCAAAAAGATTTCTATTAATGTCATCTATTCATACGTGGCAAAATGAGTGGTGATGAAGACGTGTGGGTGATCTGCAAACGCCCACACGTGTGTGGGCGTTAGTTTTTCTGATATTAATTAAATCTAATCATACATCGTTTCGGTCCTTGTAATTTAACTTAACACTTATGTGTCTGTGTCTATAACCAACATGTTCATTCAAATTGTCTAAGTTTCTGTTTTCCCGAACTTAGAACACGTTTTACACTTAGTACATCCATTGTTATGTGCGTTATAACATATACATTCGACATCCAAAGATTCAATAAGTCCAAACATGGCGTGTTCATCATACATTCAAACGCGATCCGGTTGAGTAGGGATCTCTTAGTTCCAGAAACTTTGGCAATTTCGTACAGACAACAAAGAATTACAGGCAATTTCGAATTCACTGATGCTGCTTACTCACTTCCACTGGACTGCGGAGACACGGTTTGCTGCGACTGCAGCTGCTCTTCCTCCACCGTCTTGACCACGGCGTGGGTCACGGCGACGCTGCCGCAGCCGGCGACGTTCACGCGGCGGCACCGGTCGCCGCTCACGGCGCCGCACCGGCTGGCGTCGACGGCCCTGCACATCTGGACCTCCAGGCTGCCGCACCAGTCGGCGCGCACTCCCTTGCAGCGCGCCAGGCGGACCTCGCCGAAGCTCTCGACGTCGGCCCGCCTGCAGCGGGTCGCGCGGAGGAGGCCGCCGCCTCGGAGCCGCGCCTCCCGGCACCTCTCGACCGTCACCTTGCCGGCCTGCTCCGCGTCCAGGGACCGGCACCGCGAGACCGACACCTCCCGCGCGCCGTCGACGCGCGTCGCGCCGCACTGGACGAAGGACGCGGACCCCACGCCCTCGGCGGCCGCGTCGCCGCACAGGGTGAACACGACGGCGCCCCCTCCCCCGCCGCGCACGACGACGCTCCGGAGGCCGTCGGCGGAGAGGTTCCCGGGGCTGGTGACGGTGACCTTGCCGAGACTGCCCTGGAGCGTGCCCTCGTGGATGTCCGTCTCGACGCCGTCGACCACGACAACGAACATGTGGTGGACGGCGACCGCGGAGGAGGATCCGCCGGGCTTGGGGCCGACGAGCTCCATCGCGATGTGGTGCGGGCTTGCCATCCCCTTCTGGTTGTTTTGGTTGGTGAGCTATCGAGGAGTAAAGCGACGTTTAGTTATGAGGTCCATAGATGTTAAGAGGTGTGTACCCTTCTCAACTGCCAGTGCCCACTCCCAACTGTCAGTGCTGCTCTTTTCTTCGCTTGCACTGTTGCACATCCCATACACATCGGTTCCTCAAAAAAAATCATAAAAAACTTTTAATCAATCATGACAGTACCATCGGAACGGTGGTCTAATGTGTGAGACACTATTCATACCAAGGAACATCGCCGCTGCAAATGCCCCGCCCACGTGCAACCCTACTGAAGCCCCAAAGAGAGAGAAACTAGAGCTCCATCTGGTAGATAGGGGCATCACCACGCTCCCACACCGACATAGAAGGGGGAGGGGATGACGACCTGCGGGCGGAGGAGGGTTGACAACATGGCTGACAACATGGGGTGCCTAGAAAATCTCATCTCTAGGATTTAGATTTGGAGAGAAGATGACGGAGGGATAACAACATGGCCAGGATCTTACAAACTTAGTAGTACCTGGCCTTATATAGCAACTTAATAACGAGCCACTTCGTCAACACATTCACATTTAACAAATACTAGCTAAACTTCCTACAGGGAGCAACTAGTATAGAATCTGAGCTTCATGTGAAAGAATAGAAAAATGAAATCTGAGCCATTGAATGGGAGATGAATGGCACAGATTATGGTGGAGGGGACTGCTCCCACTTAAGTGTACATTTCACGAATCACCCCCTAGAAATAGATAGATATAAACATCACTTTTATAGTAACAACCTCATGTCTCTCATTTATTTCCAAATCGGCAGAATGTTAATGACAACTCTTTCAAGCATGTCAATATTTGATTATATGTGAAAATTAAGTCATCCCCTTGACGCACAACTAAATGTATATGTCAAACTGGATTATCCAAAACAGAGCTAATATTTTATATGAATTATGCAACATAAAATTGAAGTTAACATTAAGGTTATCTCGCAATACACACCCACATCTGAATAGGCTGCTGAAAATGTTTGTGAGCAAGGTATTCCATTTCTCGGTCGACTTTGATCCACATACATGCATGTGAAGTGATCCATAACATGAGATGATTATTTTTATTACATGACCAGCAAAACCAAATATTAAGTACTAAAATGATTAACCGCTCAGCGAGCATTTGCTATCTTGATTGTACATGACATAATATTGTTCAGTTGACGTTTGCCTCCGGTTCGAATGCTTGTCTCTCATCAAGCTTCATTTGCAAGGAGAGATAACATCAAACGAATATGATTCAGTTCAGCACAAGTCTGTTGGTGTACGTTCAGCAAAAGAACTAAAATTATCTCGCACGCAAATGAGTTTCGCCCTTGCAGTCGTACACTTCTTCTGTCCATATGTACTCAAGATGCTTCTGGTGTCAGAGCATCACCCATCTACAAATACATGGACAATTTTATAGTTTACATCAAGGCAAGAAACTGGAAATAATTATGTTCTTTCGTGGACTAAAAGTCTGTAAGGTACACTCAGAGCTTACATATAAAAAAGACTGGTGGGCACACTCAGAGTGTACACAAGCATAAAAATACAAACTTATAACACAACTTAGCCTGCAAATAGCCGTAGAAAAGAACCGAGATGAATAATTATTTCCGGTGGCAGAGAAACCTACCTTTGAGGCTTTCACCATGATTCAGCTTCAAAGTGTAGCATTGATGCTGCTCTTTGCTCCCTCAATTCACCATGCTTTTCATTCGATTTGGATTCCAGTATGCAAGGCGAAAGACTTCAACGAGCACCACTACTAGAGAGAAGAATGTAAAAGAACAATGCTGCACTCATTTAGTATTCATATGTCCTGTGTATAGAATGGCATTTACAGCAGAACACTAGCAATGAGCAATTAAAACAAAATACTACAAAAATACAAACATTTCAGGACTGGATTGGGGCCAAAATTTGGCATGAGACCAAAACTTGGCATTTGATTGGTTGAACACCAAGCGTGAGCCCCTCTCTACAATTTTCCAAATATTGGCAACTTTTGATAGAAAATTGGCATAGATCTTAGTCTCAAACATTCATGCCACTTTAAGACTAGGGCCACAACTTGATTCAGCATGTAAAGAAAGCAGCTATGCAAAGCAGAAATGAAGCAAATATTTTCTAAATCAACTTTGGAAATATGTTGCGATGCATATTATTTGCTATTTTCAAGAATGCACAAGAATCCCAGGACCAAGTGAAACAACTTCTCAGGCCATACCTGTTGTGCTCCCCCCTTATATGTATTCAACCAAATTTCTGAATCGTTGGTTCAAAATTAGCTGAATCTCCTGTTTGTGGACAAGAAGCTTTATAGCCATCAACTAAAAAAAATAGGAGATCTCCCCTTATCACATTACACTAACTAATCATGCGTCTTGTATGCACTAAATAAGTGAAGGGTTCACTCTCCCCACTAAACCAGTCAAACACCTTGCGATGCACTACTTTATAACAGAATTAACACACCCTTAGCATGTCTGAGAATCGATGTAACCAAAGCATCAACAGATTAACGATCTACAGGCTAAAACATGGCATCAATTTGACTTCAGGTTCAGATTTAATTGGTTCTCGTATTAATCTAGGAACTCTGTACATAGCACGATTCATCCAAAGCAGTCACATGCCCATATATAACGATAATATTGCATGTAATGGCCGTCACTGCATAATCCCATTGTTATTTAGTGATTTCGGATGGTACACATTGGTGCCCCGTGTACAATTGCTCTGATTTAATGTCTTCATCAGCCGCCTCATTAAGGCCCAACCTTCCTGTAGATCCCTCATCTACCCTAGCAGATCTTTGACGAATGTGCACACAGAAATCTAGGTGAGAGAGGAGGAAGTAGGAGTATCAGAGTATACCTTGATCCTGGGCGTGAGAGGCGAAGGAGGAGCCCACCACCGGCTTGCCGCCAGCGATCTAGGATCTTGAGAGGGGGCAGAGGCACGGATCACGCCGACAAGCCGCTCCAAGGGCCTGAGAGGGGAAGGGGATGAGTAGCCCCCATCTGCTTGCCTTAGGCGAGCTACTGTAGTTGCCGGAGATGGGGATTGGGGAGGGATGCGGATCTCGACCGCCGCTACTGTCCACAAGCGGGAGGGAGATGGGCGAGGGGGAGGGTGACTCGTGGTCGCGTTTGGAGGAGGATGTCGGGAGAAAATTAACAAGAATAGAGGGTCCTTTTTGCTAACCGTGCGCAAAGATCCCACCACCAAAATCTGTACCATCCATCTCAATGCTAACGGCTCAGATCATTTTTTCTATTTTTTCACCCGAAGCTCATCTTCTATTCTAGTCGTTCCCCTTCCTACAAGAAAGGGAGGATTAGAAAAGTCTTGTTGATTGTTGTTTTCTTCAGACCGCCAGGAAAAGCATAAAAGAAGGGGTTGAATGGTACGATCCCTTCGTCACCCTAGAATGAACCCATGCATTGCAACAGGAGCAATCTCTCCCTAATTTTTTAATAATAAAGCACGGATTGAGTCTTCGGGTTCACCGTCGCGGCGTTTTTATAAAATAGTCCCTTTGCTTTTCGAAAATAGAACCTGCAGTTCTTTATTATTAGGTAAAGATAAAGATACGTGAGGTGATACTAAATTTCGTCCGTTTGGACCTGGGCGCCGCACGCACTGGGTTGGCCATCGCCCGTGGCATCACCCAACCTCTTTGGTATGTGATTGATACCCTAAAGTATAATCTTCCAAAAATCAATCAATAGTCCTGACTAGATGCACTTTCGTCAGAAATTATCCGTGTGGAACATGAGTTGGAGTCAAACTTCACCTTCGTCGCCGCCTTTGCTACCCTCCAATAAATATCGGTTCCCAAAATGAGGGGAGTAGAGGAGAAGCGGACGAGGATGCGTACGCCCAGTGTAAATTTTATCAAACGTCGGTGCCCCTCCTGCCTAGCGGAGCTCTGAGCCGAGTGCGCCGAGTGCGCCGTGCATGATGGCACCCTTCTTCCCGACCGTCTCAGCACACCATAGGCCGCCGCCGCGTACCTCATGCCTCCTCCTCTCTCGACTGCGCTGCCGCCCCGGCTACTCGCGCGCCCGTTGCCGCTTGCTCCTGCGCGCCACCGCATCTTCTTCGACAGCAACGGGACGCGTCCTTCTGGCACACGGGCAGCGCATCTCCTTCCGGCCATGAGCATGTCGCTTCTTTTCCGCCACCTGTTTGCCATGTCTATCGTCAACTGCGAACCACATCTACCGGTGCCCCTTTTGCCTTTTCTCGGCAAGATCTTTTGCGCATGAAGACGCGTCCTCCTGAGGGTGGACGGGGGTCGGGCCCTCATCGAGCTGCCGTTTGGACCGGCCGCCGGCGGTCTAGACCGGACAGGACCGAGCAACTTCGCGCTCCTGTTTTTAGGAACCAGACATGCGGAGTCAAAGCTCGGTCTGGACTGAGAGGACCAGCCATGGCGAGGTGGCGGTAACCATGGCGTTAGCTACGGGTCCTAATCAGAGGGGGAAACAAAGGGAAAAGCTATGGGGACTCACGGTGAACCCGACGGCGAGGTCGGTGAGGCCGGGGAAGCAGCAACGGCAAGGTAATCGACGACGAATGACGATACTCGGACTTGGAGTTGGAGGATGATGGCGAGGGCTTCAGGGTGAATTCGGCCGAGTCCTTGCGCGGGGAAGGAGATCTCAAGGTTGCGGACCTCCTGGACAAGGTTGTTCGTTGCGGGGAAGCCGAGGGCCGTGTGTGCTGCGCGCAGTGGCCATGCATGCTCTGCTTGTGCCTGTCCGCACCCAGTCGTGCGTGCACTGGTCCTCCCGTGGGCTCCAATTTGCACCATGACTTGTTGAGCTTGACCCGTCGGTCCTAGCTCCAGCTGCACCTTGGCCCGTGGAGTTCAGCGCCACCGCATCAGCCATCACACGGAGCTGCTACTGCTGCTCTTGTGCTCTAATTTTCTTGGATGCTTAAGCAAAACTAATGAGGAGAGAGAGGGAGAGAGTGTATCGGTGGTTACAGAGAAAAAAATTATATGAGACCAGGTCTCACGGTTAGCAGGTGAGACCTGTCCTGATGGATGACACGTGGCATTCACAAATCACAAAGCATCTAATCTCTCTCCCCCCTGATTTTAAGTGGGGGTGGGGGTGCTTTGTGATTTGTGAATGCCACGTGTCATCCATCAGGATGGGTCTCACGTGAGACCTGGTCTCATAGAATTCTTACAGCACGTGAGACCTGGTCTCAGGGGGGTGCATATAGGAATCAGAGGATAGGATAGGCACGTGTGTGGTGGAAAGAAATCAAAGATTTTTAATGTAAAATATAATTGCTTTCCTATTGCAGCACAGCGCTGGAGCATGGCAGGAGCGGCGCGGCACAGCGCGATGCTGGAGACGGGCTCGGGACGGGGAGCGAGATGAGAGAGATACAGATTTTTGTGACAACTAGTTGTTCGTGCAGCTTCGGTGTAGTCAGATGAAGACACGGAGAGATGAGATGATATTCTTTTGTACTATGTTGTTGTTCGATGAGATGAGATGGAGCAGGTTGTTTTATGCTGCTTATAAGAGAGAGAGAGAGAGAGAGAGAGAGAGAGAGATCAGAGTGAGAAGAGAGAGTTGTGATGATTTTTTTTTATTTTTATGACGATCTTCGGTGTTAGTGCTACTACTATTGGAGCTGAACCAGAGGCGCACTATATTGAGTACTTTGCAGATGAAAAAAGAGAGGAAGATCGTGTTGCATAATGCTTACTTATGATTTTTTTTGACGGTATATTTGTTGGTTTGTTTGTTACGACAGACGCAAATAAACGGATTTATTGAGTGACTGAAACATAGTTGTGATGTAATTTAATAAGACTATTAATATATTTGGGTTACCACAAAAGTGAACCGATGATGTAGTGTGCATGTACTCAAGCTGAGCTATGCACCAAATATTAACCCAAATTAACCTTTTGATCCCAATGCTCATATAAAGTGTTGTTAAGTATTGGCTTGAATCCTTTCTTTGACGAAGACCCTCAATTCAAGTAATTCAAACCTTCTTAGTTCATAACATTTGATGCATGAATTCTTGTTCGTATTTTAATTTTGTTTTACTATTTTTAGGATAATCGCTACTTTATTTATTCTTTAGTTCACGACCATTTCGTCCAAAATACGCCATGGATAAAAAACGGGGATACATTAAAGGCCCGTTCGGAAGCTCGCTGGCTTCCCAAACGAGCCAGATTCTCGTGGAGCCAGCGCTAGCTCGCTTCTTGCGGGAACCAGCGTGCGTTCTGCAGCAGAAACAGTCCGAGGCACACTGTAGCGAGAGAAAAACGGTTCATGGGGCACTGTAGCGAGAGGAAAACGCTTCGAGGAGTCACTTTGTGAGGGCATTCCCACGTAATATCCAGCAACTCCAGCTTCTCGTTTCCGCGAAGCTAGGCAATCGCTGCTTCTCAAATTTGCACTACGGTCTGCTCGATCTCCAGGAGCAGGCTTCTTGAATCCCGCGCGTTCGGCCAGCTCCTCGCCCGCTTCCGGAGATGCGCGGAGCCTCTGAACGGGCCCTAAACCAAGTTTTTCACAACTTATTAACACAGCCTTCCCTCACAAGAATATCCGTCGCTTTGTTCGCCGGTCGCCTCGACCAGATCACCCCGTGCTCATTCACACCAACAAACAACTCCTTGATCTCTTCTATAAGAGGGCTAAACCTCGGACAGTCTTGATCTCTTGATTGGAAAGTAGGTACCACACCTTGATTGTTTGTCTTGAGACAAAGTTTTTCAACACTCAATTCCATCGCCAACTGAACACCTGTTGTAACATTTGAGTGGTAATAAATTACTTCTGTTTTCTAACCAATAATCTATATCTATACCAAAAGGGTTATCGCTTCTTCCTCCCTAATTTTCGTCCGTTTTCGGACCGTCCTAAAGTTTCGTATGTCAGTTGAATCGATCGATTTGAACCGAATCAGAACTACATGTTGGGCTTTAATCGTCCATCTGGGCACGGCCCAACCAAACCCATTTGATGCAGCACGTCCAGTCCAGCCTATTGATCCATTGTGTTAATTTTTTTAAAAATTCTTCTGTAACTAATAGTCCTACCCTGCTATATTACATCGTATCCTAGCAACTTATATAAGTTCTCCAGTCACAAGAATCAAACAGCCAAGGCAAAACAAACGTGGAGATCTGCCGCATGTATGCATCACCAATCGATAAAATATCTCCGACGAAGAAGAGCGGAGCAGCCTATCCAAGATGGCCCGGTCGGTGGGACGAGGTAGCAGGCCGGCTGGTGGATCCGGGCGGCGGGCGGCAAGGATGTTGGGGCAGAGCTCGAGGTGCCGGCGGAAGGTCACGTTGCAGCCGGGGGAAGGCCATGACGGCTTGCGGGGGCGGCTTCGGCCGCGGAAGGCTTGGGAAGAGGAGTCTAAGGGGAGACCCGTGGGGCAGCCGGCGGGGATAGAGGCAGGCGCTGGCGTGCGTTTGTGTGTGTGTGGCCGCGGCGCTGAGGAGCTGCGTCAAGGGACCGACGGGAGGAGAAGAAACTGGGGGCCTGATGGATGCGAGGGTTAGATGAGCGGTGGGGACACACACGGCAAAAACATATAGCCCCCACGTCCAACAAAAAAAATTGTCTTCATGCAGTGTTGACGCCAACAAACAAGAACACAGACGTTTATATGTCAGTTGATCTTAATGAAGCTATTAATCTAGATCAGAAAAAGGATGTCATGCCTAACGTCCCTAAAGATGGACATATCTGGAGGTGGTATGGAGGAAGTTGGCAACCACATGATACACCCTTTTGACCCAAACATTGATGCTATGGAGGAACAACAACAACTGCATCGAGGTAAAAATACCTTGAAAGTATTGCATGCTCAACATTTTTATTGTCTATAAGAGACTACAATTAATAATCTGGTGTGGTATTTTTTCACCTGGCATCGACGATCTGATCTACAACGTTATACTGAGTCAGACGAAAAATGTGGTGTGTAATCATCAAACTTATCCTTTATCTGGCCAACCTAATTGGAATTATTGGTATTTGCTTCGTAACGAAGCACGTTAACTTATTTTCTCCCGTTGCAACGCACGGGTATTTTTACTAGTTTTATTCTAATGGTCCAATGTAGATTTTTTTTTAACTGAGTTGAAACTGAGATATGTTGTGGGGAAGGAATCCATAGGCAAAGATAAGGAAGGATATGATGTGACTTGAGTTGACTTTGTTGTTTAACTGCAAGTAATTTCTTTCTATTGACGATTTATTTGATTTTCGTTGATTGCTTTGCAAGGGATTTCTTTCTTCAGAAACATGGAAGTGAGGAGTCGGTTAGGTAAAAAATTAATAAGGGTTATTGCATGGTTTGAAAGAAAATTGGTGGGAGGGGGTGAAAAACGATGAATGAAAGCTAAACCGACAAGCTCCCTTCTAATAGTAGAGATTTTTCGCTATTCTGCAAGCAGGCATGGCTCTGCATTTTTGCTATGCACCCAGTTATTTTTTTTATTTTCACTGGAAGGTATTGTACCAGTTGGCTCGGCAGCATGGCTACCTAAATTCTGCATCGAGAACTGTTAGCTCCAAACTCTGACCTGACGGCGCGGAGCAGTCCGATCCGAGATGACTTTCATCCACGATGGGCAACACTCGAGTAAATGCAGTAGTGAGTAGTGACAGCATAGATGATCTTTGCTTTCTGTATTTTTGTCGATATGTATGGTTCACCAAAAACACCAAGCTCGTACACTCAAAACATTCGAATGCAAACGAAATCGCTGCAGCGCGATCTCGACAAGTTCTGATTCTATGAGGTAAACTGAGCTTGAATATCATGGTATGAGATATGATTGAGACCAAGCTCAAAACACTATTATTAGATTCCCGAGTAGCAGGAATAGGTGTCCAATAAGGTTATCTTTCATCCCTTAAAGAAGGCTTAAGCATCTGCTTCCAGCTGCGAAATGATGCTTACAAACACTTGAAAGCCTTGGGCCATATCTGAAAACAGACAATACTCGTTCTTCGCGTGGTACGTCTTCAGTAAGCCTGCAGCATATCGGTAGCATCGTATGAGCACTTATATACACTAAAAGAGTTCAGCTATCTCACGTAAGCTGAGATAACCGAACGATAAATTAGGGCACCCAATGCAAATCTAGGAACATGATATCTGTCTGATATATAACATAATAACATGACCAATAGAAGTCCAGGAACGTCTGTTCTGTGCTCAAGTGCTTACCATATCCAGCAGTTTGAACATCAAATCCTTCATCCTGTAAAAGTGCCATCATGAATTTGCTTTAGCACACAGATATTGCATCAAAAAGACGAGTGTGTATGTTAGTTCTCGCTCAAACCTGTAATTCACGAATCAGAGGCAAACTCCCGGTGATGGAATACGGCTCTACGTATCCGACTATTTCCTCAGTTGCTTTGCATAATGCTTGAAAGCCCCGAGACTCGAGATTACAGGCCACCCCATTCATCACATCTCCATCAAAAGAGATTTCAAGCCTAGCACATTCAAACAGTAAACAATGAAAACTATGCCCTCCGTCAAGATTACTGGTAAAAGTCAGTAAAGAAAGATTAATTCACCTTCCTCGCAGATTTTCATCCGGAAGAACATATTTCGAAACTGGACCACGAGTAGGAAGCTTCGTTTCAAGTCCAGCATTTATATCATCTACATACTCTTTTAACTTCTGAACAACAAAACTCGTGCTGCATGATAATAGCAGTAGCAACTATGAATTTAACACATCATTTAATACCCATAGAAGCCCATCCAGGAGAAGGAATAATACATATTGTACACATAAGAGATGGACTTACCTATAGAAAGGAGTCAACCTGCAACATCAAAAGAATCATATGGTCAGGAAACACTCAAAAACCCATGGAGTCTCAATAATATAAAAAAATAGACAACCTTACTACAGTAGCAAAAATAAAATAAAAAGGTGAACATGGATTATACTCCTTCCGTCCCATAATATATTAATATAAGAGCATTTTCAACACTAGTGTAGTGTCAAAAAAGCTCTTATATTATGGGACGGAGGGAGTATTTTTTTACTAGAGTCTTACTTACATAGAGATATGCGACCAGTGCAAGTCCATCACATTTTCCTTCTTTTTTTACTCCTATGTAAACACTCTACTCTATAAAGCATTCCACATTTAATTTCAGTAAGTGTTCAAAACAAAACATTCAGTTTCAGTTCCTCCAGCACTAGTAAGTACACATCAAACTAGACCACAAAGAAAAGTACATATCAAACTAAAACTTAATTGAATCATTTCATCTCAAGTGCAATTAAAGAGAATCTAAGAACCTCAGGGCAAGAGTTGAACCTTATATCCCCTGAAATTGTACATTCTCCAGGAATTTGGTTCAGACCACCACCAGGATCTGCAAAGCATCACATGTTTGGACCACACCCAATGATTTTTTTTCTTTTCCACATATTATAAATACACTGTTACTAAAACATATTTAAAATAAAGGTACAACAGGGACTTACAACTCCACTTTGTTGGCTTCATCGTAGATGGAGTAGCAAACTTGTAGAGCTTCTCTTTCTCGTGTGCAGGGAAGTCATTGTAAAACCGGGTTTGGATTTCTTTAAGTGCATCCATATTTAACTCCATCGAATTTATGGCCTTTGACAAAAACAAAAAACAGATACAGGGTCTTCAGAATTCAAAAGCACTTTTATACTCTGACAGCAAGAAAAGGTTAAAATGCTATATTTGGACTTCTTTGCCGTGTGAACTACTTGAATAGCTCTCTCCATAACATTACAAAACATGTCAAATAAACATGTGCAGAAAAAAAAAACGTATAACAGCAGAGTTGATTACACAATAAGTTCTACCAGTCATGTATCAACGATCACTTGCTTTATACTTTGTGCGTTATTTTGTTTTTGGTCCCATTATTCATATCTACGTTTGGTACTTTGGTACCAATCGCAAGGATGCTAACTTATTCTAGCAACTATATGATTTAACAGATCACATCTATAGAATATTTACTACTCCCCCCGCTTCACTATAATTATTCCCGGTGTAAGAAGAGTGTCTAAAAATATGTCCACTGAAGGAATCAAGAGGTCATTTTTCATCAACTTTCTTAGATTTTGTGTCTATACAGTTATATAGAGTAAAAAGGAGTGGCAACTGAACATTGTTCTAATGAGTCCAAATCAGTACCTTATGTGCAAGGCCACTGTGAAACAGCTTCCCTGTTGCCTTTAGATGCCAAGGGATCATCCCACCAGTACCAATGCATGGCTGCTTATCCGCAGTATCTATCCAAAACCTTCACAATACCACACATATAACCAACTAAATCAGCAAGAATTCCTCACGAACGACACATTACTTGGCCATTCTATCAAGGCAACAGAGTTCAATACTCACAAGGGTCCAGTTTTGAGCTTATCCAACAAACCATCCTTGACAAGGCCATCAACACCAATGCCAGTGACCGATGAATTCTCTTCATTGGCAATGAACACCGCAATGACAGAATGCTTCAATGGTGGTTTCACCTCACCAAGCCGCCGCATGAGCTGAGTCACTAGCGCCACATGACCAAGGCAGTCCGTCGTCCCACGGCCCCTAAGCTTTTCCTTGTCATCACCTTCGAATGTTAGTGAGAAGGGATCGAAGTCCTGCAGGAGTAGAAGATCCCAGTCCACTGATTAGTGATTATAATAACCAACAAAAGTAACAGAAATTTGACGAACAAATCAAGAGTAAATTTTGAGGTACAACTTGTTAGTAATCACTAATCGATTAATAATGCGACAGAAACAAAATGAGCGAAATCAAACAGCGCCAATGAGGAAAGGTGAAACTTTAAACAGTAGATATATACAGCAATTGAACCACTGAAGTGCTAACTTGAATCACAACACTCCAGAAGTCCACAAACCAGTACTGCGCCGAAACATGCATCTATTCCAAGGTAGAACAATCTAGAAGGCACTAACAGATCAGGGAAGGGTGCAGTTCGGGCAACAAGCTAGAAAGACCCCCAAATCAAGAAAGCCCTCGAATCCTTCGTCCAGGAACCCTAAGCCCCGAAATCAGCACTCACACATCCAAACGAAATCTGCTAGGAACTCACCCATTCGCTAGGGTTGGCCGGAACGACGTCCATGTGCATGCCGACGAAGGAGACGACGCGGTCGGGGACGGTGCCGGGGTACTCGACGATGACGTTGCTCCGGCCGTCGGTGTAGCTCACCTTCCGCACGACGAGCGGGCCGCCACCGGTGTCCGTCGACACCGGGCGGAGCGCGTCGACCACGTGCTGCGCCACGAGGTCCTCCTGCGGGACGAGGGCCGGCGGGTCGTTCTGCAGGCGCTGGGACTCGCCGATGAGCTTGGAGAGGAGGGCGACGAAGGGGTCGCGGTCCAGGACTCCGACGGCGTCCTTGAGCGGCGGCGCCGGAGATGCCATCTTAGACGCGGCGGCGGGTTGGGTCAACAGCGAAGGGAGTCCAGTCGAGGTCGAGGTCGAGGAACTCTCTGTGTTTGAGCAACTCTGGATGGATGTACTCCGTACGATGTGCGCATATGATGTGTCCGTGTCGACGACGGCACGGAGATGCGTGCCGTGGCCGCTGCGGTTCTTCAGTTTCTCTTTTCGTTTTTTCTTTTGAAATTCTTCTCTTCTCCTTCTCAAAAAAAAAAAATTCTTCTCTTCTCTTTTCATTCAACACTCATTTTCATGTAAAAAAAACACCTTATCATTTCATAGAGTAAAAGTGCTTTTTCATCCATCAACTAATCACCAAGTGTGGCTTTCATATCTAAACTCTTTTTTGGTATAATCTTCGTCCCCCAACTCTACTAAGTATGTATAGTCCCTCGTAGTGATATTCCTCAATCAAACCCTGTTTTTGATTTGATGTGTCATTGTTTTGACCATATTTTGGTGTAACTTTTGTCCCTCGACTCTTGATATCATGTAGAATTAGTCCCTAACATGAGTATTCCTCGGCTAAATCCGGTTTTGACTTTTTATGGCACGGTTTTGATCACGTCGTCATTGTAAGGGGAATGCCCCAAGGGTTTGGGATTGGACCTCGGCGAATTGTGCTCCTTTCTCTCTCCTCTGTCGGTTTAGATCCGATATACCACCTATTGTCTTATCCTTACCCCAACTATCATGTTGACCATCTAAAGCGTGAGAGAGAGAGAGAGAGAGATTTCTCTCAATGACATGCGACCCTATGCCACCTTACAATGATGATGTGGCCAAAATCATGTCACATAAGGTCAAAACCGTGTTTGGCTGTTGAATACCGCTGCAAGGGACTAACTATACCTAGTATTAAGAGTTGAGGGACGGAAATTGTACCTAAAAAAAATTAGGGACGAAAGCTACACTTTGCGGTAAGTTGAGGGACGAAAAATGCACTTATCTCTTTTATAAAAGAAGAAACATCATATATTAAAAGTCAATCAACGCTTATAGGATCATCTTCAAAGAATCAAACAAATACTCACAAGATCATTGGAAAAATCAACATGTCTTCTTCCTACACTCTCGTTGGCGGGGCGCCGTGAGTGAAGCTCGATGTCACCTCCGGACCTCCAAAACACCATCGAAGTCAGGGAAATGTTGTTAATGCCGCAGCCAAATGAGAAGACGCATGCAACAATGACTCGAGAAATAGATCACTGCCACGAAGAAGAACGCGACGAAGAGGGGGACATGTGGCCTCGCTGGCAAGGAATGGTGGGCGGTCTCATATTTGGAATAGAGTTGTGCTATCTCCTCTCTCTCTCTCTCTCTCTCTCTCTCTCCCCCCCCCCCTCCCCCCCTCTCTCTCCCTCTCCAAGTAGGGTTATCATATAGAAGGACATATGCAAATGAATTTGTTTGTGCGGTTTTTTATGTTCAATCAATGTATGTGAAAATGCGCTTTGGTTGTTTCAAAAACATGTATTATAACTCAAAAAAAATCTAGAAGTTGTGTATGCATATGTATAGATGTGTTGTATGTGTGTACGGATTTTCATCAATATGCATATTTATATGCAACATATACAAAAAGGACAAATAGATGTACCAAAATGGGTTTGTATAATGTTGTTTTTGGGCCGGGTTTTTTCCTTGTGTGTAGCGCATAATCTATCTTATTAGTTAAGGAAAATTAAAGCTAAATGGTGAACATCCATTTGCATTCATATAAAACATTTAAATACAACATTCTTCTTTTTAAAAATTGGGCTCCCCGCACTCCAATGTGTACTGATTTAAAAGCTAGAAAGATTGCCCGTCCTATTAAACATATTTGGTTTGTGAAGTCTCCTCTTAAAGTGAAAGTGCTTTTACGACTTGCATTTTAGAAAAGTATACTACTCCCTCCCTGTTTAAAAACATGCAATATAAATGTATACTTTTTGTTTGAAGTCAAATGTTGAAAAGTTTGGCCGAATTTGTAGGAGAAACTTTCAAAAACTACAATACTAAAATGAAATTGTGACACTGCTTAGTTTTGTGTTAGGAACTCAAAATAAAATTCATTTTTGTATTTGATTTACTTAAATAATAATACTTATTAAAGTTACAAGTGTTTACACTTGTTCTTGCATATTAAAAAGAGTAAAAGTTGTGTGCAAGTTTCAGTATGTGCAATTTCACTATTGTGTGTGCGTGAACTTTTTGTTTGTTCTTTTCTTATTTTTTTGTGCTACCACATTGGTTTGGTTTTGTCTTTCTTCTTTCAACTAATACCAATGCCCTCACTAAGGTATGTCTTACAATAACTTCAAAGAGCATCTATTAAGTTATCGATTTGATTTTTAAACATATTTACCCCTCCACGCTATGGCAAAAGAAGAAATGACTCCCTTCAAAACTAATGACAAAACTACTCCGTTTTAAGCTGGCTAATCGACATGTGGCGCACATCACCATTACCAATGGTGGAAAATGTATAGGATCCAAATGGTCAAACTAGATGTTTTCCTACTACTGCGTTTTTGGAATTCTGTGAATCAAAGAGGCCTTTAGCTGGAGCTGCCAAACTCCTTCCAAAACACAATAATTGACATTTTAAATATTGATACTGTCTTTTAAGACATTCTGTAAATAATTTTTAAGACAAATCTATAGACATGATTTTGGAAAGGAGGGAGTACTATTTAAAACAAATTTAGTAGTGGTAGTAGCAGCAGCAGTAGTATTTTTAAAAAATCCTACAACTTATTGCCCCGTATCAAAATGTAGGACATTTTTGTAGGCTAGTTTAGCGTACAAAAACGTCTTATATTTTGGTACAGATTTAGTATTTTTGAACTGAGGGAATCCTTCACCAATCACCACATATGCTTGGACATCAATCAGCATTCACACAGACCTTGCAACAAATTCTCAAGATGGAATGGCATAGCCACTTTACATCAAACACAGGCACAGCAAGCCAACAACATTATCATCATATATTTATACACCGTTTTGCAAGCGATTTGACACCCACTCAATGAGAAAACAGCACGAACTGGCAAGGGGGTGTATTGATCAACGAGAACGAATGCTACTGCCAAATATACAATAAAAATATGCCCTATGACAAACAGGACACGGGGGAGAATACATATCCCATGTCAACATGAAAATAAGGAACATAGGAAAACTGCCTGCTCTGATCTGCCCTCTGCTGAAGTTCAAACTTGCAACGAATTGGGTCATAATTTACGTGCCATCTGATCAATCATGATGAGTACAAAAAGAGCTCTGCAAATCCACGAAATAATGAGCCCACGCCATTTTTCTTGGTCACTAACACCTGATTTCATATGATCCAGCCCTTGTGATGTAGCGAACCCACTCAACGGTGTTGTAGCCACTCTTCTCCCACACCTGAAAATGCATCAAGAGATGGTTTTAGTACCAAACATTTTCAATGTTTCATATTGTACTTGCTCCACATACCTTGAGGAACCGAACACGTAAGCCAGAAGCAGTGAACATCGGAACCTGCAGGAAAGAAATATCATAGTGAATAAGAGTGCAGGAAGCCAGGAAACAATCAGACAACATGGGGGGGCCTATAGCACATTATATGCATGAAGGCTCCTCAAACAAAAATACTCCAAGGTCAACCAATTATTTAAGTATCAATTTATATTGTACATGCTAAAATTTTGTTCATAAACAACGAGATACTGGGATTCTTTGCTAACATTGTCATTCTCAGTTATAAATGCAGAACAGATAAATAAAACAGAGTGGAGGAAAGCTCATAGCCATCTTGCCAAGGAAACAATAAGATTCTTAACGAGATTAAATGTAACCTGGAACTCCATCTGAATCGGTGGCCTGTTCGCTAACTTCTTTTCCCCCATTGTAGAGATCAGTTCAACTTCTGCACTCATCGTTGCCTCGGTCTGTCCAGGAAATTTCCTGATCCTATGGTTTGAAATGTGCATTATGATTTATGAGTTCATGCTGGTCAATGTGCAATAACTGCAAGAGGTAGCTCAGCAAGAAAAAGAACTCCCAGTACATGCACTAACAGGACATACTTTAAAATTGCAAATAGCTAGGCAGGGCATAATTTAGGGAAATTTAGTTTACACCATTCTGAACAATTCACAGCTAGGCAGGGCATAATTTAGGGAAATTTAGTTTACACCATTCTGAACAATTCACACTATCAAGCCCATTAGACTACGACCCACATACTGGCTTTGGTATAGTGCAAATATTAGACAAAAAGATTGCACTTACTTCCACACCAGGGAATCAATCGAAGCATTATATTTGGCTTTGCCAGATGTTGTTTGGAAACTCGTCTTTGCTGTCTGCTTTGGAACCGGAACTTTAACCACAACACCAAGTGCAAACATCTTAGCACCAAAAACACTCTTAACCTGCGTAACAAAAGATTCACCATGTCAGCAAACGTGTACACGTTTATGACGTAACCGAGTAGATATATTTGCTCACTTTCACATTAATCTCCATGCGTGTTCGGCCCAACTCCTTAATTGTGGGCAGAACCCGGAATGGAAGATTTACACCCTCCGTGATTCGATATCTAGGAACAAATATGTCCGTCAAAATCCAGCTAGCGAATGAAACTATCATTTGTAAAATGTACTGATAATTGCAAGAATAAATAGGGATCTAAAGAATACTTCATCAATTCGAATTCACCATCTGGTGGCACAAAGCTGACTGTTTTTTCTGAGTTAAATCTTGTTAGGTTGACGCACTGGTGGAACGTGACATCATCGAGTTCTATGGTCTTCCCACTGTAGAGGGAGAGAACACAAGCAATCAGGAGATCATTTACGAAAAGCAACAAAAGTTGGGTAGCCAGTAAACAATGTTAACTGGCAAAACAGTTATATATATGTGCACAGTTTGTCATCATGTGTCAAGACTCAGTAAAGCAGTACCTCTTTGAAGGCCTGGACTTCAGTTGGGCTTCCTTTTCAAGTCCAATTTTGTCATTTAGTCCCAACTTCAGATCAGGCATTCCAGAGAGGAAGCACTTCATAAGAATCTTCCCTGTCACATCACATCGTAGAACACTCCCTGCAGAAATGTAAGAAATATACACGGCGGACATCAAATAGCTGAACAGGAAAGACACCGGAAACCTCAGACGAGATAACAAAAAATTGATGGTCCATAAAATACCTTTGGAAGACATAAGAAGGTTTACGCTCTCAACAATGTCCAAGAAAACCTAACATACGAGAAGAACTCATTGTTACTTCACTTGCTAAATGGAAGCAAACAATGACATGACATTAATGACAACAAATAAATGAAAACTGAGGGAAGTATGGGCCATTGCTTTAACAGGAATGCTGGTACATGTACAATATGCATTAGAAATGAGATGCATTTAAAATGTATGCGGGATGATGGCATTGCTAGTAGCCCAAGCACTGATAGGAAACTAGGACCATTATAAATGTTAGTCCTCTGCTTTTTTCGGAATACAGCTGAAGCCTCCCTACGTATTTAATTCAAATACCTCATTCTTCTTGTACACCAGACCCTCTCTTCTCCAACCAACAGCGCCGGTAACTTGCAGGGTCGCATTTGGAACAGGCTTATCCGAAGGCTATATCAGTACAGAGAGAAGGAAATATGGTTCAGTTACTTTCCTAGAAAATAAATAGGAACACATAATTATTTTTTTGCATATCCAATACAGCAGACTTCATTTTTCATATATTTCTGACCTTGGAGGAAAATGGCGACCGTACGCCTTCCTGGGTTATATATAACTTCAAAATTTCAGGGGAGAGATTCTGAGGATAACCGAAGTCCATAATCTCTGCACAGTTGCCAGAGTCAATATTGCAAACAAAAAAAAGAATCCATGGTGGGAACTGAAGCAGAAAGCTAAGTCCAAAATCGGATGTGCCCTTACCATCAAGAAGTTCATATATTAACACAAAGTTATTCCTGATAGCATCTTCATCAAAAGTTCCACCAAAGTAGGACTTGAAGAGGGCCACTGCCTGATAATTTCAAATAATCTTCAGCAGTAATAACGGCGAATGAGATAGGACATGTTAAATTGCTCATAAGGATGATGACATGATGTATACATTGATTAGAATCTCTACATCGAATTAGCAACTTTAGTTTCATCACTGAATCATCTTTGGCCTAACATACAAATTAAACTAATTCCTAGCCCAATCCCTCTCTTGCAAACAGGCCCTCAGGAAATCATATAGAGCACAAAGGGTTCTGTTATTCACTTAGTCCTATCAAACTATTCCCAGCAGTGATGAACATGGAACATCACACCATCTAGGCATTGAAAACTTGTAGTTTTTGTACCACCTGCTTGTACCCTGTTGGGTTTGGTGATTCTGATGTACCATCACCAATTACTTTTCGCAATAGAAAATTCCAGTCACCAAACAAAGCCAAACATCAATACCATTATTAGATGACATGATCATTTAAATCTCTCGGACTGAGATGATACATTATCTTACAATTTGACAGAACATTTCAGAAAATCATATGGCTTGTTAAGTAACTAATACATTCTTTTGCTCTGAGTAGACAAATACACAAACATCACAGACAAATATTTCTAGTGAAAAAGAAAAACATCAATTATCTTCTTTAGATTATATTATATTCATCAAGATCATAATGTCTGTGTGGGTTATATAGAATTTATTTGGAAATGCTCATAAGACAACAGAAACTTCATACCTCCACAACAAACTTGAAAGCACAAGAAACATTAGCATTGCTGCTAACCACGATCACAATGTAAACATTACTGATCCTCATGTAAAGGAAGGAACAGCCTCCTATTTGTCGAACAGGGCATGTACCAAGCTCTTTTGTTTGCATAATGTGCATCCTGAATGCATCAACCATATTTCCCCTGCATAGCCATACATGAACACGATAGGGTTTAGTCACTAAATGTAAAGGTATGTGCAACCAAATAAGCAGGAAATGGAAAGTGAGAGAAGCAAAATGAATACGCGGGACTGTTTCCTATTGAAGTGATAACTGAGAAAGGCTATGAGAGGAAATGACCTAAGTAGCCTCTTGAGATCGCTTTGGAATGATGAGACAGCTGTCCAGGTGATAATAAATACATGTGCACAAAAGAAAGAAAGAACGAAAGAAAGAAAGAAAAGGACATGGTGGAACAAACGTCATTAAAATTTACATCCATGTCCTACGTTTATCAACAGAGCTTGAAAAAAAAATGCTTGCATTACTCAACAGTAGTGTCATATTTACATGTTTTAGTGTCCTTCATAAACAATGACTATGTTGACAATATATCATATAGATGGAATGTCGCTTGCTCAATATTAAACTAGTGTAAGACCTACATGTCGAAATAGGCTCAGCACATACCATGGATTTCGAGCCGCGCGACTAGTCGATGAGTCGCAAAAAAATGTCGACTCAACTTAGTGTCGACTCGAGTCGCGAGTCGCGACTAGTCGCAACTGCAGCTGCAGGCTCGACTTTTTCCGAGTCGCTACCCCAAAGTGACTCGGATGAGTCGCGACTCGAAAACCATGGCACATACAGGATTACAGCACATTGCTGCAGGTTTATTGAATGGTCTTGTTTTGTTTCTACTATCAATGTGCATGTATGAAAACATTCTCATATTTATGATTTCTACTGGTATCAATTCCATTATCTCTATTCCTATAAAAGATCCAGTTGGTGATGATGGTGTGTCTGCATCCGTCATTTCTGACCATTCGATCTGCGTCTAACACATGCAAGGTAAGCTGTGGCATTTTTGCAACAAGGCCCTCGCCACTCTGCCCCAACATTTCAGAAAACCCCTTAGTCTATTTTGGGTGAAACCTAACATATTTTTAGTGATATATATCAAAACCAGGGTGATTTTTTCAAGTTTGTGAACATACATTAGTCGATTGTAGATCCGTTCCAACGCACAGGCACTTTGCTAGTACAAATATAAAAATTGCATTTTGTGGGAATATTCAGTGTTCAAGAAAGCGTTTTTAAGCGGTATATTAAGCGGGTTTTTAAGCACTGAGAGATGGCAAAACGCTTCGCTTTTGCCCTAAGCGGTATATTAAGCGGGGTTTTTTTTTTTTAAATTTGGCCATAACTTGGTTGTTTTTGAACTACTTCTGCTTGTCTGCTTGCGCAATAACGGCAATGTGCCATTTATCTTATTATTAGGCTCTGTTCGGGAACTATT
Source organism: Triticum dicoccoides (assembly GCF_002162155.2). Lineage (NCBI taxonomy): Eukaryota > Viridiplantae > Streptophyta > Magnoliopsida > Poales > Poaceae > Triticum > Triticum dicoccoides. The sequence goes on along the minus strand of NC_041390.1, from coordinate 499,361,088 downwards.
TCCTTCATATTCTGGCACAATTCAGGCTGCATGATCTCTATTAGGTTGTGTCTGTTTGAACTGAACTGCATTTTAGTTGTTATTTTGCTTGCTATGTGAACCTGATGTGTATTTGCTATGGTGTGAACTGTATTTTAGATGCTATTTCAATTACCCATGTGCCATGTTTCCTATTTTCCTGTGTATATTATTCAAAATCTGTCAAATTCTAGCCAATCTCAAAAAACGCTTAAGCGCGCTTAAGTGCCCATTGCTCTAAGCTGTGGCCTTCCGCTTGACTTACACTTTCCGCTTTTTCGAACATTGGGAATATTACGAGATGTTTAATAACTTCTGCCGTTCTTTCGAAGACCTCTTGGAAATCTATGGTGCGAGGGTTAATATTAATAATTAATTTCAGTCCGACGGTTACTATTTCGAAGTTAGCTGGCTTGCAGTAGAAGTAAATTTTCGACTACAGAAGGATGTGACTACTAACTACTGTCAAAGCCCACCGGAAGAGATGAAATGAACTATGCAGCAATTTTTCTTGTCCAAAGTGCCTCAGTGCCTCACTCATCAAAACTACGAGTTCAAAATGCAAATGAGTTAGGAACGCCACAACAAACTGAAGCGCGCAATGGGCAAATTGCAGTGCCGCAACGAGCCAACCACCAGAGTGTGGCCGTCAACTGCACTCCTCCCCGCAGAATTTCACTTGTCACTCAACGCAGCAATCGAAATTCACAAGCTACCTGACACCCTTCTAGCGATCTACTACTCCATAACTACAGGCTACGACCGGAATCAACGATCCTGTGGCCTCAGATCTGCCACTCAAAACCCAGGGAGCCAGGGAGGTGAGGAAGGGGAGCGGCAAGACGCACCCGACATCGTCGCGGTATAGGCGGTTGATGAGGACGTCCCCGCGGAGGTTGAGGAAGTAGATGGCCGACGCCGCCACCGGCATCGTCTCCGCGTCGCCCGCGCCCCGGCTCGAGCGCCTGGGACCACCACCCTTGACTGGCGCGCGGTTCCACGGTGCGCCGCCAGCTACGCGGGCGATCTGGTGTGCTCGGGGCTCGCCGGACGGTGAGGTGGAGGAACGGGATGGGCGGGGCGCGGGTTTTGGTAGATCTCGGGGGAGGGAGGCACGAGCACCAGGTCGTCTTCCCCGTCCAGGAGCGCTTTTTCGTGCGTGTTTTCCAGAATGGACCTCCCCGGACGGTGTATTTCCGTATTTGCGTGGTTGTCTTCGGTTGGTGACTTCTGACTTCGTGTTGCGTTGCGTCTTGGTCCCACTGCTCTGCTGGTAGTAGTACACAAAACAACATGTCCCATGCAAAATCATACAGTACTATGTTGTCCCAACCCAAAAAGAAAAGGATATTATCCAAAAAAAAATATTGTAGATTGATCTATGAACAGCAAATTTGTCCATGGATATTGGTTTTTCCTCATGTACCCTACCCATAAACATCGGGTACTCCCACGCATACCTGCAAAATCATGGATGGGGTGAACCAACCTGTGGTTGGATGGTTAGAGGGACAGTGGTATCCCCGACCCACCAGGGTTCAAGTCCTGGTGTTCGTTCTCGTCGACGACGAGACGCCTACGGTGACTTCGTAAATCTCAAAATGATATGTCAGCTCAGTCTCTCGAAAGTGCTTATAGGGGTAGGGTGTGCGTGTTGTGTTCATAGAGATGCGTGTATGCGCGTATGTATGAGCGCTTGTGTCTGTGCCGTGTTAAAAAAACTATGGATGGGGTATGCTTATGAATTTATATTCATGGTAACCCAATTAATACCTAAAAAGAATTGGTAAATAAAAATAACTCTTATGACATGTGGGGTCAACATCTAACCCCGCGTGGCCCTCCCCGAAACCTACAGTAGCCCACATGGCCACGTCCGCCAGCCCGCCACTCCCCATATGTTCTATGTGATTCCTTGGAATGACGAAACCTCGACTCATCACCTCCTGGCTCATGCCCTCCAACCACCCGCCGCTTGTACTCCTTTGTCGCTGCCTCCCACTTTGTGGCTCCAATCGTCCACCGCAGATACTTCTTGTCGTTGTTAGAGCCCAAAGAGACATATGCGAGTGGATGTCATCTCAATGTTAGACTACTCGTCCGTCGTCAACTGAATTTAGAATCATTTCTCTATCTTTTATGGTGAAATGCATGGTACCAATTTGTGGATTTTTTTTCAAAACTATGCCGTATTTTATAGAAAATTCAGAAACTATAACAAAGAGTGAAGAAAAATCAAAACTAGCACCCCGTGGCCACGTGTGGGCCGAAAAGGGTGTTTTCGGTCTCCCCTTGGCCGAAATGGACTTTTCGGCCATGCCTTGGCCGAAGAGGTGCGTACCTGGACCGAAAAGACCTTTTTGGTCAGGAATAGGCCGAAAAGTACTTTTTGGTCAGGAGTAGGCCGAAAAGTACTTTTTGGTCAGGAGTAGGCCGAAAGGTCCCTTGAGCCCATCTTTCCACGTTAATGGTTGGCCGAAATTGCATGGCTCCACTCTTCAGCTTACGTTAGGCCGAAGAGATTTTTTTTAAAATTTTGGTACATAAATACTGTGCAACCATTGCCCATCTTAGACATTAAAAAAAAATATTTTTGCACAACCATTTTCCCTCAATATTTTCCCGCCAACCCCTTCCCACCATATGTTCCTGCCACCCATTTCCCGCTAACCCTTTCCCGCCATATGTTCCCGCCATACCACAGTTGTTCTTTCTCGCTATTTTCTCCTCTCTACTTATAAAACCCCCTTCAGACGAAGGTGGATAAGCAGTCTAGTGTAGTGTAGTCGAGATGAAAACGAGAGGTAAATGGCAAATAATGTAAATTGCGAGGAGATGAGATTTGTGATTAGGAACCTGGTTATGTTGAAGATCCTCCCCGGCAATGGCGCCAGAAATTCTACTTGATGGTGTCACTAGGACTACGTCGGTATTTCCCCCAAGAGGAGAGGATGATGTAGCACATCAACAGTAGGTATTTCCCTCAATTATGAAACCAAGGTATCGAACTAGTAGGAAAACCAAGCAATCACAATGTATATGTAGAGAGGAGAAAATGGTGGGAAAGAACAACTGTGGTATGACGGGAAAAGGGTTAGCGGGAACATATGGCGGGAAGGGGTTGGCGGAAAACGGGTGGCGGGAAAATATTGAGGGGAAAGGGTTGCGCGAAAATATTTTTTTTTCAATGTCTAAGATGGGCAATGGTTGCACAGTATTTATATACCAAAATTAAAAAAATCACTTCGGCCTAACGTAAGCCGAAGAGTGGAGCCATGCAACTTCGGCCAACCATTAACATGGAAAGGTAGGCCCAAGGGACTTTTCGGCCTACTCCTGACCAAAAAGTACTTTTCGGCCTACTCTCGACCAAAAAGGACTTTTCGGCTTACTTCTGACCAAAAAGGTCTTTTCGTCTCAGGTACGCACCTCTTCGGCCAAGGCATGGCCGAAAAGTTCATTTCGGCCAATGGGAGACCGAAAACACCCTTTTCGGCCCACGCGTGGCCGACGGGGTGCTAGTTTTGATTTTTCTCCACTTTTTGCTATAGTTTCCGAATTTGCTATAAAATATGTCATAGTTTTTGAAAAAAAATCCAATTTATGTCCACGAGTATTGAAGTAGGTGGATATATAAGATTTCTGCGGGTACGGTCTTTGGGGAGAAGGGGGTGTAGCCACTCATACCTTTCCCATTGCCATCTCTAGATTGGTCTTATCTATTGTATAAAACCAATGGCAATTTTTGTGCAGTGATTCACGTGGTTTAATTGGCTGATCTTTGCCTCTCCCAGTGATTGTAGTGGAGGATTTCAAGATGATACCGTGAGTTTTTTTTGCGAGAAAACTTTCGATCTATTCACCTCCAATCATGACGGTACAACGAACACCAGAAATAAAAATTACATCCAGATCCGTAGACCACCTAGCGACGCCTACAAGCACTGAAGTGAGCCGAAGGCGTGCCACCATCATCGCCCCTCCATCGTCGGAGTCGGGCGTAACTTGTTGTAGTAGACAGTCGGGAAGTCGTCGTGCTAAGGCCCCATAGGACCAACACCTCAGAACAGCAACCGTCGTCGATGAAGAATAACGTAAGTCGAAAGGATCCAAACCGAAGACACGCGAATACAGATGAACAACAACGAGATCCGAACAAATCCACCAAGGACAGATCCGCCGGAGACACACCTCCACACACCCACCAACGATGCTAGACGCACCGCTGGAACAGGGACTAGGCGGGAAGACCTTTATTCCATCTTCAGGGAGCCGCCGTCGTCTTGCCTTCCTGAGCAGAACACATGTAGGATCGAAGTATGTCTAGAGGGGGGTGATTAGACTACTTGACCAAATAAAAACTTAACCTTTTCCCAATTTTAGTTCTTGGCAGATTTTAGCTATTTTAGGACAAGTCAAGCAATCATCACATAATTCAAGCAAGCATGCAAAGAGTATATTGGCAGCGGAAAGTAAAGCATGCAACTTGCAAGAATGTAAAGGGAAGGGTTTGGAGAGATCAAACGCAATATGAGACACAGATGTTTTTCCCGTGGTTCGGATAGGTGGTGCTATCCTACATCCACGTTGATGGAGACTTCAACCCACAAAGGGTAACGGTTGCGAGAGTCCACACAGGGCTCCACCCACAAAGGGTAATGGTTGCGCGAGTCCACACAGGGCTCCACCCACGAAGGGTCCACGAAGAAGCAACCACCCACAAAGGGTCCACGAAGAAGCAACCTTGTCTATCCCACCATGGCCATCCCCCACACAGGACTTGCCTCACTAGCGGTAGATCTTCACGAAGTAGGCGATCTCCTTGCCCTTACAAACTCCTTGGTTCAACTCCACAATCTTGTCGGAGGCTCCCAAGTGACACCTAGCCAATCTAGGAGACACCACTCTCCAAGAAGTAACAAATGGTGTGTAGGTAATGAACTCCTTGCTCTTGTGCTTCAAATGATAGTCTCCCCAACACTCAACTCTCTCTCATAGGATTTGGATTTGGTGGAAAAAAGATTTGAGTGGAAAGCAACTTGGGAAGGCTAGAGATCAAGATTCATATGGTAGGAATGGAATATCTTGGTCTCAACACATGAGTAGGTTGTTCTCTCTCAGAACATACGAGTTGGAATGGTGTATGTGTTCTGATGGCTCTTTCTTCGAATGAAGAGGAGGTGGAGGGGTATATATAGCCTCCACACAAAATCCAACCGTTACACACAGTTTTCCAATCTCGGTGGGACCGAATCAACAAACTCGGTCGGATCGAAAATGTAAACCTAGTGACCGTTAGAGATTTTTGGTGGGACTAACATGCAACTCGGTAGGACCGATATGGTTAGGGTTTGGGCATAACGTAATCTCGGTGAGACCGATTACACAAACTCGGTGAGACCGAATTTGGTAATTAGCTAACCAGAGAGTTGGTCAGGCAAACTCGGTGGGACCGATTTGCTCTTTCGATGAGACCGAAAAGTTACAAAGGGGAAACACTGAATTTACATTGCAATCTCGGTGGGACCGATTCGCTCTTTCGGTGAGACCGAAAAGTTACGAAAGGGAAACAGAGAGTTTGCAATCCCATCTCGGTGAGACCGAGATCCCTATCGATAGAACCGAATTGCTAGGGTTTGGCAGTGGCTAATGACAAGTGAAACTCGGTGGCGCCGGATAGGAAGAATCGGTAGGACCGAGTTTGGCTTAGGGTTTAGGTCAAATGTGGATATGGGAAAGTAGTTGAGGGTTTTTGGAGCATATCACTAAGCACATGAAGCAAGAGGCTCATTAAGCAACACCTCATCCCTCCTTGATAGTATTGGCTTTTCCTAAAGACTCAATGTGATCTTGGATCACTAAAATATAAAATGAAGAGTCTTGAGCTTTTGAGCTTGAGCCAATCCTTTTTCCTTGGCATTTTGAGGGTTCCACTTTCACATCCATGCCATGCCAATCATTGAGCTTTCCTGAAATAATCATCTTGGAATAGCATTAGCTCAATGAGCTATATGTTGTTATGAATTACCAAAACCACCTAGGGATAGTTGCACTTTCAATCTCCCCCTTTTTGGTAATTGATGACAACATATAGATCAAAGCTTCGACAAATGATAATAAGCATGAAATATATCGTCGCTTTGAGAAGTATGTGATAAGTAAGAGCTCCCCCTAAATTTGTGCATATTTAAAATTTGCTTTGGACTGCAAATGCATAAGGAGTTAGAGTCACGGGTTACTCTTCCATGTCACATACATCTTGGTGGAGCGCTTAAAATGATAACAATGAAATACATGCACTCATCACCAAGAATAGTGAAAGATCACATAAGATAGATAAGATAATAGCATTAAGCAAGCATTAAGTGTAGCTTATGATCAAACACATGATCATCAATGTCTCACAAATAATGACGTAGTATCTCAAGCACTCAAAATGCAAACAAGTTTGAAAAACCACCAAATAAAGCAAGAGAGAAAAGCAACACTCTCTCTCTCGAAGCCTATGATCTATACATTTTTCTCCCCCTTTGGCAACAAGTTACCAAAAAGTTCCTAGAAAATGCATAGTACTAGATCGACGCTCAGGCTTGATCTTCTGGTGGTAGTGGAGTCCGGATCACTCCAAGGACGAAGGCTTCTGTAGACGCTGAAGTAGACGCTGGAGTTGGAGCTGAAGTAGATGCTGGAGCTGGTGGAACTGAGGCTGTAGCTGGTTCTGAGGTGGTGGCTCTTGTGTCAGCAACTCGCACGGCAGACGACCTCGGACCTCGTGTGTCACACCCTAGCTAGTTCATGCATTAGAGTGTTGCATCATGTCTATCATTTCACCAGAAACTTGAAGTGGGGATGCCAGAACCCCCAGCCCCCTCTGAAAACAACTAGGGTTTACTAAAAATAATTTCAATGAACCTAAAATGCCCTTCTAAAATGTCCATCATTTTTGTCCTGGTTCAGAACCTCTGCCAAAAGTGATGCACAGTTTTCTAGGTCATCCTAAGGTCTTTGAGTTAATTCATAATTATTTGAATTTGGGCATTTTAAATTTATAAAATATTTCAAATGCTCAAATATCTCCAAACTAAAATGTTTCATGTTGGAAATAATCCAAGTATGGACCAGAAGCAGTTTGGTGATTTTAGGAGTTGCCTAGGTATTTTTAATAATTCAACAAAGCTGCAGAATAATAGAAAAAGGAAAATAACAGAAAGGAAACTTACCCGGCGCCTGCAACTCGGCCCACCTGCCGGCCCAGCCCAGCGCCGCGCCAGCGAGCTGCTTGCCGGCCAGGCAGGCAGGCAGGTGCCCGACGGCGGCCGTAGCGTGCGCCACGCAGCTGGCCGTCGCCCTGCTTCACCTCCTCGCCTCGTTGTTGGCTTGGATGAACTCCACATCGAGCCGTGAACCCCCAGGACACCTCCATTCTCCCCCAACTCCTCTCCCTCGCTCTCCCATGCCATGGCCGACGCCATCGCCGCCACCCCCTCGCCGTAGCCACGCTCTCCGTCAACCCCACGCCACGCCACAGTGTCCAGGAGCTCCGCCACCCTCCTCTCCTTCGAGCAAGCTGAGCCCCGAGTGCTCGCATGCCCCGAAGCCACCGCACGGACCTCGACCGAACCACCTTCGCCGGAGATCCCCTTCAACACCGTCGCCGCATCAGCTCGTCCCTGACCCCGCCGGTGGCCTCTACGGGTGCTCTGTGAGCCTAGCTACCCCTCCTACCCTTCCTCTCTCGCCCCCGAGCCGTGTAGCCACCGCACGAAGATCACCCGCGCGCACCGCCGTGGATCTCGTCGCCGACGTGCTCCCGGCCATCCTCCGGCCACCTCTCGGTGTCCAACGCACTCACCACGCTGCGTTGAGTCCAACCGTGCACTCCCCGCACCTCACCGCACACCCTAGCCTCGAGTTCGTCTTCACCCGAACTCCGGTGGCCGCCTAGGTCGTCGCCGGCGCCAACTCCGGCCACCCCGACCCCAACTGACTCCACCAAGAGCCGCGGCTCGTCCTCAGCTCCACCCCGACGCCCTCCGCGACCCATTTGGTGGCCGGAACGGCCAAAACCACTTCCGCCGCCGCGTCGGGCTCGCCGGCGGCTAAACGCCGGTGCAGCCGTGTTGACTTTGACCACGGGTGGGCCCTGGTTGACTCTGTCGAGTCAATGACAGGTGGGGCCCCCTTCTGCTAATTATCCAGATTAGTTTAAACTAAATTAAATTAGTTAATTAGCCACTGACACCCTGGACCCACGCGTCAGGTTTGACCTGGACCGGGTCTGTTGACTTGCTGAGGTCAGCATGACCTCATGCTGACGCAGTAATCCTTTTCTGGAATTAAAATAATTCTAAAATGATTTATAAATTCCAGAAAATAACCCAAACTTCAAAAATTCATATAAATTCAACCGTAGCTCCAAATCAAACAAATTATATATGAAAAATGATCAGAAAAATCCAATCTATCCATCTGTACCAGTTTCATGCATGTTTAAACAAGCTAACTTGAGGTTTAGTGCAGAACAAGATAAAACACTTTAAAGGGCCATTTATGAGTTTGAAATTTGAATCTTTGGTTCAAATTGATTCAAACCCATCTGGTTTTAGTTGCATTAGCCCAACACACTCATATTGCCATGTTTCATGCATGCATCATATTGTCGCACATTGTTTGGTAATGATTGTGTATCGGTGTTCTTTGCGACATGTTCTGCCTCCGAGGAGTACCGTGACTACCCTAGCGAAGAACCGTATCCGTGCATCGATCCATCAGGCAAGCAACCAACCAGTTGATCATATCGATACAATCCCATGTTCTCACTTCTGCTCTCTTTTACTGCATTAAGACAACGCGTTTCAAACTGTTGTGTGCTACGGTAGTTGAACCCATTTCCTCTGCATGACCTGTCATTGCCACAGTAACTAGATGAAACCCACTAGCATGTGTAGGAGTTGATTGAGCCATATGTATGTGTTGTTCCTACCTTGCTATGCCTGCTATGCTTAGAGTCGTGTCAGGTCTGGTTCATCTGGGTGATGGGCTAGAGTGAAATGATCATGCCGGTATTGAGAGTGATGTGGTGAACACGATTTGGTAAAGGTATCGATGAGAGGCCATGTAGGAGTACATGGTGGGTTGTTTCATTGAAGCCGACCTTAAGCACTGAGATCTGTATGTGTGATTTAAGAATCAGCTACTACCATGCATTGGGCCCGAAACCAATGGACCCTCTCGGCTTCTTATTCACCCTAGTTCTCTGTCCAGGAGTTGCAAGTAGTTTCTGGTGTTTGTAGCCTACTGGAGGCCGTGGACAACACTGACCGTAGGGGTGGGTTGTGATGCGGTAGGTACGTGGCCGGGAATACCGGGCACCCGTTAGGTGTCACGGAACCCTGTACACATCGTTCGGGCCGTATGGGAAACCTCGGCCGGACTCCCTGCGGATGGAACCTGGATAGGCGATAAACCTGGATTGGAGACTTAGGTGATTAGGTAGGTCGTGGCCGAACCCACGTTGGGCTTCCGCTTGAAGGTTGTCGAGTACATGTCGTGTAAACGACGGTAAGTGGTGAGAGCGTGTATGAAGAAGTACACCCCTGCAGGGTTAACCTAATCTATTCGAATAGCCGCGTCCGCGGTGAAGGACTATTTGGTTGCCTACACACTTGGTTGCCTATACAGTTCATAGACAAGTAAACTGGAAACTACTAAAAGCTTCAAGATAAGCGTGAGTGCCGAGGATGGCCCCTCCGTAGGAAGACGGAGGTGGATTCTCGGTAGTGTATTGAAGTGGTGAGTAGTGGACTCGTGTGCGCAAAACCATTTCAAGTTGGAGTCTCGTAGGATAGTTTAGCCAAGAGTCAAAGCTGGCTGCTGCAATAACTCCACCAACCCTTCTTGATAAGGTGCATGTATGTAGGATCTGACGTAAGTCTTGCTGGGTACCTTTGTACTCATGTTGCTATACTTTACATTCTACAGAAGACGCTGCAACCCCTTCTGATGGGTTCTTCGTAGACGTTGACATCGACGGGTAGACTAAGGCCCAGGTGGTGATCCTGAGCTTGTGAAGGTCCACGTAGTATAGCTAGGCTTTCCAAGCCTCTTTTATTTTACTAGTTGTTTGTACTCAGACAAGTTACTTCCGCTGCTGGTTTGTATGACTGTATGACTTGAATGTGGGTCGTGTGACCCGTACTTGTATGTATGTTATGTATGGCTCTCTGAGTCTTTAAATAAAGTACTTGTGTCGTAGAGTCATGTTGTGATGCCTTGTTGTATTTGCACATATCGAGCATATTGTGTGTATGATTGAAATGCTTGGTATGTGTGGGATCTGACTATCTAGTTGTTTATCTTTAGTAGCCTCTCTTACCGGGAAATGTCTCCTAGTGTTTCCATTGAGCCATGGTAGCTTGCTACTGCTCCGGAACACTTAGGCTGGCCGGCATGTGTCCTTCTTCGTTCCTGTGTCTGTCCCTTCAGAGAAATGTCACGCATTGAGTACCGGAGCCCTGCTAGCCCGCTACAGCCCGGTTTACCGGAGTCCTGCTAGCCCAGTGCTATAGCCCGGACCCACTTGCTGATGACCGACACGTTCGATGCTGGGTCATGGATGCCTGTCCCTGTAAGTCTGTGCCACTTTTGGTTTACGACTAGTCATGTCAGCCCGGGCTCCTTATCATATGGATGCTAGCGACATCATCATATACGTGAGCCAAAAGGCGCAAACGGTCCCGGGCAAAGGTAAGGCGACACCCGTGGGAATACCGTGCGTGAGGCCGCAAAGTGATATGAGGTGTTACAGGCTAGATCGATGTGACATTGAGTCGGGGTCCTGACAGCGTTGGTATCAGAGCCGGACTGCCTGTAGGTTCTCCAAGCCAAACTGGTCGATGTTGAGTCTAGAAATGCTTTAGCTATATGTAGGGGAATTGATTGTGGGATGGTACGTAAGGCTCTTTTTACTTCTTTACCTCATGGCATTCTGATCTGAGTCAGTCCATTCTTCTACCGGGGATTAAGGATTAGGATCTTCTCTCTCTATCAGGTTCATGTGTTACGAATCAGTAGTACCTTATAGGTTTGATGACTACAAGCCTAGTTCAGCTCTACTACCTTGTTATGCTGATAAGTTGAACCCAGAACCTTGATATGATATTGTTGGGTGTCTATGCATTTTTTTGATAAATGTCTCAAACCTTTCTTGAGCATTTACAGCCGTTATGCTGTCAAAATTTTGCTAGAAATTCTAATGCCTTTGCATTATGGTTGTGCTTTCAGATGGCCACTCGCGACCAAAATCAAGTGGTTCGCCTGACCCGATGCATTGGTGTGACCGGTCATACGTCTATGTTAGTCCGAGTGATGATCGAGACGGGTTACCGTTGGTATCCCGAATACACGGTCGAAGAGCAGTTTCAAGATTTTAACCAAAGCCAGTATCTTTGCACCGTCCGGATATTTCCCTCTTATCCTGGTTCTACCGAGGCTCTTCACTGTTCCTATGGGCTCGGTGTTACTATTGAGATGGTTGTGCAAGATGCGGCTTATTCTATGATGACCATCATGCGAGTCAGGTCTGGCCTGCTTCGCAACACCGACTTTCGGTATATGCCAGCTTCACTTCCTAGAGCGCACGGATATCTCCAGGCTATCTATGCTGACCCCAGTCAGGAGGACTCACTAACTCGCACCACTGCTGAGTTTCTTGAGGATAAGGACCGAGAGAATCGGGCCTTGAGAATGGAGCTTTTCAACACCCGCGCTGATCATTGGGCCACCTTGACTCGGTTTGCACCGGCTGTGCAAGCTGGATGCATGGATATGAGAGACCTGTATCCTGTTAGGTCTGCTCTGCCGGACATGATGGATTGGCGTGATGTGGGAGGCATTACCCCACCTCGTGGTCCTCGCAGGCCACCGTTTGTTGGTCCAAGACCCCACCCTAGCCCTTTTGGTCCACAGGCTCCTCAGGACCATTTGTTTCCGGATGCTCACGTTGAACTTCCAGGCTATGGAGGAGACTTCTATGAGAACTACTACGGAGATGACTGAGATAGTAGTAGTTCCACTAGGTATTGTAATAGTTGTATTTCCACCGTCCTGTGTGACTTGTGGAATATGACTTAGCATGTAGTAATCCTGGGGGTGTAGGAAAAATAATGTATAGGAGCTTGGGATGCCTCTGATGAGATGTAATCCTCCTCTCACCGTAGTAGTACTTGTTGGTCTTGTACTAAACCTCGTATGGTGTGTATGACGATGGAATAAAAGAAGTAGTTTCTGTATCTACCATGTCATACGGATGATCATCTTGCATTCCGAGTTGTCCATTACATTCTACATTCTATGTCAGAATCTTGCCATGTTGGACTAAACCATTGTCTTGTTTTTCCTAGGATGGTCAACACCCGCAACAACCCTGCTCCCCTAGAGCAGGCCGAAGGCAGCAGAGTTGGGGAAACAAATCTGCCTCACCCTCCCTCTCTGGCAGAAGTTATGCTAGAGGCTGAGAGAAACAAGCGGGAGACCAACCGTTTGTTGGAGCGTATTGAACAGAACACAGCACACCATCAGAGGACTAACTTGGTGTCACTCAGTGATTTCATCAAGTTACATCCACCCACGTTCCACCACTCCGTCGAGCCTCTCGACGCTGATGACTGGCTTCGCAGTATTTCTCACAAACTGCGTTCTGCGCTAGTAGCTGAGGCTGACAAGGTCACCTTTGCTGCATATCATCTTGAAGGCCCCGCCAGTCTCTGGTGGGAGAATTATGGAGCTATGCGCCCAGCGGACCATGTCACTACTTGGGCTGAATTCAGCGAGGCTTTCCGTGAACACCACATTCCGGAGGGTCTCATGGACCGTAAATGTGAGGAATTTTGCAGTTTCACTCAAGGTCGACTCTCTGTGGATGCTTACAGCAGGGAGTTCGGTAACCTTGCCCGCTATGCAACGGAGGAAGTTTCTACTGATGCCAAGAAGCAAGCAAGGTTCCGTAAGGGACTTAGTCCTGAGCTTCGCTGCGATCTCCGTCTGCATGAGTGCACATCTTTTCAGAAGCTTGTTAACAAGGCCATCAGTGCTGAGACTGGTCAGACTGATTATGAAGCAACACGTAAGCATGGCCGTGACTTGGGTTCCTCATCCGGTGCTGGCCCTCAGAAGCGCCGCGTGTGGGTGCCTAATACTGCCCTGCCACCCAGGTTCACACCGAGGCCATCCTTCCAGGCACCTCGCCTAGCTCAGCCATATGCACCAGCCAAGCCCTATGGTGGTCCAACCAACAATGCTGCCCCACGTACCAGTTCCGTGACTTGTTTCAAGTGTGGGGAATCAGGCCACTATATGCGCGAGTGTCCCCAAACCAACCCCAACCAGACAGCAAAAACTGTTGGCCGCGGCAAGCCGACAGGGAAAGTGTTCCACGCCAAGCCGGCCACCGCTGCACGTGGCCATGTCAACTGTATCTCTGCTGAGGAAGCTCAAGAGGATCCCAACGTCGTTCTCGGTACGATCCTTGTTAATTGCCACTCGGCATCTGTTCTTTTCGATACAGGAGCATCTCATTCTTTCATATCTGAAAATTATGCTCGTTTGCATAACACCGCATTCTGTGACATGCCATTCACTATGGTAATTTCTACTCCTGGTTCTAGATGGCAAACCTCTAGAGTAAGCCATGGAAATGAAATTCAAGTCAACAGACTTGTTTTTCTCGCATCTTTGATAGCTCTCAAATCTTCGGATATTAATATCATCTTGGGTATGGACTGGATGTCAGCCCATCATGCCAAAATTGATTGCTTTTCTAGGACTGTTCAACTCACCCATCCTTCGGGGAAGATAGTCAATGTCTTGACCTGAATAGCCAAGCGACAGTTATATTCTCTTAACGCCAGCCCTTTGCCAGACCTTGAGGACGTTCCGGTAGTCCGTGATTTTCCGGATGTCTTCCCAGAGGAATTGCCAGGTGTTCCACCTGACAGAGATGTCGAATTCGTGATAGATCTCATTCCAGGAACTGTCCCGATTTCTAGAAGACCTTACAAGATGGCACCCTTAGAACTAGCCGAGCTTAAGAAACAACTTGATGAGTCCTTACAAAAGGGTTTCATCCGTCCCAGTTCTTCTCCTTGGGCTTGCCCCGTCCTCTTTGTTAAGAAGAAGGATGGTACGGACCGGATGGTTGTAGATTATCGTCCCGTTAATTTGGTCACGATAAAGAACAAGTATCCGCTCCCCAGGATCAACGACCTGTATGATCAGCTCGCTGGATCCTCAGTCTTCTCCAAGATGGATTTGAGGTTAGGATACCATCAAATCAAAATCAGAAATGGGGACATTCCGAAAACGGCCTTTGTCACTCGTTATGGCCAGTACGAGTACACCGTCATGTCCTTTGGCCTAACCAACGCCCCAGCCACATTCTCCTGCTTGATGAACTCGATCTTCATGGAGTACTTAGATAAGTTCGTCGTGGTTTACCTCGATGATATTCTTATTTACTCGAAGAACGAGGAAGAGCATGCCGAACATCTTAGACTTGTGTTAGAAAAACTCAGAGAGCACCGTCTTTATGCCAAGTTCTCCAAGTGCGAGTTTTGGTTGCCAGAAGTGACCTACCTAGGCCACGTAATTTCTGGTAAGGGCATTGCTATCAATCCCGAGAGAGTCAAGGCCGTTCTCGATTGGACTCCACCTGAGACCGTTAAACAAGTTAGGAGTTTCCTTGGTCTAGCCAGCTATTGTCGCCGCTTTGTTGAAAATTTCTCCAAAGTAGCCAAACCCCTCATGGAACTTCTCAAGAAAGATAAAAAGTTCGAGTGGTCTCCACAATGTGAGCACAGTTTTCAGGAACTGAAAAGACGTTTAACCTCTGCTCCCGTATTGGTACCGCCAGATTTCTCTAAGGACTTTGTTATCTACTACGACGCCTCGCGACAAGGACTAGGTTGTATTCTCATGCAAGATCGACACGTAATTGCTTATGCTTCACGGCAACTACACCCACATGAGGAAAACTACCCCACTCATGATCTAGAGCTTGCAGCCGTAGTCCATGCACTCAAAACATGGCGACATTATCTTCTCGGTAATCGTTGCGAAATCTACACTGATCACCAAAGTCTGAAGTATATATTCACCCAACCGGATTTAAATCTCAGGCAAAGACGTTGGGTCGAGTTGATCACAGATTTCGACTTAGGAATAACTTACACCCCAGGGAAAGCCAATGTCATGGCTGATGCGCTAAGTCGTAAATCTTATTGTAACAACCTGATGTTACAACATAGTCAACCGCTTCTCCATGAGGAATTTCGGAAGCTTAACCTTCACATTGTTCCTCAAGGATTTCTTTCCACCTTGGTGGCGAAACCTACCCTTACGGATCAGATCATCAAAGCACAGAAGGTAGATCCGGGAATTTCCCGCATCAAGAGAAACATCAAGAAAGGAGTTGCGAATTGTTTCTCCATCGATGATGAAGGAGTCGTATACTTCGGGAATCGGCTAGTGGTCCCCAAGGTGCGAAACCTGAGGCGATTGATCCTTAAGGAAGCTCATGAATCTCCTCTCACTATTCATCCCGGTAGCACTAAGATGTATCAGGACCTACGCCAGAGGTTCTGGTGGACTAGGATGAAGAGAGAAATTGCTCAGTATATTGCTAATTGCGACGTCTGCCGTCGTGTAAAAGCAGAGCATCAACGGCCTGTTGGCACCCTTCAACCCCTAGCTATTCCTGAATGGAAATGGGATAAAATTGGTATGGACTTCATTACCGGTTTTCCCAGGACCAAGAGAGGGAATAATGCTATCTTCGTCGTTGTCGATCGTCTTTCCAAAGTGGCCCATTTCTTACCTGTTCGTGAGAGTATAACTGCTAGTCAGTTAGCAGACTTGTACATCTCCTGAATAGTGTCTCTCCATGGTATTCCTTTGGAAATTAACTCGGATCGAGGAAGTCTTTTCACCTCTCGATTTTGGGAAAGCTTCCAAAATGCTATGGGAACCCGCCTTTCTTTTAGTACCGATTTCCACCCTCAATCAAGTGGTCAAGTGGAACGCGTCAACCAGATTCTAGAAGACATGCTTCGAGCTTCTGTTATCTCATTCGGAATGGAGTGGGAGAAATGCCTTCCATTTGCCGAATTTGCTTATAACAACAGTTATCAATCCAGCTTGGGCAAAGCCCCTTTTGAAGTTCTCTATGGATGAAGGTGTCGAACGCCTCTTAACTGGTCAGAAACCGGGGAAAGACAATTCTTTGGCCCGGATATGATTCAGGAAGCAGAAGAGCAGGTTCGCATCATTCGTGAAAAGTTGAAAACAGCCCAATCTCGCCAAAAGAGTCAATATGACCGAAAACATAAGGCTATGACTTTTGAGGTTGACGAGAAGGCTTACCTTCGGGTTACTCCTTTGAAGGGAACCCATCGCTTCGGTATCAAGGGCAAATTGGCTCCTCGTTACATTGGACCCTTTCGCATTCTCGCAAAACAAGGAGAAGTTGCCTACCAATTGGAACTACCTCCGCATCTCTCCAGAGTCCACGATGTCTTCCACGTTTCCCAACTCAGGCGTTGCTTCTCGGATCCTATCCGTGGAGTGGACCACGAAACGCTTGATCTCCAAGATAATCTCACGTATCGAGAGTACCCCGTTCGTATCCTCGATCAAGCTGAGCGTACCACTCGACGTCATAATATCAAGTTTCTCAAGGTTCAATGGTCGCACCATTCTGAGAATGAAGCAACTTGGGAAAGGGAGGATCGTCTTCGACTCGAGTATCCCGCCTTCTTCCCGGAGGAACACAAATCTCGGGACGAGATTCTTTTTAGTGGGGGTAAATTGTCACACCCTAGCTAGTTCATGCATTAGAGTGTTGCATCATGTCTATCATTTCACCAGAAACTTGAAGTGGGGATGCCAGAACCCCCAGCCCCCTCTGAAAACAACTAGGGTTTACTAAAAATAATTTCAATGAACCTGAAATGCCCTTCTAAAATGTCCATCATTTTTGTCCTGGTTCAGAACCTCTGCCAAAAGTGATGCACAGTTTTCTAGGTCATCCTAAGGTCTTTGAGTTAATTCATAATTATTTGAATTTGGGCATTTTAAATTTATAAAATATTTCAAATGCTCAAATATCTCCAAACTAGAATGTTTCATGTTGGAAATAATCCAAGTATGGACCAGAAGCAGTTTGGTGATTTTAGGAGTTGCCTAGGTATTTTTAATAATTCAACAAAGCTGCAGAATAATAGAAAAAGGAAAATAACAGAAAGGAAACTTACCCGGCGCCTGCAACTCGGCCCACCTGCCGGCCCAGCCCAGCGCCGCGCCAGCGAGCTGCTTGCCGGCCAGGCAGGCAGGCAGGTGCCCGACGGCGGCCGCAGCGTACGCCACGCAGCTGGCCGTCGCCCTGCTTCACCTCCTCGCCTCGTTGCTGGCTTGGATGAACTCCACGTCGAGCCGTGAACCCCCAGGACACCTCCATTCTCCCCCAACTCCTCTCCCTCTCTCTCCCACGCCATGGCCGACGCCATCGCCGCCACCCCCTCGCTGTAGCCACGCTCTCCGTCAACCCCACGCCACGCCATAGTGTCCAGGAGCTCCGCCACCCTCCTCTCCTTCGAGCAAGCTGAGCCCCGAGCGCTCGCATGCCCCGAAGCCACCGCACGGACCTCGACCGAACCGCCATCGCCGGAGATCCCCTTCAACACCGTCGCCGCATCAGCTCGTCCCCGACCCCGCCGGTGGCCTCTACGGGTGCTCTGTGAGCCTAGCTACCCCTCCTACCCTTCCTCTCTCGCCCCCGAGTCGTGTAGCCACCGCACGAAGATCACCCGCGCGCACCGCCGTGGATCTCGTCGCCGACGTGCTCCCGGCCATCCTCCGGCCACCTCTCGGTGTCCAACGCACTCACCACGCTGCGTTGAGTCCAACCGTGCACTCCCCGCACCTCACCGCACACCCTAGCCTCGAGTTCGTCTTCACCCGAACTCCGGTGGCCGCCTAGGTCGTCGCCGGCGCCAACTCCGGCCACCCCGACCCCAACTGACTCCACCAAGAGCCGCGGCTCGTCCTCAGCTCCACCCCGACGCCCTCCGCGACCCATTTGGTGGCCGGAACGGCCAAAACCACTTCCGCCGCCGCGTCGGGCTCGCCGGCGGCTAAACGCCGGTGCAGCCGTGTTGACTTTGACCACGGGTGGGCCCTGGTTGACTCTGTCGAGTCAATGACAGGTGGGGCCCCCTTCTGCTAATTATCCAGATTAGTTTAAACTAAATTAAATTAGTTAATTAGCCACTGACACCCTGGACCCACGCGTCAGGTTTGACCTGGACCGGGTCTGTTGACTTGCTGAGGTCAGCATGACCTCATGCTGACGCAGTAATCCTTTTCTGGAATTAAAATAATTCTAAAATGATTTATAAATTCCAGAAAATAACCCAAACTTCAAAAATTCATATAAATTCAACCGTAGCTCCAAATCAAACAAATTATATATGAAAAATGATCAGAAAAATCCAATCTATCCATCTGTACCAGTTTCATGCATGTTTAAACAAGCTAACTTGAGGTTTAGTGCAGAACAAGATAAAACACTTTAAAGGGCCATTTATGAGTTTGAAATTTGAATCTTTGGTTCAAATTGATTCAAACCCATCTGGTTTTAGTCGCATTAGCCCAACACACTCATATTGCCATGTTTCATGCATGCATCATATTGTCGCACATTGTTTGGTAATGGTTGTGTATCGGTGTTCTTTGCGGCAGGTTCTGCCTCCGAGGAGTACCGTGACTACCCTAGCGAAGAACCGTATCCGTGCATCGATCCATCAGGCAAGCAACCAACCAGTTGATCATATCGATACAATCCCATGTTCTCGCTTCTGCTCTCTTTTACTGCATTAAGACAACGCGTTTCAAACTGCTGTGTGCTACGGTAGTTGAACCCATTTCCTCTGCATGACCTGTCATTGCCACAGTAACTAGATGAAACCCACTAGCATGTGTAGGAGTTGATTGAGCCATATGTATGTGTTGTTCCTACCTTGCTATGCCTGCTATGCTTAGAGTCGTGTCAGGTCTGGTTCATCTGGGTGATGGGCTAGAGTGAAATGATCATGCCGGTATTGAGAGTGATGTGGTGAACACGATTTGGTAAAGGTATCGATGAGAGGCCATGTAGGAGTACATGGTGGGTTGTTTCATTGAAGCCGACCTTAAGCACTGAGATCTGCATGTGTGATTTAAGAATCAGCTACTACCATGCATTGGGCCCGAAACCAATGGACCCTCTCGGCTTCTTATTCACCCTAGTTCTCTGTCCAGGAGTTGCAAGTAGTTTCTAGTGTTTGTAGCCTACTGGAGGCCGTGGACAGCGCTGACCGTAGGGGTGGGCTGTGATGCGGTAGGTACGTGGCCGGGAATACCGGGCACCCGTTAGGTGTCACGGAACCCTGTACACATCGTTCGGGGCCGTATGGGAAACCTCGGCCGGACTCCCTGCGGATGGAACCTGGATAGGCGATAAACCTGGATTGGAGACTTAGGCGATTAGGTAGGTCGTGGCCGACACCCACGTTGGGCTTCTGCTTGAAGGTTGCCGAGTACATGTCGTGTAAACGACGGTAAGTGGTGAGAGCGTGTATGAAGAAGTACACCCCTGCAGGGTTAACCTAATCTATTCGAATAGCCGCGTCCGCGGTGAATGACTACTTGGTTGCCTATACACTTGGTTGCCTATACCGTTCATAGACAAGTAAACTGGAAACTACTAAAAGCTTCAAGATAAGCGTGAGTGCCGAGGATGGCCCCTCCGTAGGAAGACGGAGGTGGATTCTCGGTAGTGTATTGAAGTGGTGAGTAGTGGACTCGTGTGCGACCATTTCAAGTTGGAGTCTCGTAGGATAGTTTAGCCAAGAGTCAAAGCTGGCTGCTGCAATAACTCCACCAACCCTTCTTGATAAGGTGCATGTATGTAGGATCTGACGTAAGTCTTGCTGGGTACCTTTGTACTCATGTTGCTATACTTTACATTCTACAGAAGACGCTGCAACCCCTTCTGATGGGTTCTTCGTAGACGTTGACATCGACGGGTAGACTAAGGCCCAGGTGGTGATCCTGAGCTTGTGAAGGTCCACGTAGTATAGCTAGGCTTTCCAAGCCTCTTCTATTTTACTAGTTGTCTGTACTCAGACAAGTTACTTCCGCTGCTGGTTTGTATGACTGTATGACTTGAATGTGGGTCGTGTGACCCGTACTTGTATGTATGTTATGTATGGCTCTCTGAGTCTTTAAATAAAGTACTTGTGTCGTAGAGTCATGTTGTGATGCCTTGTTGTATTTGCACATATCGAGCATATTGTGTGTATGATTGAAATGCTTGGTATGTGTGGGATCTGACTATCTAGTTGTTTATCTTTAGTAGCCTCTCTTACCGGGAAATGTCTCCTAGTGTTTCCATTGAGCCATGGTAGCTTGCTACTACTCCGGAACACTTAGGCTGGCCGGCATGTGTCCTTCTTCGTTCTTGTGTCTGTCCCTTCGGGGAAATGTCACGCATTGAGTACCGGAGCCCTGCTAGCCCGCTACAGCCCGGTTTACCGGAGTCCTGCTAGCCCAGTGCTACAGCCCGGACCCACTTGCTGATGACCGACACGTTCGATGCTGGGTCATGGATGCCTGTCCCTGTAAGTCTGTGCCACTTTTGGTTTATGACTAGTCATGTCAGCCCGGGCTCCTTATCATATGGATGCTAGCGACATCATCATATACGTGAGCCAAAAGGCGCAAACGGTCCCGGGCAAAGGTAAGGCGACACCCGTGGGAATACCGTGCGTGAGGCCGCAAAGTGATATGAGGTGTTATAGGCTAGATCGATGTGACATTGAGTCGGGGTCCTGACATCGTGGCACTCTGGCAAAGGCATGAGTGGTAGTCCTGCCTCTCCTCTCCTGCATATCATCTTGGAGCTGCTCCACTGTAGTCTGAATCTCCGTTACCTTGACATCCAAGTCATAGAACTTTTGTTCCATGATTCTCTCTAGGCTTGCCTGGTTTTGAGTTAGGGTGGCTAGTCCTTGCTCAATCCGCAGGGTGGATGCAATCAGGTAACCAAGCTGCTCTTGTTTGGTCTTCAAGAAATACTCAGATGCCTCCTCTTGAGTTGGCATCTTGGCAGCTTTCTCCTTCCTTGCCTTCTCCTTCTTTGCGTATGCTTGGGCAGATGATGGCTCGTTCTCAGTCATGACAACTTGATTGTCCTCAAAATCTGGACGGATGGGCAGGTGTTCCTTGTCCAATAAATATATGCCCGTGCCCATCTTGGAGTTAATGAGCTCCTGGATCTGAGGGGCATATCCGCAACTCCTCTTCTGATCTGCTGCAGTCCTTTTGATAGTTTCCACCATGAGGCTCATCACCTTGAACTTCTGAGGCACATCAAATACATGTAGCAAGTTGATAGCATGGCCTCTGATCATCTTGTGATCTCCAGACTTGGCAATAAGGTGTGCCTCAAGATCCAATTGATAGTTGGCAGCCCTGACAGAAGGTAATGCACAGACCCAAATTTGAAGGTGTCAAGAGCTTCATTGGGAATTTCCTTGTACATATAGGACATCTTCTTCTTGGCATATATGTCCAAGTCATCATCATGCTTCTCTGGGGCATTAATGATCTGTGCCCACTCAGCAACTGTGGATTGGTACCTTGTACCCTCAGACATCCATGTGATCCTCCCATCTGAATAAAAATGTGCTGTGGAGTAGAACTGCATTATAAGCTCCTCATTCTACTTTGTGAGCTTCTGCCCAACAAAGTCAGCTACTCCACAAGCTATGAAGCTGTCTTGCACTCCAGGATAGTGCTCCTCATTGTCCTTGATGTACTGCCAGTCAACCCATCTCATATCACAGACTATTGGCTTCTTATCAAGTAGCACTGTCTCATAGCAGTCCTGCTGTTCCTTAGTGTGGAATCTGTAGTCAACAATAGTCCTCCTCCTTGAAGCATACGGGTCTGCTTCTCTCCACTTCCTCAGCCCTGAATCTCTCATGAGCTTCATGTCCTCAGCCACAGGATGCGCATCGTTGTGGTCTGGGATCTTGGGCTTGAGATTTCTCAGAACTTGCTCTTCATCCTCTTCTTCAGCAACAGTCTCAGGCACTAGGGCCTTGTTCTTCTCAGCTGCAGGAATGCTCCTTGTATTCCTCTTTGGTTTTGGCTTGGAGGCAGCTTTGGGCTTAGATGCAGTAGCCCCTGATCTTATGGCATCACCCATCAGCTTGGGTGCCTTGGGTGCTGGTGCAGCTACCTCTTCTTTCTCTTCCTCTTCCATGATAGAAGCCTTTCCTAGCACTCTGGCTACGGTCTTCTTGACCCTTTCCTTTATTTTCTTTCCCTCAGCAGCAACTGGCTCTTTGGGTGCAGGCTTCTCAGTTGAAGCTCTTGCCTTTGACATGGGCTGCCTGCCTGCTGGCCTTTTGATTTTCAGCCCTGGCTTTGTGCCTTGAGCTGGCTCAACTCTCTTTGATGTGGCCTCTTCCTCTGCCACATAATCTTCATCTTCAGAATCAGAAGTTCTCTTCTTCCTCTGTCTGGTGGCAGCTTTTGGCAAGTTGCTAGGGGTGCTCCTGCTGCCCTCATCTGAAGAGTTGGAGGGACTAGTGCCCTCACTCATGTGCACCTGCTGCTCCGACATGTTCTAGCTGTCACTTTGATCAGACATGCTGCAAACTCTGACTGCTAACCCTGTGAATAGTTTATAGATGAGGTAGAAAAGATGAGCATCACAAAATGCAGAGATTTTTGCAAAAGAATGATCCAAAAACTTAGTTTTAGTTTCCCACTGAAATCATCTCGGATCTATCGATTTTCAAACTCGGTGATACCGAAGCAGTTTTGGAACCTAAACTAGTGAACTCGGTAGGACCGAGTCACAGTTCAATGGCACCGAGACTGCTAGGGTTTCACAGAGTTCCAAAATTGGTCACACCGATAAGTAATTCTCGGTCAGACCGAGTCTCACTTGTGCAATGGCATAAGCCAAATCGGTGGGACCGAGTTTTTCAACTCGGTGGGTCCGAGATGGTTTCGGCGGAAACCTAACCCTAAAATTTTCAAATCAAAGCTAATCTACGGGCGTATTGACTGGATAGGAGTGTTTCAATCGTGGCAAGAATCATGAAGAACACAATGTGCTAGGAATCGGATGGGGAATAGCACTGTGATCGAGTCCATACCCTAGTTCGGCGGAGACTCGCTACGGCGGCAACGGCGGTGCAGAATTCCCGTTGACGGCGACGAAGACCAGCGACTGGAGGCGGCTGGCGGCGAGACGATCCGGAGACCACGTTGGCAGAGCAGGCTATCGCGCGGGCGAAGGGGTTCGGAGAAATTTCCAAATTTTGCCCGTGACTATATATAGCCCGACCCTGTCGGTGTGACCGAGTGGAACAACTCGGTGGCACCGAGATTCATAACTGCAGGCAGTTACTGAAACTCGGTGTGACCGAAATGTTCAAATCGGTTGCACCGAGATCGAAAACCTAGATCAACTTAATGATCTCGGTAGGACCGAAAGTGGGGTATCGGTCAGACCGAGAATCATAAAGAGGTTTTGGAAGTTTAAGTCTATGACGAATCGGGGACTCCGTGCGCTCCTCACACAGAGTGGTTCGAATCTGACTTGATCAAATTTTGTGATGCAGCATGAATAGAGTTTGAGACTAGAAAAGCATAGATAGCTAGAGGAGGTACTTAGGCATTCTTGTCCATCCACTTGGCAAAAGAAAATAAAACCAAACAATCAAAACAACAAGTGGATGTCCTCGAATGAGCAAAATATGCAACCAGCATGCTCACACAATAAGATGGCAAATGAAATATGTGGCAAGGCATGCACAACCAATTCTAGCATCTATCAAGCAATTTGCGATGACAAGGTCATCTATATATGAGTATATTGACTTAGGAGTCAAGTGAGAGCACTTGATCATAGGTCATACTCATCGTTTAAGCTCAAGTGGGGTTACCACTTTTACATAAAGCATTGTTGTGTTCACATCTTTATAGTTGCTTTAGCTCAAGTCTTAGAGTAAAGCTCCCCCTGGATGTGATATCCCCCCTAAGAGGGATGAACTAACCTTGGGTTTTGTCGATGATGACTTCATGTAGATGTTGAAGATGTGGATGCTCAATGTTGATGTAGATCACTTGGAGCTATCCATTTGAGTGAATTGCACTTTCAATACCTACATGGGTTAGTCCCACAAGGAACAAACAAGGATATCCATAGACATAGAGTGATGCACACAAAAGATGATGTCCATGAAAACTTTTAGGTTACCTTGTCCCTTGTCTTACCAACAAGAGGGTTTGTGACTCCTTGAACTAGTGCAAGATGTGGAAGTTGATTGCACTTGTTCTTGCCAAAATGATAAGAGTGAAGTATGTTGGCGGAGTCACCCTCAAGAACTCTCTAGTTCTTCTTCTTTTGGATCCACATCATCTTGATGGGAATCCTTGGAGTTGTAGTCGTACTTGATGAAGTGGAACTTGAAGTAGTCTTGGGAATCCACTTGACTAAGGTATTAGGAGCTTCTTCAAATGCGTCAATTTCCTCTTGAAGCTTGTCCTTGCCTTTTTGCTTGTAGTCTTGTGGTGGAAGATCATCTTGAGCTTGTGTCCCCTTGAAAGAAGTATACTTCTCTTGTTGAGGAACAAACTTTGTCTTGGGGTATTGATCTTCTTCCCACTCAACTCCATTGGCATTGAACTTTCATTCAAAACCAACACCTTGATTCTTCCGGTGCATTCCTTGCTTGCGCACAATTTCCTCGAATTGCTTACTCCCGGCAAGGCTTTTGTACACTCTTTTCTCTATAATTCCCTTCAATAAACTATTTTCTTGCTCAAGTGTAACTTGGCTAAGAGAATCATTGGTGGAATCAAGAGAACTACTAGAAGCAACAATATTGGATTTAGCATGATCATTGTTACTGCTAGAGGAAGAATGTTTCTTGTTCTTGTTACTAGACTTGACTTGAGGCATGTAAGTGGATAAGAGTAAACGCTTGGCAATGTAAGAAGAGATTTTCTTGCGGAGATCATCATTGATTGCTTTTAAGAACTCATGCTCTTGCTCAAGATTGAGCTTTTCAAAGCGTAATTTCTCATGAGCTCTTAAAAGTTCTCGATGATCTTCGAAGATAGTTTCATGAGCTAACTTAAGAGTGTTTAGTTCTAGCGGAGCGGGGACTCGTCGGAGCCGGCATTGTCCTCTGCCTCGTCCTTGGTCTCGCCAAACAACGCCTCGCCCGCTTCATCGCCCTCTTTGCTAGCCTCTTTGTAGGCGGCCGCAGCCTCCGCCACCCGCATGCACTCCTGCCAGCGCTCGAGGCGGCCCTTGTGGGCGGAGCGGTACGAGTTGAGCAGCGCCTCCTGCTCCACCCGCTCTGCGGCGATCTGCTCCTCCGCCTGTAGATGCTCCTGGAGGAGATGGTGGTTGTAGGCGGCGTCGGCCTGCGCCTCCTGGAACTGCTCCTAACGCATCTGCCTCACATTGTCCATATATTGGGCACGAGCCTCGCTGATGGTCATGGTGCAATGCACCGGCGAGGATGGCGCGGAGGAGGGGGTTGGCGCCGGATCGTCGACTACCATGTTCTTCATTGGGATGTCGTCGTCGTCCGGCTGCCTGCCGGCCAGTCGGTCGGCAGCAATGGCTGCCATCTCCTTGTGGTCAGTCGTCCGCCCGTCCCGAAGAGCGCTGGAGCGCGAGGAAGCCATGGTGGGCAGTAGTGGTGTGGACAGGATAAAGGGAACGGATGCGGATGACTGCGGCTATGGCCGGCACAACAGTTTATATAGCAATGGTGGGCGGGCGGAGGGACGGGCGTGTGGCGCCGGAGTAGTCGCCTCGGCAACTGCGTATCATTAATGTGGGCGGTAGATGGACGGACGAACAGAACTTGTGTCGTTTGAAGGCGGAGCAATCGCCTACACCGGGAAGCGGGGCGGGCGGCGCTGACTGTTTCAGGCGGAAAGTGCGCGCGGGCGAGGAGGTGACTTTACTTGGAGAGGATGACAATGGGGACCCACCAGGTCCATAGCCTACGTACGCCAGTGCCTCCTTATTATATATATATGTATAAAACTATACTCCCTCCATCTAGGTGAATAAGTCGTATTAGAAGGTGCATCACGATCTAGGTGCAAGCAGATTGGTGGAAAAGAAGAATATTTCTCTCTTCTAAACACAACATTTAATCACAGCAGTTAAAAGGATGCCTTATTAGCTACCCATGCAGACCATCGTAATTCATAGCATGCAAAGCGCTTTTATTTCTTGCCTAATAACCGCATGGACGTGCTGCATGCATTGGTCCTTGCCCGAGTAAAAAAAGGGAGGAAAGGGGTTTCCACGGGAGACAACGAGGCAGAGGTGGAAGCGCTTGTTGGAGTTATTTATTTTGCTTCCCCCTGGTTTCCTGACATCACGGTCCCACACCATTGTCAACCTATGTAGTACTAGTCAATAAACGGGAAAATTGCACAACAAGCGGCCGACAACTGGTGATGGAGTCCTGGATTAGGGGGTCTCCGGACAGCCGGACTATCTCCATTGGCCAGACTGCTAGACTATGAAGATACAAGATTGAAGACTTCGTCTCGTGTCCGGACAGGACTCTACTTGGCGTGGAAGGCAAGCTAGGCAATACGGATATGGATATCTCCTCCTTTGTAACCGACCTTGTGCAACCCTAACCCTCTCCGGTGTCTATATAAACCGAAGGGTTTTAGTCCGTAGGGGACATCAACCACAACATACAATCATACCGTAGGCTAGCTTCTAGGGTTTAGCCTCTCTGATCTCGTGGTAGATCTACTCTTGTACTACCCATATCATCAATATTAATCAAGCAGGACATAGGGTTTTACCTCCATCAAGAGGGCCCGAACCTGGGTAAAACATTGTGTCCCCTACCTCCTGTTACCATCCGGCCTAGACGCACAGTTCGGGATCCCCTACCCGAGATCCGCCGGTTTTGACACCGACATTGGTGCTTTCATTGAGAGTTCCTCTGTGTTGTCACCTTTAGGCCCGATGGCTCCTCCGATCATCAACAATGATGCGGTCCAGGGTGAGACCTTTCTCCCCAGACAGATCTTCGTGTTCGGCGGCTTTGCACTGCGGGCTAATTCGCTTGGCCATCTGGAGCAGATTGAAAGTTACGCCCCTGGCCATCAGGTCAGATTTGGAAGTTTGAACTACACGACTGACATCCGTGGAGACTTGATCTTCGACGGATGCGAGCCACAGCCGGGCGCGCCGCACTGTCACGATGGGTATGACCTAGCTCTGCCGCCGAACAGTACCCCAGAAGTCGCGCCCGCATCAGCTCCGACCATTAGCTCGGAGCCAACTGCGCCAATCGAGGACGGGTGGCTAGACACCGCCTCAGGGGCTGCAGTCTCAACGGCGATCGAGCCGAACACCAGCCTAATCCTCTGCGAAGCCCGTGACTCCAAGGTGCCGGACTCTTTTCCGGACTCCGAACCGCCCGCGCCCCTGCCAATCGAATCCGATTGGGCGCCGATCATGGAATTAACCGCCGCGGATATCTTTCAGCACTCGCCCTTCGGCGACATTCTAAATTCACCAAGGTCTCTCTCTTTGTCAGGAGAGCCCTGGCCGGATTATGGCCAACAGGAATGGGATGCGGACGACGAAGAAATTCGACGCCCACCCACCACCCACTTCATAGCCACTGTCGATGATCTAACCAACATGCTTGACTTCGACTCCGAAGACATCGACGGTATGGACGACGATGTAGGAGACGAACATGAACCAGCGCCTATAGGGCACTGGAAAGCCACCTCGTCATATGACATATACATGGTGGATACACCCAAAGAAGGCAATGGTGATGAGATAGCGGAGGATGACCCCTCCAAGAAGCAACCCAAGCGCCAACGTCAGCGGCGCTGCTCTAAGTCCCGCCAAAGCAAAAGTGGTTATACCAGCACAGGAGATAATAACACTCCAGATAGTGCCGAAGACAACAACAATCCCCTCCAGCAAGATTTAGAGCAGGAGGATGGAGGAGCCAGCCCTCCCGAGAGAGCAGCAGATGGAGAGGAGGAGGATGACAATTACATGCCCCCCTCCGAAGACGAGGCAAGCCTCGGCGACGATGAATTCACCATACCAGAGGATCCCGTCGAACAAGAGTGCTTCAAGCGCCAGCTTATGGCCACGACAAATAGCCTGAAGAAAAAGCAGCAGCAGCTTCAAGCTGATTAAGATCTGCTAGCTGACAAATGGACTGAAGTCCTCGCGGCCGAGGAATATAAACTCGAGCGCCCCTCCAAGAATTACCCAAAGTGCAGGTTACTACCCCGACTGGAGGAAGAAGTGTATGATACGGCTGATCAGCCACCTTGTGGCCGCGATAGAGAGGCATTCCAGCCAAAAACTTAGCCTCCACCCCGATGCCATTAAAATAAAAAGGCATGGGGAGATACGCCAGACCTGCGAGACATATTGGAGGACAAAGCAAAGCATGCAAGATCGATCTATGGATCACGAGGGCGCACCACTCTACGGGACGATAAACGTCACGCCGGGTACAGTAAAAGCAAATCCGGCCGGGCCGAACACAGCGGGCAAGACCCATTCGAGCTGCGTCGCGATATAGCCCAATACAGAGGCGCCGCACACCCCTTATGCTTCACAGACGAAGTAATGGATCATCAATTCCCATAAGGTTTCAAACCTATAAATATTGAATCATACGGCGGCACAACAGATCCCGCAGTATGGATCGAGGATTTCCTTCTCCACATCCCCATGGCCCGCGGTGATGACTTACACGCCATCAAATACCTCCCACTAAAGCTCAAAGAACCAGCGCGGCATTGGCTTAACAGCTTGCCAGCGAACTCCATTACCTGTTGGGAAGATCTGGAAGCCGCATTCCTCGACAACTTTCGGGGCACTTATGTGCGACCACCAGACGCCGATGACTTCAGCCACATAATTCAGCAGCGAGAAGAGTCGGCCAGGCAATTCTGGACTCGGTTCCTTACAAAGAAAAATCAAATCGTCGACTGTCCGGATGCAGAGGCCTTAGCGGCTTTCAAACACAACATCCGAGACGAGTGGCTAGCCCGGCACCTTGGTCAGGAAAAGCCGAAATCTATGGCAGCTCTCACGACGCTCATGACCCGCTTTTGTGCGGGAGAAGACAGCTGGCTGACTCGTAGTAATAACATATCAAAGAACCATGGTACCTCGGATACCAAGGACGGCAATAGCAGGTCACGTCGCAACAAACATAAGCGCCGCATTAACACCGAAAATACCGAGGATACGTCAGTCAATGCCGGATTCAAAGGCTCTAAACCCGGTCAGCGGAAAAAGCCATTTAAACAAAGTACGTCGGGTCCGTCCAGCTTGGACCGTATACTCGATCGCTCGTGTCAAATACACGGCACCCCAGTCAAGCCAGCCAATCACACCAATAGGGATTGTTGGGTGTTCAAGTAGGACGGCAAGTTAATTGCCGAAAACAAGGACAAGGGGCCGCATAGCGATGACGAGGAGGAGCCCCAGCAGCCACACACCGAAGGACAGAAGAGGTTTCCCCCGCAAGTGCAGACGGTGAACATGATTTACGCAACCCACATCCCCAAGAGGGAGCGGAAGCGTGCGCTCAGGGACGTATATGCGTTGGAGCCAGTCGCCCCAAAGTTCAACCCTTGGTCCTCCTGTCCGATCACCTTCGATCGCAGGGACCACCCCACTAGTACCCGTCATGGCGGATTCGCCGCACTGGTCCTAGACCCAACCATTGACGGATTTCACCTCACTCGAGTCCTTATGGATGGCGGCAGCAGCCTGAACCTGCTTTATCAGGACACAGTGTGCAAAATGGGTATAGACCCCTCAAGGATCAAACCCACCAAAACGACCTTTAAAGGCGTCATTCCAGGTGTGGAGGCCCATTGCATAGGCTCAATTACACTTGAAGTGGTCTTCGGATCCCCGGATAACTTCCGAAGTGAATAGTTAATCTTCGGTATAGTCCCGTTCCGCAGTGGTTATCACGCGCTGCTCGGGCGAACCGCATTTGCTAGATTCAATGCGGAACCGCATTATGCATACCTCAAGCTCAAGATGCCAGGACCTCGCGGAGTTATTGCAGTCAATGGAAACACAGAGCGCTCTCTCCGAACATAGGAGCACACCGTGGCCCTTGTAGAAGAAGCGCAAAGCAGCCTCTCAAGGCAATCAACCAGTTCGGCGCTTCAAAGCCCGGACACCTTCAAGCGTGCTCGGAGCAATCGGCAAATAGACTGCCTAGCGCGATCTGAGCTCGCGTAGCAATACGGCGGCCACCCCAATCCAGCCCAACGGCGAAACTCGTGCCACGCGTACATAATTACGCATTAAAAATACCATGGGCACAGGTGGGGAGGGGGGCACAACTGCGGCATGCCCCAAGACGCGGCTTAAACCGCACTAGGGGCTTCCCGTTTGGTTATTTTTCTCCTTTTTTTCAGGACCTTAATCTCTGGAAACACTGTCCGGCGGCACTATTGCCGAACACATGATGCAGCAACCAAGGAGGCAGACAGCTACATCATACCACGAAATTCCTAGGTGGATTACAGTAACGAGCGAAATATTCGATTTAATATCATTCCTCAGCTTGCCCTTGGAAGGGACATAGTCTTACTCTTTGCTTATCACACTATCTGTATCACTCTGCTTTAACGCAATTTTTTGAATAAACAATGCATGACATTACGACTATTATTGCATTCTTGTTATATATATATCCATGTGTTCATTAATGACGCCTTGCAACCGTACACTTTGGTATCGCCAATACACCAGGTAAGGATGGCAATGGGTCGGGTTTGGATCGGGTTGAACAATATCAAATCCATATCCATATCCATGAAGACAGTCTTTACCCGCCCATGAAAAAATCCACGGGTGAAAAATTGTGTCCATGTCCAAACCCGATGGATATCCATTGGGTCCTCTCGAAACATATAAATAAGAAATAACACAATGTTAACATAAGCTCTTCCGTTCTTTACCTCATGGCAGACTAGGCTTAACTTATGGTAAACATCAACTTATGGTAAATCAAAATGTCCAGTCACAACCTAAGATCATTTACTGTTTTTTCTAATAGATGAGAATGACAAGTCATTTAACAAGGAGATAAAAATAAGGGAAGGGGCATTGGAGTATGTTATGGAGGGGATTAAATGTCCACTAATAAAATTTATGACGAGGATTGTGTAGTTTCTTTTGCATGTTTTAGATAACAAAGTGTAAAATTGTAGTGGGACATGTGACTGTTGGGTAGGGATAGCAGATTTTTGCCCATTAAGTCATACTATCGGGTCGGGTTTGGGTATACCCATGGGTACAAGATTATATCCATGCCCTACCCACGAGCAGTTGGGTCGGGTTTGGGCGCCGCCCATGGACACAAAAGCATATCCAAACCCTATCCATTCGGGTCGGTTATCCATGGATATCCATGTCCATGGATTTTCCATCCTTAACACCAGGGGCTTACGTACCCCACAATATGGTGTGAAAAGTCCGAACACTTCCATAAGTGCGGTACCCCGAACTTATAGCATTATATGCATCAGCTCCGAATCATGTCTTTGGTCAAATGTTGGGTTTTCCCGGCTCCTATGTTTTGGTACCTTACGTTCCGCTCTATCGCCTAAGGTAGCGCTAGGAGAACTACTACGATTGTGCCCCGGTTCTGCTGGGTTTAGCACCTCAGTAGAGAAAGCTAAAATTGACTGTCATGATAAGGCGAGAGACTGGTCGCTGTTCGGCGAGGTTTTCGAGTCCCTAAAGACTTATGCCGCTTAGAGCGAGGCGCCGGCCCTGTCTGGCTTAAAGGCATGTATCGCGCCCCAAATTCGGCCTTCCGAATACCAGGGGCTTCGCCGAAATTTAAAATTATAGAATTCTATGGCTAAGTGAGAGTGATAAAGCATTATTAGTCCGGTTGCCTTGTTCGCTGTGCTGAGCACCTCCCTCGAAGGACCCAAACATGGGAACAAAAGTGCTCAGGTTTATCCCAAACACCCCAGCACTCGTGGCATGGGGGCAGAAGCCGAGGACTAGCCATCTCTCAGATTGGATAAATAGCCAAACAGAAGGTAATATTTTAAATTCAAACAAGTGTTGCATAGCGCATATGAAACTAGTTTTCATAAATACAGGATAAAACAAGCAAGTCTCACTCAAATATTACATCTTTAGAACACTCGTCCGCTATGAGACGGGCACCCGGCAGAACACCCTCGTAGTACATCTCGGGGTGGCGGTGCTCCTTGCCCTCCGGCGGCCCCTCCTTGATCAGCTTCACGGCGTCTAGCTTGACCCACTGCAATTTCACACGGGCGAAAGCCCGGCGTGCACCTTCAATGCAGAAAGATCGCTTGACGACCTCCAGCCGCGGGCAGGCATCCACAAGCCGCCTCACCAGGCCGAAGAAGCTGTTCGGAAGGGCGTCACCAGGCCACAACTGGACTATAAAGCTCTTCATGGCCCGATCGGCCACCTTATGTAGCTCGACCATCTGCTTCAGCTGGTCGCTCATTGGCACCGGGTGTTCGGACTCAGCATACTGAGACCAAAACAACTTCTCCATTGAGCTTCCATCCTCGGCCTGGTAAAATTGTGCGGCATCGGACACGCTGCGGGGCAAATATGCGAATGCTCCTGGAGAACATGCTTGCTTTGCATATAGAAAGCCTTACCCGCCGCTCTCTTATTCATTGCGTCGATCTCCTGGAGGGCCTTTTGAGCTTCGGCCTTGATACTTTTTGCGCTCTCGAGGGCCGCGGCAAGCTCAGACTCCCGCGTCTTTGAGTCAAGCTCCAACGCCTCGTGCTTCGCCACGAGAGCCTGGAGCTCTTGCTGCACCTCTCCCACCCGAGCCTCGTGCTTCTCCCGCTCGGTGCGCTCCTTGGCCGCTTTATCTTCGGCCTTGGTTAGCGCTTGCTTCAGGGTCGCCACCTCGGTCGTGGCCCCTGGCAAATATACGATGATCCTGTCATTTTGCAATCGCGTCTTTTTTATGTACATATCTATAGACAGGGTATTACTTACCCTTGTTCTCCTCGAGCTGCCTCTTGGCAAGGCCGAGCTCTCTCCTGGACCCCTTGAGGTCCTGCTTCAGTACGGCGACCTCCGCAGTCAGTGCGGCGGACGCCAGCAACGAAGCCTGCATATGCATATTGACATACTTATATTAGACTCCTACGATATTATTTGATCCTCTGTTCGGCTTTTCTTTGTGAACACCGAACAAAGCATCAGGGGCTACTGTCTATGCGGTAATATTTCTACTACATTTTAAAACACTTACCTCAAAGCCTGTTAGAAGGCTGGCACAGGCTTCAGTCAACCCGCTCTTGGTGGACTGAACCTTCTGGACCACCGCACTCATAACAGTATGGTGCTCCTCGTCGATGGAAGCGCTGCGAAGCGCTTCCAGCAGATTGTCCGGCGCCTCTGGATGGACAGAGGTCACCGGCACAGGTGTCTTGCCCCTCTTAGAAGGAGGCCGCATGCCCAAGCCTGGAACCGCTGGAGATTCCGGTGTGGTGTTCGGCTGAGGGCCGAACTCGGAGCTCTCAGGGGCCCCGTCCCCTCGGCTCCCGAAGTCCGGAAGGTCGCCTTGAGGCGCCTCCGGGACTATCTCCCCTCGGTCCGGTGCCTCTTGAGACAGCACCTCGGCATCGTCGGCAAGATGAGGGGAGGTGGCGGACGGGACTGGATCGCTGTCCATGTCCGACGAGCCCAGGGAGTCGTCCGACGATACATCGATACTGGCTCGCGGCGGCTTGCATAATTATGTTCGGCGTTAGGGAAAGTAGTGTGACAAAGGAATGCTATGAGTTACTCTGGTATCTGAATACTTACGATCTCCCCGGGGGCTTGGCCCTGGGAAACCACTCGTCTTCGCCTTCGTCGGCGGCGGTGGAACTGTCTGGAAGGAGAGTCCTTCCCTTCTTGGACCCTTCAGCCCCCAGTCGGGGCGGCCTTCCTTTTCTTATCTCCCCCAGCCGGTGGGGGAGCTTCTTCTTCTTCTTCCTCATCTTCGGGGGAAGAGTGCGCCCCAGAGTCATCGGACGGTGAGTCCGACGACGCCTGGCGTCGGGAACTCTTTCGGGTTCCCTTGGCCTTCTTGGTCTTCTCCGGCACCGTATAAGGGGCCGGAGTCAGCATCTTCGCCAGAAGAGCATCTGCTGGGCCTTCGGGCAAAGGAGCCGGACAGTCGATCTGTCCGGCCGTCTCCTGTCAGTCCAGTCAAAGGTACGGGAGTTTAGATCCCGCATGGAGTCAATCTATAAAAAATAAGTATCCTGTGAAAGGTAAAGCAGCTTACCGCACTGGCTTGGCGCTTCGCGCTGAATCTGCGATCCTCGGTAATGGGAGGGGGGACCTCGGCGCTTTTGAACAGCACCCTCCAGGCATCTTCGTGAGTTGTGTCGAAGAGCCTGTTCAGAGTTCGGTGCTGCGCCGGGTCGAACTCCCACAAGTTGAACTCCCGTTGTTGGCACGGGAGGATCCGGCGGTGGAGCATGACCTGGACCACGTTGACAAGTTTGAGCTTCTTGTTCACCATGTTTTGAATACATGTTTGGAGTCCGGTCAGCTCTCCCGAACTACCCCAGGACATGCCCTTCTCTTTCCAGGAGGTGAGCCGCGTGGGTATGCTAGATCGGAACTCGGGGGCCGCTGCCCATGCAGGGTCGCGCGGCTCGGTGATGTAGAACCACCCCGATTGCCACCCCTTTATGGTTTCCACAAAGGAGCCCTCGAGCCATGTTACTTTGGGCATCTTGCCCACCATGGCGCCTCCGCACACCGCCTGGCGGCCGCCCACAACCTTCGGCTTGACATTAAAGGTCTTCAACCATAAGCCGAAGTGGGGCTTGATGCGGAGGAAGGCCTCGCACACGACGATAAACGCCGAGATGTTGCGGATGAAGTTCGGGGCCAGATCGTGGAAATCCAGTCTGTAATAGAACATGAGCCTCCGGACGAATGGATGGAGAGGGAATCCCAGTCCATGGAGGAAATGGGTGAGGAACACTACCCTCTCATGGGGCCTAGGGGTGGGGATGAGCTGCCCCTCATCTGGGAGCCGGTACGCGATGTTGTCGGGCAGGTATCCGGCTCTCCTCAGCTTCTTGATGTCTCCATCCGTGACGGAGGAGACCATCCACCTGCCTCCCGCTCCAAACATGGTTGGAGAAGGTTGAGGTGGGAAGTGCGGACTTGGGCACTAGAGCTTGAGTGTGCGAAAACAGATGAGCAAAGGAGGAAGAAGGCGTGGATAGAAAGGTGAATCCTTATCCCTTTATATGGGCGGACGAAACTACTCTTCCCACTTGCCTGGTAAAACTTGCTTATCCCCCAAGCGCCATAATCGATGGCGCGGTTGGGTTACCCACGCCCGTATTGATGAGAATCCCGTAATAAGGGGACATGATCTCTGCTTTGACAAAGACGTGTCGAAAAACTGCCTCGCGTTATGCGCGGGGCTAGTTAAAGGAAACGGTTCGAATAATCACTGGGCCATGACATAACGTCATACTGTCAAAACAAATCAGCAAATTAGATTTGCGAAAATATTGTTCTCTCTATGGTGGTATGTGGAACTTATTTTGCAGGGTCGGACACTATCCTTGTATTCAGATTCTTCTGTTATGTATTCGGAGAAGGAACCCGCCTTGCAATGCCAAAGACAATACTGCGCGCCAGACTCATCGTCATTGAAGCCTGGTTTAGGGGCTACTGAGGGAGTCCTGGATTAGGGGGTCTCCGGACAGCCGGACTATCTCCATTGGCCTGACTGTTAGACTATGAATATACAAGATTGAAGACTTCGTCTCGTGTCCGGACAGGACTCTACTTGGCGTGGAAGGCAAGCTAGGCAATACGGATATGGATATCTCCTCCTTTGTAACCGACCTTGAGTAACCCTAACCCTCTTCGGTGTCTATATAAACCAAAGGGTTTTAGTCCGTAGGGGACAACAACCACAACATACAATCATACCATAGGCTAGCTTCTAGGGTTTAGCCTCTCTGATCTCGTGGTAGATCTACTCTTGTACTACCCATATCATCAATATTAATCAAGCAGGACGTAGGGTTTTACCTCCATCAAGAGGGCCCAAACCTGGGTAAAACATTGTGTCCCCTACCTCCTGTTACCATCCGGCCTAGACGCACAGTTTGGGACCCCCTACCCGAGATCCGCCGGTTTTGACACCGACAGCTGGGACCAAGCAGCTCGAGCAGTATTTGTGTTTTTGAGGTGTGAGCACTGCAGAGTTTTTCGGTGTTTAGCCCAGATATTAATTTTTCTCCTCTGAACAACAACGAAAACATCACTGCAGGTATTAACTGGGCGGGCTGTGGCCCGTCTAGCCCAGGCCAGATATCCAGCCTACATATTAATTTTTTTCAAGCTAAAAATGGCTAGCCCAGCTATACTTTTTTTAGGAATACCTAGGCAAGGTCCAGTTGTTATTCTCCGCCCCGCTGGGCTGCAAATCTTTCCTAGGAGGGATGCATTAGGCTTAACAAGAAAAAGGGCTTTAAGAAATAATAAATGGGATGTAATTATAAAAACTGGGCAGTGACTATAAAAAATGCACCAAACATGTGATTACTTTATAAAATATTATTTTTGGACATTGAAAATTTTAATTTCATTAATTGTTGCAAGCGCAATGTTTCGTTGGATTTTTACGTAATATAAATTTATATTGAAATTGTATTTAATTTAACTAGAAATTTCGGGATAAAAATATTTCGGATCCCATCAAAATGTGGGAAATTTTATTGAATTCTGTTTTGAACGGTTGGTTGAAATGGGATGTACTTTTAACAAACTGTAAATGGGATGTAGTAAATTCCATTAGAATTCAAAAATGGGCTACACATTCTTACAAATCTCAAATGGGCTATAAGTTCTCTGCCACACACTTCTGGCCTTACTAAGTTGACGCGTCCCCCAAAAAACAGAGTTGATGCGTATGCAAGGCTTTGTCAACTTATAGTCAACACACGGTTCTAGCAGCAGTGGCCGTTGGATGTCCATCCAACGGATGCCGTGCTTCTTCTTCAATCTCGGATATTCTAGCTTCACCCGCCCAAAAAATGATTCCTCCCCCTGACATTTGGGGCGCACCGTTTTGGAAGTTGACCTGTGGGCCTACTAAGTTGACGTACCAAGGGCTTTGTCAACTTAGTCAATATAAACGATTCTAGCTACAGTGACCGTACGATGTCCATCCAACGGCCGTAGTGCTTCTTCAACCTCTGGTCTTCTTGCTCCAGCCGCCCAAAGCAGCGCTGGTCGTGCCGCCTGCTCCTGCCTCCCGTGGCCGGCTATGCTGCCGTGGAGGCCTCACTGCCCCCTACTATTCCCACCGCTGGCCAGGCCCTGCGGCGACGGTAGCCTCACACCGCAGCCGAACGAGTGAACCCTCATACTCCTCTCCGCATGGGCATTCACTGCCGCGTCTTCACCGGCTCTGCGTCGTCCCCTTCCTAGGCCTTGCCGTCGTCCACCGCCCTGGTGCTCTCGGCGCGGAATGGTCAACATGGAAGGAACGACTTCCATTGGACGTGGACTATACGTGGAGAGGCTGACAGCTGGGTCCACGACGGCAGCAAGGAAGTGCCTCCTTATTACGCGGAAAATAATGATTCCTCCACCTGACAGCAGGGACCCACCGAACGGGCCACCAGTATTTGCGAAAAAAATGTTTCCCCCTGACAGCTAGGACCCACCGGACGGGCCACCGTATTTCGTGAAAAAAATGTTCCCCCCACTGTCAGCTCGGACCCACCGGAAGTGCCTCCTTATTACGCACAAAAAATGAATACTCCCCCAGCTAGCTGGGACCCACCTTGCTGGGAGGCTGACTTGTGGGCCTACTAAGTTGACGGGGACGAAGGGCTTTGTCAACTTAGTCAATATGAACGATTCTTGCTCCAGTGACCGTACGATGTCCATCCAACGGCCGTAGTGCTTCTTCAACCTCTGGTCTTCTTGCTCTAGCCGCCCAAAGCAGCGCCGGTCGTGCCGCATGCTCCTGCCTCCCGTGGCCGGCTGTGCTGCTACAGAGGCCTCATCGCCCCCTACTATTCCCACCGCTGGCAGGTCCTATGGCGATGGCAGCCTCACACCGCAGCCGAACCAGTGAACCCTCGTAGTCCTCTCTGCGCGGGCTTCCACTGCCGCGTCGTCCCCTTCCTAGGCCTCGCCGTCGTTCACCGCCGTGGTGCTCTCCGCACGGCATGGTCAACGTGGTCAAGGAACGACTTCCATCGAAAGAGTACTGTACGTGGAGAGGCTGACAGCTGGGTCCACGGCCACAACACAGTTTTTTTGTGATTTGCCAAGTAAGTCGCTTTGTCAGGCCTGTTGGGCTGCAAATCTTTCAAGACGAGGAGAGCTTTCATTCGGCTGGCCGAGAAAATGGCCCATCAGTAATGAGAAATGGGTTGTACATTTTTAAAACACATCAAACCGGCAATTAGTTTCAAATATCTTTTTTTTCATTTCAAGATTTTAAATTACATTAATTTTTATGCGTGGAGAATTTGTTGGATTTTATACTGATATACATTTATTTTTAAAATCGGTTTGAATGTGAGTCGAAATTTCGGGATTAAAAACAGTTCAGACCGCACCGAAATATGCAAAATTTTGTATAATTTTTTAACCGTTGCCACAATATGGGCTGTAATGCTAACAAAAAGAATATGGGCTCCAAAAAACCTTAAGAATTAGCAAATGGGCTGTAAATTATTAGAAATAATGGCAGATGGGTTGTATGCTGTTTTCCACAGATTTGAGGCTTTCCTAAAAAAAGGTTGACGCACAAGCACTGACTGTTGGATGTCCATCCAACGGCCATCGTGCTTCTTCAATCTCTGCTCTTCCTGCTCCAGCCGCTCAAACAAGGGCCGGCGGGACTGCCTGCTCCCTCCTCCTCGCGGCCGGCTGTGCTGTCGCGCAGCCCTCACCGCCCGACCGTACTCCCATCGCTGGCCTAGCCATCTCTCTACTCACCCACACCTGCTATTATTCTCCGGTGACGGCCGACGAACCAGTAAACCCTCGTACAATCGTACTCCCCTCCGCGTGGGAAACAACTGCCGAGTCTTCCCTGCCTCCGTGTCGTCCCCTTCCTAGGCATCGCTGTCGTCCACCGCCCTGGTGCTCTCGGCGCGGCGTGGTCAACATGGTCAAGGAACAACTTCAATCGGACGTGGACTATACGTGGAGAGGCCGACAGCTGGGTCCATGGCCGCAACAAGGAAGTGCCTCCTTATTACGCGAAAAATAATGATTCCTCCACCTGACAGCTGGGACCCACCGGATGGGCCACTATATTTCGCGAAAAAAACGTTTCCCCTAGACTGCTAGGACCCACCAGCTACATCTTCGCACGCAAGGAAGTGCGTCCGGGCAAAAAAAATAATGATTCGCCCCCTGACTACTGGGACCCACCAGCTACATCTTCGCAGGCAAGGAAGTGCCTAACAGTCGGGACCCACCTGGTCGAAGCGTACATAGCGTTGTCATTCTGGTCGCGAACGTGTACATACATACTGGTCGATGTAGAGGTGCGCACGTGTCGTAGTAGAGGCGCACACGTGTCGTAGTAGAGGCGTGCACGTAGCCTGTACACGTACGTACAACGTCCAGGGTGCAAGAAAGAAAATACGGCCACATATGTGTACATACGGGCGGGGTCTCAAATGCCTAATCGCGCATATGTACGGTCAGGGCTCGTGTACATTGCTGGGTCGGAACGGAGAAACA
This sequence comes from Triticum dicoccoides, assembly GCF_002162155.2. NCBI lineage: Eukaryota > Viridiplantae > Streptophyta > Magnoliopsida > Poales > Poaceae > Triticum > Triticum dicoccoides. Next base: position 499,321,130 of record NC_041390.1, on the reverse strand, counting down.
GTGTCGTCGTCATGTTCATGGGGAGGCAACAGAATGCGTCGTGTTCATCGGGAGGGCTTGGACGGAACAGGCGATGGAAACGAGGCCTGGCGTACCGCACAACGGAGGAAATGGACCTCCTATGTTCGGAACGGGGTCCTGTTGATCGGGAGGGGTCTGGCGTACCACAAAACGGAGGAAACAGACCTCCTACGGTCGAAACAGGGGTCCTGTTGATCGGGAGGGGTGTGGCGTACCGCAAAACGTACGAAACGGACTTGTGTTGGAGCGCTACGGTTGAAACGGGGTCCTGTTCATCAGGAGGGGTGTGGCGTACCGCAAAACGGGACTCCACGGGATACTGTTCATCTCCACCGTCGACTCCCTCCAGCCTCCACGAGCTACTGTTCATCCACCGTCGACCTCCTCCAGCCTCCACCTGCGACTGTTCATCCATGAGCTCCTGTTCATCCAGCCTCCAGCATGCGCTACTCCACCGGCTATTGTTCAACCAACCCTCTCCACGGGCTCCTGTTCAACCACCCCTCCACGGGCTACAGTTCATCCTGCTGTCCATCGTCTACTGTTCATCCCGCCCTCCACGGGGTGGTCCTATTCATCCAGCCCTCCACGGGGTCCTGTTCATCCAGCCCCAACCGGCTCGATCGATCGGGGTCCTGTTCATCCAGAGGCAACACCACGGGGTCCTGTTCATCCACCCCCACTGGGAACTGTTCATCCAACCCCCTCCCCCGCAACGCTCACTGTTCATCCAGAGGCATCATCGATCAGCTTCAGTTAGCAGTAGTAGCGAAGGAATCGCTAGATCGGGTTCAGTTAACAACCATCGATCGATCGCTCGGGTTCAGTAACGCGTAGCCTGCAGTGCAATCGCTCGGGTTCAGTTAGAGCCCAACGCCTCGCTCGGGTTCAGTTAGAGCCAATGCCTCGCACACACGCGCATACGTGTACGAGAGAAACGCGCATCGGTCGGCCCCGACCTCCCACCGTAACCGGGAACTCCCCGAAATTTTCCTCCCCCTCGCTTCTACCACGGTTTTTTCCGTCATGGACGGCCCAAAGAATGTCATGCAACTGCGTCTCCGGCCCGCCCAGGATGAAAAGCCCATTTTCTGTCATGATTTTTTGTCATAGAAGTAGGAGCCCACCACATCTATGATGATACCGGGTTTTGTCACAATTATCGTCATAGAAGTGTCATATGTATGACAGAAAAAAAATTCGTTCAACCCAAAATGTCATGGACGTGTCTTTTTTTGTAGTGCCTGGCTGTTGCTTGATGCAGCGTAGATCGCCCGCGGCCGGTGGGCAGTCACGAGTGCCCTGGAAGTTGGCGACGAAGCGGTCGCGCATCTCGTCCCAGGAGGAGATCGAGCCGTGCTGCAGGTTCAGGAGCCAGGAGCGGGCCCCATCCTTGAGAGCCATGGGAAACCAGTTCGCCATGAATTTTTCGTCGCCGTTGGCCGCTTCGATGCTCAGCTCATAGAGCTGCAGGAACTCCACGGGGTCGGCGGTGTCGTCGTATTGAGGAGGTAGATCTGCCTTGAACTTTCCTGGCCAGGCGACGCTACGCAGTTCGGGGGTGAAGGCACGACAGCCAACCGTGGTAGCTGGGGCCCGCTTCCGAGGCGGAACTTGGTCTTGGAGAGGTTCGCGCTGCGCCACTGTAGGCGGCACGCGGTCTTGGCGAGGTGGCGCGGGGAGCGCCAGTGCAGCTTCTCGCGGCTGCGGGATTTCTTGGCAGCTTCTTTCTTCACGCGCAGGCGCCGGGCGCGGTGGATCACCCCGCGGAGGCGCGCGCCTTGGTGCCAAGGCACCGTCTTGGGGTCGAGGCACTCTATGAGCCCCATCGCCTGCGGCTGGTTGAGGGGGAGGCAGAGAGTGGGACGGCGTCGGAGAGCCCCCTGCGGCACGGACGAGATCAGCGACGCGGTCGAGCCACTCCTCATAGAGGTCGTCGACGGGGCGGTAACGCAGGAGCTCGTTCGCCGCGATGAGCGCGGCCCGTGCCTCCATGGGAGCACGGTGCGCGTGGGACGAAGAACCAGCAGGGGTGAGTGATGGAGTAGCGGTGGGCCGTCCTGCCACACCGAAGGATGCTACGAGGACGCCTGCTGCTTGTTCCCCACCGGGCCGGTGGCAGCGTTGGCGGCAGGGATGGAGAACGACAAGGTGGCCCGCCGACGGGAGCCGTCTGGGCGACACGGGCAGCGAGGGCAGCCCGACGCTCAGCTCGAGCACGGCGAGCGTCCGACATGGAGACGACGGAGCGACGGAGCAACAGACTGACGGAAAGGAAGCTACGGCGCACCCCTACCTGGCGCGCCAAATGTCGGATGTGGGGTTCCGGCTAACCCTTAAGGTTCGAACACTGGGGTGCGTGCAAAGTCTTTCCCTCCTATCGATCTATGCTCTAGCTTGCTAAGATCTTGCGGACGAACTCGATGAACTCGCAACACAGAAAGACACGGGGTTTATACTGGTTCGGGCCACCGTTGTGGTGTAATACCCTACTCCAGTGTGGTGGTGGTGGATTGCCTCTTAGGCTGATGATGAACAATACAAGGGAACGACAGCCTTCTGAGGTTGAGGTGTTCTTGTGCTTTCGGACTTGTGTGTATCTCTGGGTCCGATGAGATCTCTGGGTCCGATGAGATCTCCCTGCTCTACTGTGGTGGCTAGTCCTATTTATAGAGGCCCTGGTCCTCTTCCCAAATATCGAGCGGGAAGGAAGCCAACAATGGCGGGAAAATTTTAAGGGGGACAACTAGTACAAGCTATCCTGAGAAAAGCGGTCTTCGCCTGCGAAAAGCTCTGGGGTGACGCCGTGTTGGGCTCCAGGATGACCTCCGTATTGTAGTCCATGGTCTTGGTCTTATTGCACCGAAATGGCAACCTTTGCCTGATGCCTCGGTACTCCACGGCTGGGCTTGCCCCCTTTGCACCAAAGAGGAAACAAGGACGCTGCGTGCGCTGGCGCCCGCCTGGTGTCGATCGTCATGGCTCACGTCACGAGAGCCTCGTGAGGTTCGCCTCGCCTTGATATCTCCACCCCTCGCGAGCCTGCCTGACTAGGCCACTCGGGAGGAGGTCTTGCGTCATCCGCCTCGCGAGGCTTGGACCCTCACGAGGGTCTTGGATGCTTTGTTGATGAAGATGGGCCGTACGGCCTGCTGGCTCCGCCATGCCACGGGCCGCAGGCAGGCAAGTTTGGGGACCCCCGTTCCCAGAACACCGACAGAGAGTTCATAGAGGAAGCTGTCAAAAAAGCTAACAAGAAGTACAAGTGATCACGTGGTGCTCCATATCGCGCGCCTACCTTACATTCTGTGGCTGAGGAATGTAATGTATCAACTTGTTCTTTTAAAACTATGTCCGTCCACTATGTTATGACTGCATCCCCCCGTAGGCTAGTATATAGTGGTGGCGTGTGAGTGACATTGACTATTTGTAATATATGTGTGGATGTGAACCTACTTAGGTGTGACAGCAGCTATGTTTATGTTTCGGTACTATTATGTGTTTGTGGTTGATAGCACCAGTCAGGTGTTTGAATGAGTCTATGATGCCTGAAAACATGGCAAATATAGTTGATCAGACACAGTTAGTGAAAGTAATCATTCTGTTTTTTTGGCTTTTGGTTTTTTTGCATTACTAGCTATATTGGTTAGCATGGTAGTTCATAAGCAGTCGTTACCTTGTGTTTTTTGCACGCAGTCGTTTCAACTAGTTTTTTCATAGTATGCATATAATACAATATGTGTGGAATAAAATGCGTTGACTGAAAACGGAAATCTACACGATGGCAGATTCAGTAGAAATAACATGGCGGATTCAGTAGAGATAACATGGCAGATTCAGTATAAATAACATGGCAGATTTAGTACCACACACGGGGCAATTGTAGTCATTGATTCATGTCATTTTCTTTCAAGTTCTGATGCCCATCAACAGTCATTCTCCCATTTTTTTAAATGTAGACCATCTACCTTACAAAAATGTCACCAACACCCAAGTTACAATCCTCCAGAGTTGCTCACGATTGGCCGTCCCTTTCTTTGTTTTCTTGTGTTTTGCTTGAATCTCCAACCCTGATTTGTATCTCACCTCTTTTGGACGCCCTTTTGTGATGGAATGGGGCGGGTTCCTGACCTGGGTTTGCGTGCTTGCTGTTCCAGACCCTACCTCCGAGTTTTCAGACGATGGACCCGTGGACGAAGGCACACTTGAGGTGCGGGGAACCTGTGTAAGGCTTCTTCAGCCTTCCTCTTTTTGATCTCATCAAGCTCTCTTTTCAGGGCCTTCCTGTGTTTTTCTGCCACCCTCGCAGTCTCATCACTCTTGCATGCTTCATCTATTAGTTCAGCATAGTTCTTGGTCAACACAACGTGCCTCACAGCTTCCATGGTTGCCTCTGGTCTCTCATCATGCACAGTGATACGTCACCATCGTATCTATAATTTTTGATTGTTCCATGCCAATATTCTACTACTTTCATATACTTTTGGCAACTTTTTATACTATTTTTGGGACTAACATATTGATCGAGTGCCCAGTGCCAGTTCCTGTTTGTTGCATGTTTTTTGTTTCGCAATAAATCCATATCAAACAAAGTCCAAATGGGACAAAACCTGACAGAGCTTTTTTTGGAATATATGTGATTTTTGGGAAGAAAAAACCACGGGAGACGATGCCCGAGGGGGCCATGAGGCAGGGGGGCGCGCCCTGGGCCCTCGTGGCCACCCCGTAAGGTAGTTGATGCCCTTCTTTCGCTGCAAGAAAGCTAATATCCGGATAGAGACCGTGTTAAAATTTCAGCCCAATCGGAGTTACGGATCTCCGGGAATATAAGAAACGGTGAAAGGGAAGAATCTGAGAATGCAGAAACAGAGAGAGACAGAGAGACAGATCCAATCTCGGAGGGGCTCTCGCCTCTCCCATGCCATGGAGACCAAGGACTAGAGGGGAAACCCTTCTCCCATCTAGGGAGGAGGTCAAGGAAGAAGAAGAAGGAGGGGGGCTCTCTCCCCTCGCTTCCGGTGGCACCGGAGTGCCACCGGGGGCCATCATCATCACCGCAATCTTCACCAACAACTTCACCGCCATCATCACCAACTCTTCCCCCCTCTATGCAGCAGTGTAACCTCTCTTTTACCCGCTGTAATCTCTACTTAAACATGGTGCTCAACTCTATATATTATTTCCCAATGATGTATGGCTAGCCTATGATGTTTGAGTAGATCTGTTTTGTCCTATGGGTTAATTGATTATCGTGATTGGTTTGAGTTGCATGTTTTATTATTGGTGCTGTCCTATGGTTCTCTTCGTGTCGCGCAAGCATGAGGGATCCCCGCTATAGGGTGTTGCAATACATTCATGATTTGCTTATGGTGGGTGGCGTGAGTGACAGAAGCACATACCCGAGTAAGTAGGTTGTTTGCATATGTGAGTAAAGAGGACTTGATGCTTTAGTGCTATGGTTGGGTTTTACCTTAATGATCTTTAGTAGTTGCGGAGGCTTGCTAGAGTTCCAATCATAAGTGCATATGATCCAAGTAGAGAAAGTATGTTAGCTTATGCCTCTCCCTCAAATAAAATTGCAATAATGATTACCGGTCTAGTTATCGATTGCCTAGGGACAAATAACTGTCTCGTGACAAAAAGCTCTCTACTAAAACTAACTTAGTTGTGTATTTATCTAAACAGCCCCTACTTTTTATTTATGCGCTCTTTATTATCTTGCAAACTTATCCAAAAACGCCTACAGAGCACTTCTAGTTTCATACTTGTTCTAGGTAAAGCAAACGTTAAGCGTGCGTAGGGTTGTATCGGTGGTCGATAGAACTTGAGGGAATATTTGTTCTACCTTTAGCTCCTCGTTGGGTTTGACACTCTTACTTATCGAAAGAGGCTACAATTGATCCCCTATACTTGTGGGTTATCAAGACTTTTTTCTGGCGCCGTTGCCGGGGAGTTACATCATCGGGTGAATATTCTCGTGTGTGCTTGTTTGCTTTATCACTAAGTAGTTTTTATTTTGTGCTCTTGTTTTCTATCTTTAGTTATGGGTAGGAAACACAAAATACCAAAAAAATTAGTTGTGCCTACTACACCAATGGTTGAAGAACCACTCGAAATCTATCACACTCCTGAAGCTTTTTACTTGGGTCATCTTTGATCCCTATGTGCTCGTGCTGAAACCCCAACTAGCTTAGTTGAGGGTAAATCTTTAGATGAGCATGCTTGTTATGTGCGACACCGCTTATGTCAAAAAGGGAAACTTTTACTGGATCAAATTCATCGTTTGCAATGCTATGCTTGGAATTTATGTGAAATATATGATGTTACTTGTTGTTCTGAAAACCCTAAGAAACACCTTCCCTACCAATGTGTGTTTAGTGATAATGGAATCGTATCTTCATATGCTAAGGGTGTTTATAATTACTATGATGTTCAACAAATTGAATAATTTGTTGCTTTTAAGGGTGCTTATGAAATTGCTTCTTTGATTGAAAAGTATGATGCTACTCTTTACAAATATGAAAATTTTGCCATACTTAAATATTGTTATGATAATTATGCTTCTAATGCCTATGTTAAACCATATATTGAGGACTCCTCCATTGTCCAAGAAGAGAATAATATTTTGCAGGAGTCTATGGAAGAAGAAATTGATGAAACTGTGAGCTCATTGGATGAAAAAGATGATGAGGAGAGCGAAGAATAAAAGGAGGAAGATTGGATTAGCTACCCGTTCCCACCTTCTAATGAGAGTAACTCTCCAACTCATACATTATTTAATGTCCCTTCATTCTTACCGAAGGATGATTGCTATGATGATTGTTATGATCCCGTTGATTCTTTTGAAATACCCCTTTTTGATGAACTTGATGCTTGCTATGCTTGTGGCCATGATGCCAATATGAATGATGCTTATGGTGATGAACTTGCTATAGTTCTTTATGTTAAACAAATTGTTGCTATTGCACCCACACATAATAGTCCTATTATCTTTTTGAATTCTCCAAACTATACTATATCGGAGAAGTTTGCTCTTTTTAAGGATTATGTTGATGGGTTGCATTTTACCGTTGCACATGACGATTTTGATGAATATAATATGCATGTGCTTGCTGCTCCTACTTGCAATTATTATGAGAGAGGAACTACATCTCCACCTCTCTATGTTTCCAACACGATAAAATTGCAAGAAACTGTTTATACTATGCATTGGCCTTTACTATGTATGCATGAATTGTTCTTTTATGACAAGCCGATGCATAGGAAGAGAGTTAGACTTCTTCATTACATGATATATGTTACTTTGTCCTCACTTCTAAATGCCAAATCATTGCTAATTCAAATTGGCTTTGATATACCTTGGGATCCGGGTGGATCCATTACTTGAGCACTATATGCCTAGCTTAATGGCTTTAAAGAAAGCGCTGCCAGGGAGACAACCCGGAAGTTTTAGAGGGTCATTTATTTCTGTTGTGTGCTTTTACAAAGTTTAAAAGTAAAAATAATGTGCCAAGATTTTCCTTTAGGATGTTTACTTTGCTTGTTGGTTTGTACGGTGCAGGACAAAACTTTGTCTGTAGTGCGCGATTTTACATTTTTTACTGGAACATCAAACGGTTCTGAAACTTTTTGCACTGTCTTTCTATACAAAATTTTTATTTTTTCTAATTTTTGTAGAATTTTTCAAGTCACATAAGTATGGTGAATGTTCAGATTATTACAGACTGTTCTGTTTTAGACAGATTCTGTTTTTTATGCATAGTTTGCTTGTTTTGATGAAACTATCGAATTATATCAGTGGATTAAGCCATGAAAAAGTTATATTACAGTAGCTAAAATGCAAAAACAAAATATGAATTGGTTTTCAACAGTACTTAGAGTAGTGATTTGCTTTATTATACTAACGGATCTTACCGAGTTTTCTGTTGAAGTTTTGTGTGGATGAAGTGTTCGATGATCGAGAAGGTCTCAATGTGAGAAGTAGGAAGAGAGGAAAGAGCTCAAGTTTGGGGATGCCCGAGGCACCCCAAGTAATTATTGAAGGAGACTCAAGCGTCTAAGCTTGGGGATGCCCCAGAAGGCATCCCCTCTTTCTTCAACAAGTATCGGTATGTTTTCGGATTCGTTTCATTCATGTGATATGTGCAGATCTTGGAGCGTATTTTGCATTTAGTTTTCATTTTTATTTTATGCACCATGGTGGTATGATATAGTCCTTGGTTGATTTATAGAATGCTCTATGCACTTCACTTATATCTTTTGAGTATGGCTTTATAGAATGCTTCATGTGCTTCACTTATATCATTTGAAGTTTGGATTGCCTGTTTCTCTTTACATAGAAAACCGCCATTTGTAGAATGCTCTTTTGCTTCACTTATATTTGTTAGAGCGTGGGAATATCTTTTGTAGAAATAATTAAACTCTCTTGCTTCACTTATATCTATTTAGAGAGATGACAGGAATTGGTCATTCACATGGTTAGTCATAAAATCCTACATAAAACTTGTAGATCACTGAATATGATATGTTTGATTCCTTGCAATAGTTTTGCGATATAAAGATGGTGATATTAGAGTCATGCTAGTGGGTAGTTGTGGATTAGTAGAAATACTTGTGTTGAGGTTTGTGATTCCCGTAGCATGCACGTATGGTGAACCGTTATGTAACGAAGTCGGAGCATGGTTTATTTATTGATTGTGTTCCTTATGAGTGGCGGTCAGGGACGAGCGATGGTCTTTTCCTACCAATCTATCCCCCTAGGAGCATGTGCGTAGTACTTTGTTTCAACGGCTAATAGACTTTTGCAATAAGTATGTGAGGTCTTTATGACTAATGTTGAGTCCATGGATTATACGCACTCTCACCCTTCCATCATTGCTATCCTCTCTAGTACCGCGCAACTTTTGCCGTTACCTTAAACCCACCATATACCTTCCTCAAAACAGTCACCATACCTATCTATCATGTCATTCCCATAGCCATTCCGAGATATATTGCCATGCAACTTCCATCATCATCATATACATGACTTGAGCATTCGTTGTCATATTGCTTTGCATGATGTTTTCATGGCTTGTCCATTTTTTGATGTCATTGCTACGCTAGATCATTGCACATCCCGGTACACCGCTGGAGGCATTCATATAGAGTCATATCTTTGTTCTAGTATTGAGTTGTAAGTAAATAAAAGTGTGATGATCATCATTATTAGAGCCTTGCCCTAGTGAGGAAAGGATGATGGAGACTATGATTCCCCCATAGGTCGGGATGAGACTCCGGACGAAAAAAAGAAAAAAAAAGAGAAAGGCCAAAAAAAGAGAAGGCCCAAAAAATGAGAGAAAAAGAGAGAAGGGGCAATGTTACTATCCTTTTACCACACTTGCGCTTCAGAGTAGCACCATATTCTTCATATAGAGAGTCTCTTGAGTTATCACTTTCATATACTAGTGGGAATTTTCATTATAGAACTTCACTTGTATATTCCGATGATGGGCTTCCTCAAACGCCCGAGGTCTTCATGAGCAAGCAAGTTGGATGCACACCCACTTAGTTTTCAGTCTGAGCTTTCATACACTTATAGCTCTTAGTGCATCCATTGCATGGCAATCCCTACTCACTCACATTGATATCTATTGATGGGCATCTCCATAGCCCGTTGATACGCCTAGTTGATGCGAGACTATCTTCTCCTTTTTGTCTTCTCCACAACCACCATTCTATTACACCTATAGTGCTATGTCCATGCCTCACGCTCATGTATTGCGTGAAAGTTGAAAAGGTTTGAGAACGTCAAAAGTATGAAACAATTGCTTGGCTTGTCATCGGGGTTGTGCATGATGTGAATATTTTGTGTGGTGAAGATGGAGCATAGCCAGACTATATGATTTTGTAGGGATAACTTTCTTTGGCCATGTTATTTTGAAAAGACATGATTGCTTTATTAGTAAGCTTGAAGTATTATTGTTTTTATGTCAAATGATAGACTATTGCTTTGAATCACTCGTGTCTTAATATTCGTGCCATGATTAGATTACATGATCAAGATTATGCTAGGTAGCATTCTACATCAAAAATTATCTTTTTTATCATTTACCTACTCGAGGACGAGCGTGAATTAAGCTTGGGGATGCTGATACGTCTCCATCGTATCTATAATTTTTAATTGTTCCATGCCAATGTTCTACAACTTTCATATACTTTTGGCAACTTTTTATACTATTTTTGGGACTAACATATTGATCCAGTGCCTAGTGTCAGTTCCTCTTTGTTGCATGTTTTTTGTTTTGCAGTAAATCCATATCAAACAGAGTCCAAACAGGATAAAAACTAACGGAGATTTTTTTTGGAATATATGTGATTTTTGGGAATAAAAATCCACGCGAGACGATGCCCGAGGGGGCCACGAGGCAGGGGGCGCGCCCCAGGGGGTCAGGCACGCCCTGGGCCCTTGTGGCCACCCCGTAAGGCGGTTGATGCCCTTCTTTTTCCGCAAGAGAGCTAATATCCGGATAGAGATCGTGTTAAAATTTCATCCCAATCAGAGTTACGGATAAGAAACGGTGAAAGGGAAGAATCTGAGAACGCAGAAACAGAGAGAGAGAGACAGAGAGACAGATCCAATCTCGGAGGGGCTCTCGCCTCTTCCATGCCATGGAGACCAAGGACCAGAGGGGAAACCCTTCTCCCATATATGGAGGAGGTCAAGGAAGAATAAGAAGGAGGGGGGCTCTCTCCCCCTCGCTTCTGGTGGCACCGGAGTGCCACCGGGGGCCATCAACATCACCGCAATCTTCACCAACAACTTCACCGCCATCATCACCAACTCTTCCCCCCTCTATGCAGCGGTGTAAGCTCTCTTTTACCCGCTATAATCTCTACTTAAACATGGTGCTCAACACTATATATTATTTGCCAATGATGTATAGATATCCTATGATGTTTGAGTAGATCCGTTTTGTCCTATGCGTAAATTGATGATCGTGATTGGTTTGAGTTGCATGTTTTATTATTTGTGCTGTCCTATGGTGCTCTCCGTGTCGCGCAAGCGTGAGGAATCCCCGCTGTAGGGTGTTGCAATACGTTCATGATTTTCTTATGGTGGGTGGCGTGAGTGACATAAGCACATACCCGAGTAAGTAGGTTGTTTGCATATGGGAGTAAAGAGGACTTGATGCTTTAATGCTATGGTTGGGTTTTACCTTAATGATCTTTAGTAGTTGCGGATGCTTGCTAGAGTTCCAATCATAAGTGCATATGATCCAAGTAGAGAAAGTATGTTAGCTTATGCCTCTCCCTCAAATAAAATTGCAATAACGATTACCTGTCTAGTTATCGATTGCCTAGAGACAAATAACTTTCTCGTGACAGAAAGCTCTCTACTAAAACTAACTTAGTTGTGTATTTATCTAAACAACCCCTACTTTTTATTTACGTGCTCTTTATTATCTTGCAAACCTATCCAAAAACACCTACAAAGCACTTCTAGTTTCATACTTGTTCTAGGTAAAGCGAACATTAAGCGTGCGTAGAGTTGTATCGGTGGTTGATAGAACTTGAGGGAATATTTGTTCTACCTTTAGATCCTCGTTGGGTTCGACACTCTTACTTATCGAAAGAGGCTACAATTGATCCCCTATACTTGTGGGTTATCACACAGCCAAAACTGCATTTGATGTTTGTGGCCCCAGCGCATCATCAGCGTCCCAAGTCCATCGCCGCCGTATGAAATGGTGGGGCAATCGCGTTACCACGACCATGTCCATTACTTTCAGTATGTGACAACACACAATCCCGTCTCGTTCAAATTTGCAGCATTGGCAGTAGTATTCACCTTCATTTATCGAGTCCTTCACGAAGTAGTTCCTTCCCTTGTCCGGGTCTTCAGGTTCTAAATCCGACATGCCCAAAAGAGAACACACCTTGAACATATGTTCGTCCATCTAGTAAGCCGTGTACATGCTTGCACACTTTATTTCTTCCTGGAATCTGCATGTTTTTGTGTTTTTGTTAAACTCTTATATGATGTTGTGTAACACCTTATGTTGATGTAGGTCGTAACATAGCAAACGTATCTAACATCAATGATGGCATGGAAATCCTGATTTTTTTCCCACATCTGTTCTTGTGTTGTTTGTTTCCACTTGGAACTGCATGATATTTCACATGGCAACTGCATAACATTCAACATGGCAAATGCAGTTCATTTAACATGGCAAATGTAGTTTTGGGTCACATGTCAACTACATATCATTTCACATGGCAACTACAGTTCATTAAACATGGCAATTACAGTTCAACCCACATGGCAACTGTTGGGGAACGTAGTAATTTCAAAAAAATTCCTACGCACATGCAAGATCATGGTGATGCATAGCAACGAGAGGGGAGAGTGTTGCCCACGTACCCTCGTAGACCAAAAGCGGAAGCGTTAGCACAACACGGTTGATGTAGTCGTACGTCTACACGATCCGACCGATCAAGTACCGAATGCACGGCACCTCCGAGTTCAGCACACGTTCAACCCGATGACGTCCCTCAAACTCCAATCCAGCCGAGTGTTGAGGGAGAGTTTCGTCAGCACGACGGCATGGTGACGATGATGATGTTCTACCGACGCAGGGCTTCGCCTAAGCACCGTTACAGTATTATCGAGGTGGACTATGGTGGAGGGGGCACCGCACACGGCTAAAAGATCAAATCAATTGTTTTGCCTCTGGGGTGCCCCCTGCCCCCATATATAAAGGAGAAAGGGGGGAGGTGCGACCGGCCAGGAGGAGGCGCACCAGGAGGAGTCCTACTCCCATGGGGAGTAGGACTCCCTCCCTTCCTTGTTGGATTAGGAGAAGGGGGGAAAGAGG
>NC_041390.1:499242934-499308054 GCF_002162155.2 Triticum dicoccoides | reverse complement strand
TGTCATATTCGGACTAGAGGGGGAGGGGCACGCGGCCCTGCCCTAGCCGCCTCTCCTCTTCTCCACTAAGTCCCACTATGGCCCATTAAGCCCCCGGGGGTTCCGGTAACCCCTCGGTACTCCGGTAAAATCCCGATTTCACCCGGAACATTTCTGATATTCAAATATAGGCTTCCAATATATCAATCTTCATGTCTCGGCCATTTTGAGACTCCTCGTCATGTCCGTGATCACATCTGGGACTCCAAACAACCTTCGGTACATCAAAACTCATAAACTCATAAACCATCATCGAAACTTTAAGCGTGCGGACCCTACGGGTTCGAGAACTATGTAGACATGACTGAGACACGTCTCCGGTCAATAACCAATACCGTAACCTGGATGCTCATATTGTCTCCCACATATTCTAAAAAGATCTTTATCGGTCAGACCGCATAACAACATACGTTGTTCCCTTTGTCATCGGTATGTTACTTGCCCGAGATTCGATCGTCAGTATCTCAATACCTAGTTCAATCTCGTTACCGCCAAGTCTCTTTACTCGTTCCATAATACATCATCCCACAACTAACTCATTAGTTGCAATGTTTGCAAGGCTTAAGTGATGTGCATTACCGAGTGGGCCCAGAGATACCTCTCCGACAATCGGAGTAACAAATCCTAATCTCAAAATACGCCAACCCAACAAGTACCTTCGGAGACACCTGTAGAGAACCTTTATAATCACGCAGTTACGTTGTGACGTTTGGTAGCACACAAAGTGTTCCTCCGGTAAATGGGAGTTGCATAATCTCATAGTCATAGGAACATGTATAAGTCATGAAGAAAGCAATAGCAACATACTATACGATCGAGTGCTAAGCTAACGGAATGGGTCAAGTCAATCACATCATTCTCCTAATGGTGTGATCCCGTTAATCAAATGACAACTCATGTCTATGGCTAGGAAACATAACCATCTTTGATCAACGAGCTAGTCAAGTAGAGGCATACTAGTGACACTCTGTTTATCTATGTATTCACACATGTATCATGTTTCCGATTAATACAATTCTAGCATGAATAATAAACATTTATCATGATATAAGGAAATAAATAATAACTTTATTATTGCCTCTAGGGCATATTTCCTTTAGTCTCCCACTTGCACTAGAGTCAATAATCTAGTTCACATCTTTATGTGATTAGTTCACATCTCCATGTGACTAATACCCAAAGGGTTTACTAGAGTCTATAATCTAGTTCACATCGCTATGTGATTAACACCCAAAGAGTGATCATGTTTTGCTTGTGAGAGAAGTTTAGTCTACGGGTCTGCAACATTCAGATCCGTATGTATTTTGCAAATTTCTATGTTAACAATGCTCTGCACGGAGCTACTCTAGCTAATTGCTCCCACTTTAAATATGTATCCAGATTGAGACTTTGAGTCATCTGGATCGGTGTCAAAGCTTGCATCAACGTAACTCTTTACGACGAACCTTTTGTCACCTCCATAATCAAGAAACATATCCTTATTCCACTAAGGATAATTTTGACCGCTGTCCAATGATCTGCTCCTAGATCACTATTGTACTCACATGCCAAAATTAGTGCAGGGTATACAATAGATCTGGTACACAACATCGCATACTTTATAGAACCTATGGCTGGGGCATAGGGAATGACTTTCATTCTCTTTCTATCTTCTGCCGTGGTCGGGCTTTGAGTCTTACTCAATTTCACACCTTGTAACACAGGCAAGAACTCTTTCTTTGCCTGTTCCATTTTGAACTACTTCAAAATCTTGTCAAGGTATGTATTCATTGAAAAAACTTATCAAGCGTCTTGATCTATCTCTATAGATCTTGATGCTCAATATGTAAGCAGCTTCACCGAGGTCTTTCTTTGAAAAACTCCTTTCAAACACTCCTTTATGCTTTGCAGAATAATTCTACATTATTTCCGATCAACAATATGTCATTCACATATATTTATCAAAAATGATGTAGTGCTCCCACTCACTTTCTTGTAAATACAGGCTTCTCCGCAAGTCTGTATAAAACTATATATGCTTTGATCAACTTATCAAAGCGTATATTCCAACTCCGAGATGCTTGCACCAGTCCATAGATGGATCGCTGGAGCTTGCACAGTTTGTTAGCACCTTTAGGACTGACAAAACCTTCTGGTTGCATCATATACAACTCTTCTTTAAGAAATCCATTAAGGAATGTAGTTTTGACATCCATTTGCTAGATTTCATAAAATATGGAAATTTGCTAACATGATTCAGACAGACTTAAGCATCGCTACGAGTGAGAAAATCTCGTCGTAGTCAACACCTTGAGCTTTGTCAAAAAAACCTTTTTCGACAATTCTAGCTTTGTAGATAGTAACACTACTATCAGCATCCGTCTTCCTCTTAAAGATCCATTTATTTTCTATGGCTTGCCGATCATCGGGCAAGTCAACCAAAGTCCACACTTTGTTCTCATACATGGATCTCATCTCAGATTTCATGGCCTCAAGCCATTTCGCGGAATCTGGGCTCATCATCGCTTCCTCATAGTTCATAGGTTCGTCATGGTCAAGTAACATGACCTCCAGAACAGGATTACCATACCACTCTGGTGCGGATCTCACTCTGATTTACCTGTGAGGTTCGGTAGTAACTTGATCTGAGTTTACATGATCATCATCATTAGCTTCCTCACTAATTGGTGTAGTAGTCATATGAACAGATTTTTGTGATGAACTACTTTCCAATAAGGGAGCAGGTACAATTACCTTATCAAGTTCTACTTTCCTCCCACTCACTTCTTTCGAGAGAAACTCCTTCTCTAGAAAGAATACATTCTTAGCAACGAATATTTTGCCTTTGGATCTGTGATTAGAAGGTGTACCCAATAGTCTCCTTTGGGTATCCTATGAAGACACATTCCTCCGATTTGGGTTCGAGCTTATCAGGTTGAAGCTTTTTCACATAAGCATCGCAGCCCCAAACTTTAAGAAATGACAACTTTGGTTTCTTGCCAAACCACAGTTCAGAAGGCGTCGTCTCAACGGATTTCGATGGTGCCCTATTTAACGTGAATGCGGCTGTCTCTAAAGCATAACCCCAAAATGATAGCGGTAAATCAGTAAGAGACATCATAGATCGCACCATATCTAGTAAAGTATGATTACGACGTTCACACACACCATTATGCTGTGGTGTTCCGGGTGGCGTGATCTGCGAAACTATTCTGCATTGTTTCAAATGTAGACAAAACTCGTAACTCAAATATTCTCCTCCACGATCAGATTGTAGAAACTTTATTTTCTTGTTACGATGATTTTCCACTTCACTCTGAAATTATATGAACTTTTCAAATGTTTCAGACTTATGTTTCATCAAGTAGATATACCCATATCTGCTCAAATCATCTGTGAAGGTCAAAGATAATGATACTCGCCGCGAGCCTCAACACTCATCGGATCACATACATCAGTATGTATTATTTCCAAAAAGTCAGTTACTTGCTCTATTGTTCCGGAGAATGGAGTTTTAGTCATCTTGCCCATAAGGCATGGTTCACAAGCATCAAGTGATTCAAAATCAAGTGATTCCAAAATCCAATCAGCATGGAGTTTCTTCATGCGCTTTACACCAATATGACCTAAACGGCAGTGCCACAAATAAGTTGCACTATCATTATTAACTTTGCATCTTTTGGCTTCAATATTATGAATATGTGTATTACTATGATCGAGATCCAACAAACCATTTTCGTTAGTGTGTATGACCATAGAAGGCTTTATTCATCTAAACAGAACAACAATTCTTCTCTAACTTAAATGAATAACCGTATTGCAATAAACATGATCAAATCATATTCATGCTCAACGCAAACACCAAATAACATTTATTTAGGTTCAACACTAATCCTGAAAGTATAGGGAGTGTGCGATGATGATCATATCAATCTTGGAACTGCTTCCAACACACATCGTCACTTCACCCTTAACTAGTTTCTGTTCATTCCGTAACTCCCGTTTCGAGTTACTACTCTTAGCAACTGAACTAGTATCAAATACCGCGGGGTTACTATAAACACTAGTAAAGTACTCATCAATAACATGTATATCAAATATACCTTTGTTCACTTTGCCATCCTTCTTATCTGCCAAATACTTGGGGCAGTTCCGCTTCCAGTGACTAGTCCCTTTGCAGTAGAAGCACTTAGTCTCAGGCTTAGGTCCAGACTTGGGCTTCTTCACTTGAGCAACAACTTGCTTGCCGTTCTTCTTGAAGTTCCCCTTCTTCCCTTTGCCCTTTTCTTGAAACTAGTGGTCTTTGTCAACCATCAACACTTGATGCTTTTCTTGATTTCTACCTTCGTCGATTTCAGCATCACGAAGAGCTTGGGAATTATTTTTGTCATCCCTTGCATATTATAGTTCATCACTAAGTTCTAGTAACTCGGTGATAGTGACTAGAGAACTTTGTCAATTACTCTCTTATTTGGAAGATTAACTCCCACTCGATTCAAGCAATTGTAGTACTCAGACAATTTGAGCACATGCTCACTGGTTGAGTTATTCTCGTCCATCTTGTCGGCAAAGTACTATCAGAGGTCTCATACCTCTCAACGCGGGCATGAGTATGAAATACTAATTTCAACTCTTCGAACATCTGATATGCTCTGTGGCGTTCAAAACATCTTTGAAGCCCCGATTCTAAGCCGTAAAGCATGGTGTACTAAACTATCAAGTAGTCATCATATCGAGCTCGCCAAACGTTCATAACGTCTGCATCTGCTCCTGCAATCGGTCTGTCACCTAGCGGTGCATCAAGGACATAATTCTTCTGTGCAGCAATGAGGATAATCCTCAGATCACGGATCCAATCCGCATCATTGCTACTAACATCTTTCAACTTAGTTTTTCTCTAGGAACATATCAAAATAAACGGGGAGTTACATCGCGAGCTATTGATCTACAACATAGTTATGCAAATACTATCAGGACTAAGTTCATGATAAATTAAAGTTCAATTAATCATATTACTTAAGAACTCCCACTTAGATAGACATCCCTCTAGTCATCTAAATGATCATGTGATCCAAATCAACTAAACCATGTCCGATCATCACGTGAGATGGAGTAGTTTTCAATGGTGAACATCACTATGTTAATCATATCTACTATATGATTACGCTCGACCTTTTGGTCTCAGTGTTCCGAGGCCATATCTGCATATGATAGGCTCGTCAAGTTTAACCTGAGTATTCTGCGTGTGCAAAACTGGCTTGCACCCGTTGTAGATGGACGTAGAGCTTATCACACCCGATCATCACGTGGTGTCTGGGCACGACGAACTTTGGCAACAGTGCATACTCAGGGAGAACACTTTTATCTTGAAATTTGGTGAGAGATCATCTTATAATGCTACCGTCAATCAAAGCAAGATAAGATGCATAAAAAATAAACATCACATGCAATCAATGTAAGTGATATGATATGGCCATCATCATCTTGTGCTTGTGATCTCCATCTCCGAAGCACCGTCATGATCACCATCGTCACCGGCGCGATACCTTGATCTCCATCGTAGCATCATTGTCATCTCGCCAATCTTAAGCTTCTACGACTATCGCTACCGCTTAGTGATAAAGTAAAGCATTACAGAGCGATTGCATTGCATACAATAAAGCGACAACCATATGGCTCCTGCCAGTTGCCGATAACTCGGTTACAAAACATGATCATCTCATACAATAAAATTTAGCATCATGCTTTGACCATATCACATCACAACATGCCCTGCAAAAACAAGTTAAACGTCCTCTACTTTGTTGTTGCAAGTTTTACATGGCTGCTAGGGGCTGAGCAAGAACCGTTCTTACCTATGCATCAAAACCACAACGATAGTTTGTCAAGTTGGTTCTATTTTAACCTTCGCAAGGACCGGGCGTAGCCACACTTGGTTCAACTAAAGTTGGAGAAACTGACACCCGCCAGCCACCTGTGTGCAAAGCACGTCGGTAGAACCAGTCTCGCGTAAGCGTACGCGTAATTTTGGTCCGGGCCACTTCATCCAACAATACCGCCGAACCAAAGTATGACATGCTGGTAAGCAGTATGACTTATATTGCCCAAAACTCACTTGTGTTCTACTCGTGCATATGACATCTACGCATAAAACCAGGCTCGGATGCCACTGTTGGGGAACGTAGTAATTTCAAAAAAATTCCTACGCACACGCAAGATCGTGGTGATGCATAGCAATGAGAGGGGAGAGTGTTGTCCACGTACCCTCGTAGACCGAAAGCGAAAGTGTTAGCACAACGCGGTTGATGTAGTTGTACGTCTTCACGATCCGACCGACCAAGTACCGAACGCACGTCACCTCCGAGTTCAGCACAGGTTCAGCCCGATGATGTCCCTCAAACTCCGATCCAGCCGAGTGTTGAGGGAGAGTTTCGTCAGCACGACGGTGTGGTGATGATGATGCTGTTCTACCGACGCAGGGCTTCGCCTAAGCACCGCTACAGTATTATCGAGGTGGACTATGGTGGAGGGGGGCACCGCACACGGCTAAAAGATCAAATCAATTGTTGTGTCTCTGGGGCGCCCCCTGCCCCCGTATATAAAGGAGCAAGGGGGGAGGTGTGGCCGGCCAGGAGGAGTCCTACTCCCACCGGGAGTAGGACTCCCTCCCTTCCTTGTTGGATTGGGAGAAGGGGGAAAGAGGAGGGAGAGAGGAAGGAAAGGGGGGGCGTCGCCCCCCTCTGCTTGTCCTATTCGGACTAGAGGGGGAGGGGCGCGCGGCCCTGCCCTAGCCGCCTCTCCTCTTCTCCACTAAGGCCCACTATGGCCCATTAAGCCCCCGGGGGGTTCCGGTAACCCCTCGGTACTCCGGTAAACTCCTGATTTCACCCGAAACATTTCCGATATCCAAATATAGGCTTCCAATATATCAATCTTCATGTCTCGACCATTTCAGGACTCCTCGTCATGTCCGTGAACACATACAGGACTCCGAACAACCTTCGGTACATCAAAACTCATAAACTCATAATATAACCATCATCGAAAACTTTAAGCGTGTGGACCCTACGGGTTCGAGAACTATGTAGACATGACCGAGACACGTCTCCGGTCAATAACCAATAGCGTAACCTGGATGCTCATATTGGCTCCCACATATTCTATGAAGATCTTTATCGGTTAGATTTCATAACAACATACGTTGTTCCCTTTGTCATCGGTATGTTACTTGCCCGAGATTCGATCGTCGGTATCTCAATACCTAGTTCAATCTTGTTACTGGCAAGTCTCTTTACTCGTTCCGTAATACATCATCCCACAACTAACTCATTAGTTGCAATGCTTGCAAGGCTTAAGTGATGTGCATTACCGAGTGGTCCCAGACATACCTCTCCGACAATCGGAGTGACAAATCCTAATCTCGAAATATGCCAACCCAACAAGTACCTTCGGAGACACCTGTAGAACACCTTTATAATAACCCAGTTACGTTGTGACATTTGGTAGCACACAAAGTGTTCCTTTGGTAAACGGGAGTTGCATAATCTCATAGTCATAGGAACATGTATAAGTCATAAAGAAGCAATAACAACATACTAAATGATCGAGTGGTAAGCTAACAAAATGGGTCAAGTCAATCACATCATTCTCCTAATGATGTGATCCCATTAATCAAATGACAACTCATGTCTATGGCTAGGAAACATAACCATCTTTGATCAACGAGCTAGTCAAGTAGAGGCATACTAGTGACACTCTGTTTGTCTATGCATTCACACATGTATCATGTTTCCGGTTAATAAAATTCTAGCATGAATAATATACATTTATCATGATATAAGGAAATAAATAATAACTTTATTATTGCCTCTAGGGCATATTTCCTTTAGCAACTATAGTTGATTTCACATGGCAATTACAGAACATGCTTACAATGTACTTAATGGCTATTTTTCAATAGATCAGCAAGTCAAAAAAGTTGGCAACTGCATTGCATTCTACATGTCACCTACTAACTTCATGCCTTTGCAAATTAGAACGGTAAAATTATTCACTTACTTGTTAAAAATCTTGTTGGTATATATCTTACTCATCTGCCTTTCCATCGGTAAATATGTTAGCAATTTAGGCTGCTTGAGCGTGGTGTTTGCTTCTTGTTGTAGCTCAGATCCCAGTATTTTCTGTTGCAAAGCGGTGTATTGCTTGGCAAACTGCAGCAATGAGTTGCCAGGGCTCATGTACCGCTTCAAAACAACATTGAACCCCTCGCTGCGCTGCATAGTCTGCAGAAATCGGAAGAAGCACTGCATGAAGTAGGCCGGCACCCAGTACATTCGCTTCTCCCACAGGCTAGTAAGTGTCTTGTTATCTTGGACTTGATATGTTTCAATCATAGCCGTCACTACAAAAAAATACACTTCCGTGACGATACGTGTTTGTCACAGTAGGTCACGTTTTCTGTCATGCATGTACATCCATGACAAATTTATGACAGAATCAAGATAATCATACATGTGCTGTTGTAGAAGTGTTCCATGACATTACCAAAATTATCATCATAGAAGTGTCCACTTCCATGACGATAAATCGTGTGTCACGGAAGTGCTTTCGTCAAGGGTGACCGACACGTGTCATCCACCATAACAGAACGCCGTTAAGCTATCGGGTCCGGTTTTGGATCCGATAACCCGTTAACAGCCCCGATCAATGGGGATTTTCCATGTGTAAAATCATCTTTGGCTGGAGGAAACATGTGTCGTCTCACCGTTGGGACAGATGTCATCCACTCGTTGGACCCAAAGTGCCTATGATACGTCGACACATGGCACGGCCCAACAGAGGCCCATTCCTGTGAAAAGGCCGGCCCATTTGACTTGGTCAAAAGGTGTCGGGCCGGCCCATGACAAGCCTGTTAACAGCCTGTTTGCATATAGCCCATTTACAACCCGCTATACCAGGGCCCGTTTACGGCCTATCCGAATTAGGCCTAGTAGCGTCATCTAGGCCATCCAATATAATTCCAGCCCGTTTTAACTTCTGGCCCATGTATGGCCCATGACGTCTTTCGGCCCATATCAGGCCCTTAGTAACCCTCGGCCCCTTAACGGCCCGTGGTAAAACTGTCCCGTAATGAACGGTGTATCATTTTATACCCATTAACGGCCCATTATTCCGTTCGGCCGTTTCCAGCCCATGTTATCTTTCGGCCTTCTCAAGGCCCATTTATTCTTGGGCTCATTTCCAGCATTCAGTTACTTATGGCCCGTTACTGTCATTTTTGGCTTGTGGACCAAATACAGCCCGTGGTTATAGTCGGCCCGTTTGTGGCCTGTTAATACGTTGGGCCGTTTTCATGTCGAAAAAAACCTGTTGGGCTGTTTTCATAGAGTTATCAAATACGGCCTATTAACAACCCATTATTGTTCATGAATAGTATGGCCCATGATTGGCGAAATGATGATACGCCCCGTAGAAGGCCCATGGATCCTATGGCCCGTAAAAGGCCCATGGATCGTACGACCCATAGAAGGCCAATGGATCCTACGGCCCGTATAGAAGGCCAATGGATCCTACGGCCCGTAGAAGGTCCATGGATCATACGGCCCATAGGAGGCCCATGGTTACAACAGTCCATGTGTTGCCATGATTATTTTGGCCTAGTTTCCAAAAATAGGTTATTGGGGCCACTAGAAAAACACAGAAAAAGAACTGCAGTGACTACAAGCAAACAACTAAACAAGACAATAAGGAAATAAATAAGCAAGCAATTAACGCTAGCCTATTACCGCTATTACACATATTACATCCACTGGGCATCAAAGTTCGTCACTAGTGCAAATATAGGGAACAAAGGAGCATATTACATACACTGGCCGTCAAAGTTGGCCACCAGTGCAAATAAACGCGGCAGCAAAACAAGAGCATAACTGAAACAACTTCAGAAGAGCTCAAGAAATGTGGTATCCACCATGCTGACAATAAGCTTATTAGCTTTGTCCTATTTGGCGCTAAAATCCTCCAACGCTTGCTGTTGCACCAGAAAGTATGCATCTAAAAGCTCCAGGGACTTCCGCAGTCCTTTCGCTTCTTGTCGCAGCACAGCTGATCGATGTCTTTCAGCTTGTAGTTGAGACTCAAGAAACCAAACTGATTCAGACAGTGAGTTTGAATAGCTTGTGCAAGCGGTAGTGGCCAGTAACTCGAACACTAAACCAAGACAGGACTTTGGGGTTGTCTCACTGTCTTCGAGATAGTCTTCCTTAGCTGTTTTATCAACTTTGTTGGAGACCAACAAGGATGTGTCACTATCCTGAACCTTATGTGCATTACTTCCTTTACCATTGCTTAATAAGGCACTCTTCCCCAATATTCTGTCAGCATTCTAAAAGAAGAAACAAGCAGACACATAACAGGTTTAGCTTGTACTAGTATATGAAACTCATTTCGGTGAACCAGTTCATTAGTAAGGTGGACAGGATTAAACTACCAAGTCTTCTATCGCCAAGTACTAGTACATAATAAAAACATCAAACAAACATATATCTATGTCCTATAGTCACTGCATTGTCTTGCCAAATCAAAATAGAGACACGGTTCAAATCATATCAGTTCAAGACAAAGTAGCAGTGAAAGAATACAAAGCGTGGGAAACTACACGGCACAACAAGATTTCAGATGGTTACCATGAGTCTACATGTACAAGAACACTACTGGCTCTGTTGTGATGCTAGTAATGTGCATGATATGAGAAGTCAACTGTATACACAATTGAAATTGAAATCAACAGAGCTATTGATAAGAGCAAGCTTGTTAAAGAAACATGCATGAACATACCTGCTGTGCCATTGGAGTTTCGATTGGATCCTTCAATTTAAAAATAAGTTTGTATGAGTAAATACAGTGATACAAGAGCAAAGCTGTATGCACGACAGCAATCATAGTTAAAAAAAGGCGCGCCTAAGAGAGCGCTTAAGCGCGCCTAGGCTCTAGGCGTTGGCGGAATGCATTGCGCATAACTACGCTTAATCTGTGCATAACTGCGCATAAGCATGCGCTTTGGTCAGTAAAGCGCAAGGCAATGGCAAAACACACAATTAACGCCTGGTGCTTTTTGAACTATGATAGCAGTGGAATCTTAAATTAGAACAGTTGTTCTTCAGGTTTAGGCACTTGTTCTACATGAACAGAGTACAATAAGACGCAAGAATATAGTACTTAAAAATAGAAAATGAGCTCATAGACCTTACCACATTCTTGGTTCGGGACCAGTACAGAACAAGGTGTTCCCAGTCATCGTCCAGTAAATGTGTCTCAGGAGAACGTAAGGGAATTTGATGAGTTTCTTTGCCGGTGAAGTACGTTTTCTTCAGGTAATTCCGATACTGCCACCAAGCATTCTTGAAGATAGCAGAGGTACTAGCACAGGTTACCTCATCCTGAGTTTCCAAATCGGTCCTTCTCTATAGAGAAAAATGGGAAAATTTGTTGTATTATAACCATCATGGAGGTAGGATGTATGGGACAAAGCAAAGTAATTTCCATGAATAACATTACTTACACATAACTCCTGGACAAACACCTGCAACTGGCATTTTCCTTCATCTTCATTATAATATTTCCAAGATGGGAAGATACGCAGATACAATTTAACAACATCAAATGCGATAGATGCTAAACTATGACTAGCTGGTTGTGCTTCCTCCATAGGAATAGGCGTACTAATTGGTGGAGTTGGGGTTCGCCGTGGTAGTACTGGCCCTTTGGGCACTGGAGCTGCCTTACTAACTGCTCTTGTTTGGGAGCTCTATGGTGGAGATGGTGTTGTCTCAACAGGAACTGGGTTACTATCTGCTAGGGTTGGGGTTAGATTGGGTGAAGCTGGTTCTCTGTCCATCGCAGTAGGGGTACAATCTGCGAGAGTTTGGGTTATGTGTGGTAGGGCTGGTTCTTGTGCATGTATGACCGGGGTGCTATCTCCACCAAGAGGTAGCACTGTTTTAGATGGTTCTCTGTGCATCGCAGTAGGGTTACAATCTACGAGAGTTTGGGTTATGTGTGGTAGGGCTGGTTCTCGTGCATGTACAACCGGGGTGCTATCTCCACCAAGAGGTAGCACTATTTTATTTGAAGACCGTGTTTTTAGTCTGCTAGATGCTAGCATCACCCGCTCCAATTCAAATGGCTGATAAACAAGAAACATAGTTGAATGTACAGACATTGTATGAGAGAAAGATGCAATAGATAGTGTGGAAAAAAGAGGGCATGAAATAGTTGACATGTATATTGTTTAACTAAAATGGATAGCCTGACATAATTTCACATATATGATGTCTATCTAAACTGGATAGCATAGCATAACATAACTCAAAGATATGATGAATAACTAAACAGGATCGCATGACATAATTCACCTACATGTTATCTAAGTAATCAGGATCGCATCATTTAATTCACACATGTGATTTATATGCTAAACAGAGGGCATTAGATATGATGTCTGAACTAAGAACATGGTGTTGAATATTGTGTATATGATGTCTAAACTATGTAATGCAAGACACCATATGCATGATATGAGCAGTATAACCGTGCCAAGTTAGAGCATACACCTCGGTGGGGGAATAGGACTGGTCATCTGTCTCTGAATCCATCTCTGAGGAGCTATCGGGACCCAACAAGAGATCTGCTTCGACAGGTAGCATTGTCTGCTCTCAAGGCCTTGTTTTCACTCCAGATTTTTCAATCTCCCACCCAAATGGCTGATTCACAGGAAGAGTAGTTTAATGTACAAACATTGTCGACAAATGGAAATATAATGAAGAAAAGGATGAGCAAGATATCATTCAAATATATGATGCCTGGTTAAACAGGACGGCATTGAACATTTCACGTATATTATGGCTGGCTAAAAGACATGAGACTGCATAATTCCCATATATGATATAGAAACTAAACAGGTGGCATTACAGAACATGTCTAAACTAAGTAGATGACATATATGATGTCAAAAGTAGGCACTGCAAGGCAACATATGCATGATATGACTAACATCATCATGCCAAGGTAGAGCAAACACCCTGGGAGGTAAATAGGAGTGGTCAGCGGCGTCTGAATCCGCCTCACAACAGATATCTTCCTATGGATTACAATCTAGAGAGGGGTGGGGAGGGTTTGCCATTGAACCCACCATGGAGCGATGTATGCATGACATTGTATTGCCGCGCAAAACTCTTCTCTTTTTCTCTACATGTTCAGCATGATTGTGTACAATATCTGACATGCATACGAAAAAAATATGGTGAGATTATGTAAGGAGAGCATGCAGAAATTTAGAGTGGTGGTAACAACCAGTGGATGGATCCAAAAATAATGACAGCAGGATGATGATTGCTTTAATTTAATAAAAAGACAGATGATGATTGCTTCACTATTTGTTTCCCACCCAAGATGAACAACATAGGCATACCCTAGGTGAACCAGATATTAGACAGAGATACTATTCATTGCTTCCTCGATATGTGCCCCACAACTAATTTAGAACTCAAGATTGAACATTAATTTGGACCTGACTTGGAGTCCAAGAGGTGAATAGGACGATAAAGTAGCAGGTAATTTTAAGCAATGCATAACATAAGCAGAAACAAAAGAGTGCGACCTCTCTTGTGGACCCGTGTACTCCTCAGGTTCATCTGTTGAGTCGGTGATGGTGATGCCATTGCGGTGGGTGCCGGTGGCAGGGGAGGAGATCTGAGGCGGCGAAAGACGGTCAGGAGTCGTGATGTCCGGTTTGGTGGATGTTTCTGTCGATGGAGCAGCTCAGTTGAGGTGGACGACGTCGCGGCAGGAGCAGGACAAACCACACAAAGTTCCCTTCGGCACCTACCTATAACTGAAGTAATTCTGTAAGGGCTCATTTGGCTTGCATGATTCTAAAAACGCAGGAATAGGAAAAACACCGGAATAGGATAGGAATGCACATGGTAAACAGAGCATTTGTAAACACAGGATTTCTGTCAACTTGGGTGTTTGGTTTACAGGAATTGGAAGAGTAGAGGAATGCAAAGAAACATGGCCAAAATAAAGTGAAACCATATGAAAGCGTGTACAGTTAGAATGTTATTCTGCCACTAATGCACTTGGTCTTGTTTTCATGCATAGGATTTTGAAAAGTAGGTCCAGGTGGATGTTTTGCTTCATTCCTTTCAACAAAATGCATGAATAGTTGAATAGTAGAGTGCCATTGGAAAATTCCCTATTGCTATGTTTTTCCGTCGAACCAAAATAGCCCTAATGGGTCGACATGAATGTATAGTAATAAGTGATGCAACAAGTGTACAACCTCTTTGCCATAGTCTTGTCGACCTCAGCATCATTGGGTTGGTCGCTGAAGCAGTTGAGGCAGAGGTGGCTGCCAGAGGTGTGGAGGAAGATCTGAGGAATCTGTAGACGGCGTCCAGGGCACTGCTCTGTTGGGATGGATCGTTCTGTCATTGGAGCAGCCCCGGTGAGCCGTAAGACGTCAAGGCTGAAGCAGCACAACACATACATCATCAATCTCAAGTGGGATTCTAATAGCATCTCCAATAGATGATGTCAAATAGATGTAAAATTTATATCACCAAAAACCACCTGACTACAACTGATGAGGTAAAAACAGTTGACTCTGAACTTAACTGTCGAACTGAAATTTACTGTGGAATCTGAATGTTACTGTCGAAACTGAACGCAATGGTAGCAGAGAGGCACTTGACATGTAGTTTAGGGAGGGTATGTAGTTCATCTTCAACCTGCATCCCCCCGAGCCGCCAGCCACCACCGGCCGAACCGCTGGCCCCAGTGCCGCCTCGCCGTCCCGAAAAAACTCCCCACCGCCGGTCCACCGCCGCCCGGCCAGGCCTATAGGCCCCCACCCTGAACCCTAAGATAGATAGTGGGGTACCTCTCCGGTGAGCCCCCGTCCCCGCTGCGGGTGGTTCTTCCTTAACTCCGGCGAGCCCCCCACCCCCTAAAAATCGACTGACCCAAAAGTCGATTCAGTCGACTGAAGTGTAGCTAAATCGGAGCAGAGCAGCAGCGATCAAGGGGGAGAGCAGCAGCAGTGCGAGCGAGAGCCGGAGCAGCAGTAGCAGATCCGACTGGTATGGCCGCCGCCGTCGAAGGGGCCTCGCACTGGGGGAGAGCCGTCATGGAGATGTCACCCGTGGCGCCAGCTTCAAGGTAGCCGCTCCATTGGGGTGCGAGATGGAGCACCATCGGCGCCGGGAGGTCGAGCTAAGGAGAAGGTGTGATGCGATGAGTGTACAACCTCTTTGGTGGCACCGAGTAGGCCTCGGCTTCATCCGAGGAGTCGGTGAGGATGCTGCGGTTCCGGTGGAGCAGGTTAAGGCGGCACTATGGGGATGGAACAGCCGCGATAGACGAGGCGATCGTCGGAGCAGCTCCTTGGAGCTGGAGGACGGGGCGGCTGAACCGGCGGGACAACGAGATGGACGACGGATCCTGATCCAGAGAGGTGGACGAGGGACGTCGAGCTGTTGCGGTGGACGAGGTCGTCAGGGAAGAGGCTCCGGCTGGGCAGCGGTGAGGTGGCGAATGGAGGAGGGTGGGGTTTCGCGGCTGGAGCGGAGAGGTTATGGCGGCCTGGGATTTCGAATGGCAAAAAGGAGGCGATGGGAGGGGGTGAACCATGACTTAGGGATGCGCTTGCCCAAAATGTAGGGTGTGTTACAAAAGTACCCCCCACCGATTTGAACTAGCGGACCTTTCGGCTCAGGGTTAGAAGGGGGATTTCACGTGTCGGGATTTGGCAGCTGGAGGGGGTCTTCGCGCGCGTTGTAATTTCGGGATAGCAAGGCGCGAGTTGTGAAGGCGCCAGTTTTGGGAGCACGATATCTGAATTTTCGGGATATAAGAAGGCGCGGGTTGAATTTGAGGGACAAGCCTAACGTGTAATATTGTACTTGTACGTACCAAATCAATTCGCACTTCCCTCAACCAAAAAGAAAACAAAAAAAATAAAAATATTCACACCACACAAAGAGAGAATCTTGCCCCGTTTTACTATAAAAATGCTATTCAAAGCTACTCCCTCCTTCCATCTATATAGGGCCTAATGCATTTTTTGATGCTAACTTTGACCAAATATTAGAGCAATAATATATGACATGCAACTTACACAAAGCACACCGTTAAATTCGTGTGTGAAAGGTTCTTTCAATGATATAATTTTCACATTGTGCTTGTCATGTACTATTAATCTTGTCAATAGTCAAAGGCGGTCTTAAAAAACGCATTACGCCCTATATAGATGGAAGGAGGGAGTATGAATCCATGTTATGTCCAATTAAATTTTTTCGCTTGCTGTATAATGCATGTAACCTACTCATACCAACATTTTAGTGCATTCCAAATGTCTATACTACCGCTGCAATTCGAACTGAATTTGAATTCGTTTCTCTATTTCAATAAGAGTCTACAATCATGATTGTTGCATACTTCAACCATCATTCGTGTATTACCTTAATAACACACCACATGATTACTATAGAGATAGATATGAACTATGTGTACTACATGAACTCGAATTCTATTTTTTGAATACACTTGATGTTGATTCCAAATAATATTACATTTGATGTACTAACTATATATTCATAATCTAAACCATGTTCCATACGTGTACATCGTGTTTATCACACATAGAATAGTGCCCCGCCCCCTACATTATGACAAGTATTTAGACCTGAGCTGCAAAAGCCACACATTAGCCCAAATTATGATCAATGTTCTATATATTATACGTAGTAATAGTAAGATGCCCATGTTTCCACAGAACATCAACATGATCAAGGGGAGGCCTAATTTGCAAATATGGAGAGGGGTGTGGGTATCTTTTTTCAAAATTGCCAAAGTTTCCTTCCTATCCCTCAGATATAAATCGGACGTCCTATATTGCAGGATGGCAGGCACACCATCATTAACAACTCCGTTTTTTATAAGAGTAGAGATAAAATATATTATATGTAGTATAACAAGTTCATAACCACACCATGTGTATCACCGTTATATATATTCACACATGCGTCGGTTTAAACACTATGATAGATTCTTCAAATATCCGAATTCTCTTTTTATAATGAAGTATGATCTCCATTCGTCTTTTACACCCACACAATCCTCTTACCTTTATAGCTAGCTAGCGCAAACTTTCTCTCGTGCATGCACACGCCCGCATCCCTCTCACCCTCCCTCAGCATTCTCTAGCTCCATCGCGCAAATTCGCCTTTTCACTTTAGGTCGTTCACCCACGGTATGTGTAGGCCCCCCAGCTCCTTCTTTACGTCACACATCGATCGATATGCCTCTCTAGCCAGGTGTGCCTAGCACAAAACACAAGCTTCCTGATGTCTACTACACAACCTTCTTCTTGTAGACGTTGTTGGGCCTCCAAGTGCAGAGGTTTGTAGGACAGTAGCAAATTTCCCTCAAGTGGATGACCTAAGGTTTATCAATCTGTAGGAGGCTGTAGGATCAAGAAGTAGATGTGTCTAGAGGGGGGTGATTAGACACTTAATGCTAAAGTTGTAGTTTTTAAGCTTTTCCGGTTTAAGTGGAGTTTAGGCACAATTTCAACACACACAATACATATCAAGTAAGCATGCAAAGAGTATATGAGCAGCGGAATGTAAAGCATGCAACTTGCAAGAATGTAAAGGGAAGGGTTTGGAGAGATCAAACGCAATTTGAGACACGGATGTTTTTCCCGTGGTTCGGATAGGTGGTGCTATCCTACATCCACGTTGATGGAGACTTCAACCCACAAAGGGTAACGGTTGCGCGAGTCCACACAGGGCTCCACCCAAGGGTAATGTTTGCGCGAGTCCACACAGGGCTCCACCCATGAAGGGTCCACGAAGAAGCAACAACCCACAAAGGGTCCACGAAGAAGCAACCTTGTCTATCCCACCATGGCCATCGCCCACACAGGACTTGCCTCACTAGCGGTAGATCTTCACGAAGTAGGCGATCTCCTTGCCCTTAAAAACTCCTTGGTTCAACTCCACAATCTTGTCGGAGGCTCCCAAGTGACACCTAGCCAATCTAGGAGACACCACTCTCCAAGAAGTAACAAATGGTGTGTAGGTAATGAACTCCTTGCTCTTGTGCTTCAAATGATAGTCTCCCCAACACTCAACTCTCTCTCATAGGATGTGGATTTTGTGGAAAGAAGATTTGAGTGGAAAGCAACTTGGGAAGGCTAGAGATCAAGATTCGTATGGTAGGAATGGAATATATTGGTCTCAACACATGAGTAGGTGGTTCTCTCTCAGAACATATGAGTTGGAATGGTGTATGCGTTCTGATAGCTCTCTCACTGAGTGAAGAGGAGGTGGAGGGGTATATATAGCCTCCACACAAAATCCAATCGTTACACACAGTTTTCCAATCTCGGTGGGACCGAATCAATAAACTCGATCGGACCGAAAATGTAAACCTAGTGACCGTTAGAGATTTCAGTGGGACCGACTGGTTCAACTCGGTGGGACTGATGTGCTAGGGTTAGGGTAAATCCAAAACTCGGTTTGACCGGTTACTCAAACTCGGTGGGACCGATTTGGGTAATAAGTGAAACTGAGATTTGGTCAAGCAAACTCGGTGGGACCGATTGCATATCTCGGTGGGACAGAGAATAATGCAATGGGTAACAGAGAGTTTGCAAGCCCATCTCGGTGAGACCGAGATCCCATCGGTGAGACCGAACTGATTAGGGTTTGGCAGTGGCTTATGACAAGTGAAACTCGGTGGCGCCGGATAGGAAGAATCGGTAGGACCGAGTTTGGCTTAGGGTTTAGGTCATATGTGGAAGTGGGAAAGTAGCTGAGGATTTTGGAGCATATCATTAAGCACATGAAGCAAGAGGCTCATTAAGCAACACCTCATCCCTCCTTGATAGTATTGGCTTTTCCTAAAGACTCAATGTGATCTTGGATCACTAAAATTATAAAATGAAGAGTCTTGAGCTTGAAGCTTTAGCCAATCCTTTGTCCTTAGCATCTTGAAGGAGTTCCCACAACCTTTAGTCCATGCCACTCCATTGTTGAACTTATCTGAAACATGCTAGATCGAAATGTTAGTCCAACAAGAGATATGTTGTCATCAATTATCAAAACCACCTAGGGAGCATTTGTGCTTTCAATCTCCCCCTTTTTGGTAATTAATGGCAACATACATCAAAGCTTTAGATAAAGATATAAAGAACAGCAAGTAAAGCTTTGGAAGGACATGTAACAAGCATAGGCTCTCCCTACATGTATGCACTCATGTAAATATGAAATATAGAGACATGTGAGAGCATAACCATGACAGAGTAGGCAATGTGTTACATGCATCTTGGCCATATGCATCAGAGCAAAAGATTATCAAGGAAAATACCTTCATGCTCATGAGTCCTTCTTGCAAACTATATGTACATAAGCAAGAACTCCTCATACTCATGATTTTGATGCATATACTTACCTTGTGGTCTTGAGTTGGCTTAGGATGGAATGAACCTACACAAACAAGGTTAGATAACACAGGTACGTCCACTATCCAGAGCAAACAAAAGAAACCACAAGAATACCAAGACTGGGATGACATGTAGAGAGTGAGTACAAGGTACCACATTGGATTCAACATGTCCCCAAGAATAAAGATATGCAATGAATTTGACTGATTTCTTTCCCTTAGGTGTCTTGCTCCCCCTGAATCGTACATGGGATATTGGGAGAAGATAGAAAACAGAAAATCAGAGCTGAAAGATATGAATAGAACTTAATTCAAATGAGTTCATATGAACATGTCTTTCCCCCAAAAAGACATGTGGCATCTCTCCTCTTGAACATCAAGCATCTGGGATCCTTGAGTATTCTCTCCCCCTTGGAGATTTCTTTCCCCCCTTAATATATGGGATCCTTGAGTATTCTCTCCCCCTTAGTACTTTCTCCTTTGTAGGTGATAAGCTTTTGATGTGATCTCTCTCTCCCTGATGATAAGCTTTGATGTGATCTCTCTCTCCCCCTTTGACATCAATTTCCAAGAAGGTTTTTTTTTGGAATCCGTCGAATAGGGTTGGTCCTTGAGATTCAGTACAAAGCAGGGAATAAAACTGTGATGCTTGTAGAGGACAAGATTCATTGAGTGGAGCTGGATGAGAAGAAATATAGAGTATGTGGCAAACTGTTTTTCCTGTTGCGAAATCGGTGGCACCGAGTGGCGTGTTTCGGTAGTACCGAAGGGATTCGGTTGGACCGAAAATGGCAATTCGGTGAAACCGAGTTCATCACAGAGAAAAACACTTGTCACCTCAGCTCACTAGTCAAGTAAGATCTCACAAAGATTTGCAATGAATTAGCTGAAAGATTTGCAAGGAATTTGATGCAGAAATATGCAGAACAAAAAACCAAAAAGAAAAGAGTGAAAGTTTCTTGATGAAGTTTTTTTTTGATTGAAAAAGAAAGAAACAAATATGCAAGGGACAAATGCAATAACTCAAAAAAGAACACAAGAGAACTTCATCTAGAATTGGGCGGTGACATAGTCACCTATGTTAGAGTATATTGACTTAGGAGTCAAGTGAGAACACTTGATCATAGGTCATACTCATCGTTTAAGCTCAAAATGGGGTTACCATTTTTCGTTTAAGCATCTTGATGTATTCACATCTTGTTGAGTTGCTTTGACTCATGTCTTGGAGTAAAGCTTCTCTAAGATGGAATAACATACCTTGGGTGGTGGTGTGGTTCTTGCTCATGTAGTTGAACTTGTGTGGGTGCTCAAGGTTGATGTAGCTCATCAAGAGTTGGGAGCACCACTTGGAGTTTGAGTTCATCTACCTACATGGGTTAGTTCTTGCAAGGAAGGGCACTTGTGTATCCAAAAATGGCAATCATGAAAAGGATATGTTTGAGTGGTTTTGTGCTTCCTTGTCTTCAACCACTATTGTGTAGAGTCTTGGTCTTGTAGAGATTGCTCAAGATGTGAGTGAGTCGCAATCTCATGGAATTAGATTCAACCAAGCACCTACATGGGTTAGGCAACATGCAAGGTGCAAATACATCCAAGACATAAGATAGTTGTCATAAGAGATATATCATGGATTAGTCATAAGCTCATGTCTTGCATGTATCCAATGGAGTTTCTACTCCAAGTTCGAAGCATCAATGATGTTCAATTCTCCTCTCAACCTGCAAAACACTTTCTCATCAAGTGGTTTAGTAAATATATCCGCTAATTGCTTATCGGTTCGAACATGCTTAAGATTGATGTCACCCTTAGCAACATGATCTCGAATGAAATGATGACGAACTTCAATATGCTTAGTTCGAGAATGTTGTACAGGATTATGACCAATTTTGATAGCACTTTCGTTGTCACAAAGCAGTGGAACATGTTTCACATAAATTCCATAATCTTTAAGAGTTTGGGTCATCCAAAGTAATTGAGCACAACATGAACCAGCGGCAATGTATTCCGCTTCGGCGGTGGATAAGGATACCGAGTTTTGTTTCTTGGAAGACCAAGACACAAGAGATCTACCAAGAAATTGACAAGTACCCGAAGTGGACTTTCTGTCAACCTTGTCTCCGGCATAATCCGAGTCAGAATAGCCAACAAGATCAAAAGAATACCTCTTAGGATACCAAATGCCAAAATTTGGTGTATGGATTAAATATCTCACTATCCTTTTCACATCCTTAAGATGACAATCTTTAGGAGCAGCTTGATATCGTGCACACATGCACACACTTAGCATAATATCGGGATGTGAAGCACATAGGTATAACAATGAACCAATCATAGAGCGATAAACCTTTTGATCAACCGGTTCACCATCTTTGGTTAAATCATTATGTCCACTAGTAGGCATGGGTGTAGACATACCTTTGCATTCTTGCATATTGAACTTCTTGAATAAGTCCTTGGTGTACTTTGTTTGAGAGACAAATGTACCTTCCTTAGTTTGCTTGATTTGCAACCCGAGAAAGAATTTGAGTTCACTCATCATAGACATCTCAAACTTCTCTGACATTAGCTTTCCAAACTTTTCACTAAAGAGAGGGTTAGTTGAACCAAATATGATATCATCAACATAAATTTGGCATACAAATAGTTCTCCATTAACCCTTTTAGTAAAAAGAGTAGAATCAATTTTACCAATTTCAAAACCACTTGTAGTAAGGAACTTGGTCAAGCATTTATACCATGCTCTAGGAGCTTGTTTAAGACCATAAAGAGCTTTGTGAAGTTTGTAAACATGATTTGGTTTCTTAGGATTGATAAAGCCGGGAGGTTGTTTGACATAAACTTCCTCCTCTATTTCACCATTTAGAAAAGCACTTTTAATGTCCATTTGGTACAAGGTGATATTATGGTGATTAGCATAGGCAAGTAAGATGCGAATGGACTCAAGTCTAGCAACGGGAGCATACGTCTCACCATAGTCCATACCTTTGACTTGTGTGTACCCTTGGGCAACGAGACGTGCTTTGTTGCGAACCACTTGTCCATCTTCATCTTGCTTGTTGCGAAACACCCATTTGGTACCAATGATGTTGTGGTTGTTGTCGGGCTTCTCAACCAATGTCCAAACTTGGTTTCTCTCAAAATTATGTAGCTCTTCATGCATAGCGTTTATCCAATCCGGATCTTCCAATGCTTCTTCAACCTTCATAGGTTCAATGCTAGAGATGAATGAATAGTTTTCCCAAAAGTTAGCTAAACGAGTTTTTGAGCGAGTGATTCTCCCGGTTTGTATATCATTGAGGATTTGCTCGACAGGATGATCTTTGGCAATTCTTGCTCGAACTCGTGAGAGCTTTTTCTTGGGTCTTCGTTGAACATCTTCTTTATCTTGTTCTTCTTCTTGGCCTTCTTCATTGTTGACGTCGTCGTTCTCTTGTCGTGGTGGAGAAGGAGGTTGTTGATGTTCATCTTGATGTACTTCCTCATTTTCTTCACCTTGGTGTGTCCCACTTGTGGATGCTTCCATGTCGATTCTTGGTTCACCTTGTCGTGAAGTAGAAGCTTCCACTTGGACGGATGAAGTACTCTCCTTCACCTCCGTTGGACGAATTTTGCCAATGGACAAGTCTTGAATTGCTTCTGAAGAGTCTTTGTCTCCTACATCAATTGGCAATTGCTCTACTTGCGAGCCATTAGATTCATCAAACTTCACATCTACCGTCTCTTCAACCTTTCGGGTGAAATTGTTGTAGACACGGTAAGTGTGAGAGTTTGAGCCATAACCAAGTAGAAAACCTTCATGAGATTTAGGAGCAAACTTTGAACGACGATCTTATCAAGAATGTAGCACTTTGAGCCGAATACTCGAAAGTATCCAACTTGGGGTTTGTTACCGGTGAGAAGCTCGTATGCCGTCTTGCCTAGTAGCTTGTGAAGATATAAGCGATTTGTTGCGTGACAAGCTGTCTTAACCGCTTCTGCCAAAAAGTGCTTTGGCGTCTTGTATTCATCAAGCATCGTTCTTGCCATTTCGATGAGCGTCCGGTTCTTCCTCTCAACAACTCCATTTTTTTGAGGTGTGTACGTAGCCGAGAACTCGTGTGAAATCCCTTCTTCGTCAAGAAAGGTGTCCACATTTGCGTTCTTGAACTCCGTTCTGTTGTCACTCCGAACCTTCTTGATCTTCACATCAACTGACTTTGGGCCTTCCTAGCGAAGTTTCTGAAGATCTTCTGGACCTGCGACTTGTCATTAAGAAAGAACACCCACGTAAATCTTGAAAAGTCATCAACTATAACTAGACCAAAAGAATTTCCACCGAGACTCTTGTAGGCGTTGGGACCAAAAAGATCCATGTGAAGTAGCTCGAGTGGCCTCCTTGTGGTCGTGATGTTCTTCACGGGATGTCTTCCTCCAACCTGTTTACCTGCTTGACAAGCACTGCAAAGTCTATCCTTATCAAATATGACATCGTTAACTCCAAGGATATGATTTCCTTTAATAAGCTTATCAAGGTTTCTCATGCCAACGTGACCTAGTCGTCTATGCCACAACCAACCTTTTGAGGATTTAGCAACAAAGCAAGTTTTAGGTTGTGCCTTTTTAGAGAAATTGACAATGTAAAGATCACCTCTACGCATACCCGTAAAGACCATTTTATGATTGTCTCGACGAAATACTTGGCAATCTACCTCAGTAAATAGGACATTCAAACCGAAATCAGCAAGTCTAGATACTGAAAGTAAGTTGTAGCCAAGAGATTCAACGAGCATGACATTTTGAATTATCATGTGAGATGGCCACCTTACCAAGGCCAACCACTTTACCCTTTGAATTATCACCAAAGGTGACATATTTTCGAGGGCCGTCATTTTCAGCAAGCTCACGAAACATCTCTTCATCTCCGGTCATATGATCAGTACATCCACTATCAAGAACCCATTCCTTTCCTCCTGATTCATATCCCCGAAGATTTGCCATAAGACCAAAAGGTCTCATTGCTTCATCAAGATCGAAGTCACTGTCATCATCATCATAATATTCATGTTCATCATGATCTTGTGACTCATCATTTCCTAGAGAGGGTAATTCATTAGATAAACGACCATCAAAGTGGTAACTTTTATGAATTCTTATAGCTTTGAATATGATATCATTAATGATTCCAACATCTCCTTTATCA
This sequence comes from Triticum dicoccoides, assembly GCF_002162155.2. Classification (NCBI taxonomy): domain Eukaryota; kingdom Viridiplantae; phylum Streptophyta; class Magnoliopsida; order Poales; family Poaceae; genus Triticum; species Triticum dicoccoides. The sequence continues at coordinate 499,283,351 of NC_041390.1, read as the reverse complement.
TGCTTAAGATTGGCAAGTTCAAAAGGACATTTACCAAAACTAGGATCACTAGAGTTCATCTTACTCAAGGCAATAGATTTATGGAGAATTTCATCCAAAGTTTTCAAGGAATAATCGGGAAATTGTTCCTCAAGAAATTTCCATATGGTATAGGCACAATTGTGAGTAGGCAAACTAGCAATCAAATTTTTGGGCAATCCTCTAATGATGAGCTCAATAGTTCTAAGATTGCGAATCATGTCAATATCTTCATCTAGGGTAGGATGCAAAGGATCAATATGAGGTGCACAAGGGCTAGCAATATACTTGTTCAAATGATATTGATTGAAGATTACAAGCATCTCATTTTTCCACTCATGGAAATACTCTCCATCAAGAATAGGCACTCTATGTCTAAGACTCCCTAATGTAGACACATCCATCTTCCTCCAATGGTGATTAAACCAAGGTAATGGAGACCAAAGCTCTGATACCACTTGTAGGATCAAGAAGTAGATGTGTCTAGAGGGGGAGTGATTAGACACTTAATGCTAAAGTTGCAGTTTTTAAGCTTTTTCGGTTTAAGTGGAGTTTAGGCACAATTTCAACACACACAATACATATCAAGTAAGCATGCAAAGAGTATATGAGCAGCGGAATGTAAAGCATGCAACTTGCAAGAATGTAAATGGAAGGGTTTGGAGAGATCAAACGCAATTTGAGACACAGATGTTTTTCCCGTGGTTCGGATAGGTGGTGCTATCCTACATCCACGTTGATGGAGACTTCAACCCACAAAGGGTAACGGTTGCGCGAGTCCACACAGGGCTCCACCCAAGGGTAATGGTTGCGCGAGTCCACACAGGGCTCCACCCACGAAGGGTCCACGAAGAAGCAACCACCCACAAAGGGTCCACGAAGAAGCAACCTTGTCTATCCCACCATGGCCATCGTCCACACAGGACTTGCCTCACTAGCGGTAGATCTTCACGAAGTAGGCGATCTCCTTGCCCTTACAAACTCCTTGGTTCAACTCCACAATCTTGTCGGAGGCTCCCAAGTGACACCTAGCCAATCTAGGAGACACCACTCTCCAAGAAGTAACAAATGGTGTGTAGGTAATGAACTCCTTGCTCTTGTGCTTCAAATGATAGTCTCCCCAACACTCAACTCTCTCTCATAGGATGTGGATTTGGTGGAAAGAAGATTTGAGTGGAAAGCAACTTGGGAAGGCTAGAGATCAAGATTCATATGGTAGGAATGGAATATCTTGGTCTCAACACATGAGTAGGTGGTTCTCTCTCAGAACTTATGAGTTGGAATGGTGTATGCGTTCTGATAGCTCTCTCACTGAGTGAAGAGGAGGTGGAGGGGTATATATAGCCTCCACACAAAATCCAATCGTTACACACAGTTTTCCAATCTCGGTGGGACCGAATCAATAAACTCGGTCGGACCGAAAATGCAAACCTAGTGACCGTTAGAGATTTCGGTGGGACCGACTAGTTCAACTCGGTGGGACCGATGTGCTAGGGTTAGGGTAAATCCAAAACTCGGTTTGACCGATTACTCAAACTCGGTGGGACCGATTTGGGTAATAAGTGAAACTGAGATTTGGTCAAGCAAACTCGGTGGGACCGAGAATAATGCAATGGGTAACAGAGAGTTTGCAAGCCCATCTCGGTGAGACCGAGATCCCATCGGTGAGACCGAACTGATTAGGGTTTGGCAGTGGCTTATGACAAGTGAAACTCGGTGGCGCCGGATAGGAAGAATCGGTAGGACCGAGTTTGGCTTAGGGTTTAGGTCATATGTGGAAGTGGGAAAGTAGCTGAGGATTTTGGAGCATATCATTAAGCACATGAAGCAAGAGGCTCATTAAGCAACACCTCATCCCTCCTTGATAGTATTGGCTTTTCCTAAAGACTCAATGTGATCTTGGATCACTAAAATATAAAATGAAGAGTCTTGAGCTTGAAGATTTAGCCAATCCTTTGTCCTTAGCATCTTGAAGGAGTTCCCACAACCTTTAGTCCATGCCACTCCATTGTTGAACTTATCTGAAACATGCTAGATCGAAATGTTAGTCCAACAAGAGATATGTTGTCATCAATTATCAAAACCACCTAGGGAGCACTTGTGCTTTCAGAGGCGTAGGATGAAGATGGTCTCTCTCAAACAACCTTGCAACCAAATAACAAAGAGTCTCTTGTGTCCCCAACACACCCAATACAATGGTAAATTGTATAGGTGCACTAGTTCGACAAAGAGATGGTGATACAAGTGCAATATGGATAGTAGATAATAGTTTTTGTAATCTGAAAATATAAAAACAGCAAGGTAACTAATGATAAAAGTGAGCACAAACGGTATTGCAATGTGTGGAAACAAGGCCTAGGGTTCATACTTGCACTAGTGCAAGTTCTCTCAACAATAATAACATAATTGGATCATATAACTATCCCTCAACATGCAACAAAGAGTCACTCCAAAGTCACTAATAGCGGAGAACAAACGAAGAGATTATGGTAGGGTACGAAACCACCTGAAAGTTATTCTTTTTGATCGATCTATTCAAGAGTTCGTAGTAAAATAACATGAAGCTATTCTTTTCGTTCAATATATCCTAGAGTTTGTACTAGAATAAGACCTTAAGAAGCAAATCAACTAAAACCCTAATGTCACCTAGATACTCCAATGTCACCTCAAGTATCCGTGGGTATGATTATACGATATGCATCAGATTCATTATTCAAACCAACACAAAGTACTTCAAAGAGTGCCCCAAAGTTTCTACCAGAGAGTCAAGACGAAAACATGTGCCAACCCCTATGCATAGATTCCCAAGGTCACGGAACCCGCAAGTTGATCACCAAAACATACATCAAGTGGATCAATAGAATACCCCATTGTCACCACGGGTATCCCACGCAAGACATACATCAAGTGTTCTCAAATCCTTAAAGACTCAATCCGATAAGATAACTTTAAAAGGGAAAACTCAATCCATTACAAGAGAGTAGAGGGGGAGAAACATCATAAGATCCAACTATAATAGCAAATCTCATGATACATCAAGATCGTACCACATCAAGAACACGAGAGAGAGAGAGATCAAACACATAGCTACTGGTACATACCCTCAGCCTCGAGGGTGAACTACTCCCTCCTCGTCATGGAGAGCGTCGGGATGATGAAGATGGCCACCGGTGTGGGTTCCCCCCTCCGGCAGGGTGCCAGAACGGGTCTAGATTGGTTTTCGGTGGCTACAGAGGCTTCTAGCGGCGGAACTCCCGATCTATTGTGCTCCTCGAAGTTTTTAGGGTGTATGGGTATATATAGGAGGAAGAAGTACATCGGTGGACCTCCGGGCTGTCCACGAGGCAGGGGGCGCGCCCAGGGTATATATAGGAGGAAGAAGTACATCGGTGGACCTCCGGGCTGTCCACGAGGCAGGGGGCGCGCCCAGGGGGGTGGGCGCGCCCCCACCCTCGTGGGCAGCCCGGGACTCTCCTGGTCCAACTCCGATACTCCGTGGGCTTCTTCTGGTCCAAAAATAAGTTCCGTGAAGTTTCAGGTCAATTGGACTCCGTTTGATTTCCCTTTTCTGTGATACTCTAAAACAAGGGGGAAAACAGAAACTGGCACTGGGCTCTAGGTTAATAGGTTAGTCCCAAAAAGCATATAAAATAGCATATAAATGCATATAAAACATCCAAGGTTGATAATATAATAGCATGGAACAATCGAAAATTATAGATACGTTGGAGACGTATCACTTCCCCTCTTCTCTTATCACCGTCCATGCCTCACTCCCACCACTCTTTTCATCGATCTCGTACTCGCACACTCCTTCCCGCTCGATATAGTATGACTCTCGCACTACCTCCTAGATGCATCCCTCTCTCTCTATCCTTCTCCCCATGCCTCACTTGCTTCTAACACACACATGCATGTATACCGATCAATCTCCCAACATATACCTAGGTCGACTTTAACTATTCCCCCCCATCGATCGACGTACCTCACAAGTTATGTCTCTCCTTTCTCTGACAAAGGACGATTGATCTTCCTACTTAGTTATGTCTGCTTACCACAACCATATCGCCCCCCCCTCATCATTCGTGCATGCCTCCTGACCCGTCTCTCACACGCACGTGCATAGACAGGCAGCCATCCCCTCTCTTATTGATATTGCAGGCGTGCCCTTTGGTTGTCTAGCAAGCCTATCCCACCATTTGTTAGAAGCAACTCCACTACCACCCCCTCCAACACTCTAGCTCTGTCTCTCTCCCAACCTTATTCCTCTCCTACACATATGCATGGATGCCGATCGATCTCCCTTAATACATGAGGTAGATCGATCTCCCTTAATACATGAGGTAGATCGATCTCCCTTAATACATGAGGTAGGCCTCTCTCCTCCTCCCACATATACCAGCCATTGTACCTCTATAGTTAATTAGGCCTCCCTCCCCCCCACAACACATCGATAGTCGAGCGTTGTAGGTAGGTATCCATGCCACAGAGACAAACTGCACATGTCCCCTCTCACGTACCAGTAGGCCAGCCACTCTATATCTTTGACGTGGGCACACACAAATTCGATGGCACTATTTATCGATCGCGCGCACACACACACACATCATCCCTCTCTTCGATTTTATGGACACCTGAAGCCGATGATACCTCCACTCTCTTCTCGTGGATCGCCCCCTCTATATATATGATATATCCAAGACTCTATTTCACACACATTGCATATGTTACATTTTTTGATTGACCCCACCCCCACCCCCAAAAAAAACTCTCACGAACCCACACACTATACTATCTCTCTACGTCTGTATCTCTCTCACACAACCCCACGTAGGTGGTGTACGTATACAAGAAGAGAATAGGTGCACCGTGCACGTACTCACGCTTCGTGCCCAGCCACACCTGCGCGGGTACACGGTGGAGCTCATTTATGTACGAAATGGCAGCCCATGTGCTAATTTGAACGCGTGTAGCGGTTGTTTACCTACGGAGGTTGTGTACCACGCGTGCACGAAACAAAGTTCGACTTGATGCGTTGGCGCGTTATTTTTAAGTAAAGTTATATCGCTTAATGGCACGTACACAGAATATAAAACGATTTTTATGGAGAAAAAGGTAGTCCGCTCCACTATATACAATGGAGCCTGCCTGGTTTGTCTCTCTTCAGAGTATCTCACACAAGGCTGCGGTGGCCTCTCTATCTCTCGCCGCTGGTCACTGATCTGGCCGCATCCCGTCCGTCGGCGGAAAGGGAGGACGTGCATCGTTTCTCCGTTTGACGGCGCTGAGGCAGCACACCCCGATCTGCGATACACGCTGTTCTCTCTGACCAAGCTCCGGCGTGGTAGGGCCTACGCCACATGCTCGCTGCCGCAGTATGGGCAGATTCCGCCCGCTGCCGCTCACCTAGTTACACCCCCGACGACCTCCAGGTATCCCCTCCGGTCTTGCTCCACTTCCCGTCTTCTCACGTCGCTGCATGTGGATCTTCCATAGTTCTTTGCCCAAAACGTAGCTCGTCCGGCGTACTTTCCATATTGCAATCTCGTCCTCACACCGTTTTAGACAAACACAACTGTGTTGTTATCTTCCCTTAGGACAAGGACTATGCTTCTTTTTTGTCGTCGCATGTGTCATCAACTGTTATTGGCCAGTAATTGTTTCCTTTCTACCTCTTTTTTGCAAACATGGCTATCCATTTCACCTCGTTGCTATTGCGACCTTTTGGCGAACTGCACAAATCACTTTTTTCTTAAGAGTGTTTTGTGCAGTTCTACCAAAATGTCACACGGGCAACGTCTCTACATTTTAGTGCGACTGCACAAAGGGAGATTGGTTTTGCTCTATCCTCCTCATCCAACTCCGAGCCTAATCTTCTCCAACTAGTTAGTCTTAAGAGAGACCGCAAAGGTGACCGACTTCTATTTGTGTGTTTATTGTTTCATCAGCAGTCCTCTATTATCGTAATCACACTTAATATCTTTGGAACAGGGACGCTCAGCTCTATTTTAGTGGAACTGCACAAAATGATCGGAATGTTGCATGCTCCAGACAACTACTTTTTTCCCAACATGCCTTGTTGATTTAGACAGAGCTGGGGGGACGTTGCTGCCAATGAAAGCATGGATCAATTTTAATTTAACACCTTCTCACAACTTTGTCTTCAGTTGTGATGTAAATATTAGCTTTAATTAGCAAGGAAGTTAGTTTTTTATTGTTTTCGAAAGAGCATCGATGGCAAGACACACGAAACAAAAGCTGAAGTTCACACCATTGTACAATTTCATGTTGCTGGAAAATTATTTGTATCTATACCTACTAATAAAGGGGCTATTGCTTCTTACCACCGTAAATTCGTCCATCATTGGTCAAACAAGTTTCGTCCATCGTCCCCTCGGTAGACTGGGTGAGGCATCGTAAAAGTTTCGTTAAAAGGAAAAAAGAAACGTGATGTCAGGGGCCCAACTCGGCCGGTCCATTAACTCTTAACGAGTACCCAAAAATTGTTTGTGAGTACGTAGAATCGAACTCGTGCCCTCCGCACCAGCTAATTAGCTTGATGCCAGCTGAGCTAGAATGATTCTGTTGATTGGAAGGTTTCGTCCCGTTCTAAAATAGTACCAGCTCGACTCCTTATGTACAATCACACCAAATTATATACGTGCAGAACCTGCACATATTTAGAAGCTGGCTGCTGGATGATTCTACCTATAGATGATAAAAGAAAGCATGTAGCATATTCTCAATGAGAGATACGATGCTACACTGGAACGATGCAACACCCGGCCGATTAGATATGTCGATGCAAGGTCCGTCCAATAGACATGAGTGGAGTGTGGGAGAGGCTTCAAGCCCAGCTGGATTGATTTCGCCGGCAGCTAGAGAGGCCGCGGGTCGGTCTTTGGCTGTGTACATTTATACTTTATTATTGTTTCTTACCATTAACCTGATCATACTTGAATTATTTGTTAGATAAAATGCTCAACACCTCAATCTTATCAGCAAGACAACAAGAAAAATAAGGTGGTGCCCGGACCGGAACCACAAACACATCGACCAAAATTGGAGAGGGAGATGACATCGTAGACCTTGAGTTCCTGTAAATAAGGTATGCCAACATCATCACCACCATGAGCAATTTCCCAAAACATTCAAGATCGGACGCGAAGAGTTCGGACATAAGTGTTCCATTACCTCTTAAAACTGCTCACCGTGTGTTTGAGGTAACGTGTAATTAAATCTACTATTGATATGATAACAGCTAAGTTGACCAATATAATCTTTAACAACCATAATCAAATTTAATAATTCTCCTGCAACACCACCTTATCAAACCCGATGAATATTTGCAGTGCTATTTCTTGATGTCCCTTATGATGTATTGTGTACAACTATATACAAATAAAATATGGAGTTGTAAAAACAGGTGCTTTTTTTCTTTCATGGTGTTGCAACGGAGGAGTCCATGAGGTATGAGCTAAGGACATGAAAAGGTTTTTTCTCCCGTTGCAACGCACATGTATGTTTCCTAGTAGTACATCAATTATGTAAACAAATGCTGGAAGATTGATAGCATTGCCAGAAGCCTCTTCGGCATCCGGGTCCATGTGCCATGCACAAAATTATACTCCTTCGTTCCTAAATATTTGTCTTTTTACAAATTTCAAATGGGCATATTTTAGAGTGTAGATTCACTCATTTTGCTTCGCATGTGTACTCTCTCCGTTGCTAAATACTTGTCTTTCTAGAGATTTCAACAAGTGACTAAATACGGAGCAAAATGAGTGAATCTACACTCTAAAATATGTCTATATACATCCGTATGTAGTAGTTCATTTGAATCGATCTAAAAAGACAAATATTTGAGTAGTCACTCGTTGAAATCTCTAGAAAGACAAATACTCTGGAGTATATTTAAGAACCGAGGGGATAGTGCACAGCCGCATGGGAGACTCAGACCGGTCGTTGCGCCGCATTAATAGTGAGTAATGAGCAGTCAAACCATAAGCCTCACCTTTCCCACTGTAAGTTGCTCGGAAGAAGCAACCATCAATACGTTCTTCTTTGAATCCGCTCATACTACTCCATCCGTCACTGCTTATAGAGCGCGCTTCAGAAAAAGAGAAAATCTCTGGGACCAAGGCGACTAGCGATCGGCCTGAAAAATAGCATTGGTAGTTATAGCACGGCGTCTATTACTAGAGGAAATAATGCGTACACACATGCATGTAGTGCTTCCACCACGGGTACACACATGCCTGCACTTAATCCACTCCGTAGTACTACATCGAGAGAAAATTGCGGTTACCACGCCCTAATTAATTGAGCATTAAACCAAATGCGTCTAAAGTCTCTCTAGTGGTGGAACTTCATTGAGAGAAATGCATCACAATGAAGCGCGCCCTATAAACTGTGACGGAGGGAGGAGTAGTATGAAGGTGCAAAACCAAGTACGTGTAGGCTAGTCGGTCAACGCACCTCCTCTTAGCATATCACTGACATGTGGGACTGGAGTGTGAGCAAACCGATCTCAATTGACAGCAAAATGGCCAACCCGACGTTCCTTGAGAGATACGAGGAGCGAGAACACACAGACGGGCTCGCACGGAGGCCAAGATATATTCGAGCATGGTTGATCGATATCATCATTACATGTTGGGCTGCCATTTTCCGCTCTTCTCCGGAATAAATGTGTACTTTATCAGAGATTAAAAAAATAAGAGTACAGAGGCTCCACCATGCGGTTCTAGTAGTAGTACTACTCGTACTACTAAACCTTGCGCTTGGCTCTTCGCCTCTTCGTAAAGTCGAACAATGATGGTACTCCGCATGTTCGGTACTAGTACAATGTATGCCTCTGGCAATCTGACACCGAATGAATTGATGCATGTCCATCGCCTGGGCGAGGGTACGTTGCATTAGTCAAAAGGCGTAAGCGAGCTTCACCTTGTCCTGCAAGCTTCTCCTCGTTCTGCGAGTTGACGGGACACACCAACAAGTAGTGCTAGTCCATACTCCATCCTTTCCGGTTAATATGGCTTAATCTTTTTTGCAGGTAAGTGAGAAAGCTTTATTCATATATAAGCATTTTTAGGACGATCAGCCAAGACACTGGTCACTAGGAAGCGAGGTACCCCGCAAAAAAAGAAGTAGGAAGCGAGTTGTTTCATCAAGCCAGCTCTCGGCCACATTCAAAGTGTAGCAAGCACGGTTCGCACAAAGATGCGCCGCAAGGTTTGCTGACCTGTTTACATGCTGAATAACAAAAAAAGAGGAAATATTACCAAGCGCTCCTATTTGTAACAGGATATGAGCCAGCATTAAGCGAGAATTGTGGCGAGTGTTCCATGCAATCAACTTCCATTATCACATGCGAGAACCCTCGAAGAGAACCAAATATGTTGAAGATTGCTTTATCACATTTTAAAAATATAATAAAAGTGCAGACGCTCCTCCATCCAGTTCCTAGTACTAGTATAGTACATACATCTACAGACTATAGTAGTAGTAGTACTAGTAAACTTTGCGCTTGGTTGTTCGCCTCTTCGGGAAGTGCAACAATAATATTACTAGTACAGTGTATGCTTCTAGCAATCTGACACCGAATTAACTGTTGCACGTCGACCACCTGAGCGAAGGAGAGATTGCATTAGTCAAAAGTTTCTCCTTGTCCTGCGAGCCATCGCGTGCAAGCTTCTCCCGTCCTGCAAGCTTCTCCTCGTTCGGCAAGTTGATGGGACACAACAAAGTAATGCTAGTCCATACTGCCTCCTCTCCTGTTAATATGGCTTAATTTCAAACGAGATAAATACACTATCTGTCACTATATATTTGTAAAAATACGGTCAGTGGACTTCATAATATTCTCATTGCGCTCAATATATACATTTTCCGGTGTTTATACGGTCACTAGCTCACCCTGGCTGAGTATGTGTGTGCATGCACGTGTAGGTTGAGCACTTGAGCATGACCGTGTGTATTCCATCGTGTGCTCGAACATGCATGCATTAGGGCGTCGCGCGCATTTTTGCGTCCATGTGTACGTGTGACTGTTGCATACGCGTAGGGGGAGTACGTGTAGGGGCCACTAAAGGAGCAGTCAAATCAAACAGTAAGTTAGTCGGAAGAAGCAACCATCATTTCACTCTTCAATGGCACGTACGCAATATAAAATGGTTGATATGGAGAGAAAAAGAAAACCACTATATATATACACTAGCAGGAGCCTAAGCTACAAGCCTGCTTGCTTGGGTTGCTCTCTTCACAAGCATAGAACGACGGTGGTCACACCGCTGGTCACATATCCGGCCTGATCCCGCAGCTGGGGGACGGGAGCAATGTTCTGCGTAGACGCGGTCGACATCAGCGAGGAAGAAAATCCACAGTCGGTGCGTCCCAATCGGGGGTCACCGCGGTATGGGCTGATGCCGCATCCCAACCGCCCTTCTAGCTACAACCCGACGTCCCAAGTAGTCCATCTTCCTTTTGGAGCCGGCTTGCTGTTGGAGAACGTAGTAATTTCAAAATTTTCCTACGCACACGCAAGATCATGGTGATGCATAGCAACGAGAGGGGAGAGTGTTGTCCACGTACCCTCGTAGACCGAAAGCGGAAGCGTTAGCATAACGTGGTTGATGTAGTCGTACGTCTTCACGATCCAACCGATCAAATACCGAATGCACGGCACCTCCGAGTTCTGCACACGTTCAACTCGATGACGTACCTCGAACACCGATCCAGCCGAGTGTTGAGGAAGAGTTTTGTCAGCACGACGGCGTGGTGACGATGATGATGTTCTACCGACGCAGGGCTTCGCCTAAGCACCGCTATATGATCGAGGTGGATTATGGTGGAGGGGGGCACCGCACACGGCTAAGAGATCAAGAGATCAATTGTTGTGTCTTTGGGGTGCCCCCTGCCCCTGTATATAAAGGAGTGGAGGAGGGGGAGGGCCGGCCCTCTTTATGGCGCGCCCTAGGGGAGTCCTACTCCCACCGGGAGTAGGATTCCCCCTTTCCTAGTAGAACTAGGAGCCCTTCCAAGTAGTAGGAGTAGGAGGGAAGGAAAGGGAAGGGAAAAGGAGAAGGAAGGAAGGGGGCGCCCCCCCTCCCTAGTCCAATTCGGACTAGCCCATGGGGAGGGGTGCGGCCACCCTTTGAGGCCTTTCTCTCCTTTCCCGTATGGCCCATTAAGGCCCAATACGAATTCCCGTAACTCCCTGATACTCCTGAAAACACCCGAATCACTTGGAACCTTTCCGATGTCCGAATATAGTCGTCCAATATATCGATCTTTACGTCTAGACCATTTCGAGACTCCTCGTCATGTCCCCGATCTCATCCGGGACTCCGAACTCCTTCGGTACATCAAAACACATAAACTCATAATATAACCGTCATCGAACTTTAAGCATGCGGACCCTACGGCTTCGAGAACTATGTAGACATGACCGAGACACGTCTCCGGTCAATAACCAATAGCGGAACCTGGATGCTCATATTGGCTCCTACATATTCTACGAAGATCTTTATCGGTCAAACCGCATAACAACATACGTTGTTCCCTTTGTCATCGGTATGTTACTTGCCCGAGATTCGATCGTCGGTATCTCAATACCTAGTTCAATCTCGTTACCGGCAAGTCTCTTTACTCATTCTGTAACACATCATCCCGCAACTAACTCATTAGTTACAATGCTTGCAAGGCTTATAGTGATGTGCATTACCGAGTGGGCCCAGAGATACCTCTTCGACAATCGGAGTGACAAATCCTAATCTCGAAATATGCCAACCCAACAAGTACCTTCGGAGACACCTGTAGAGCACCTTTATAATCACTCAGTTACGTTGTGATGTTTGGTAGCACACAAAGTGTTCCTCCGGTAAACGGGAGTTGCATAATCTCATAGTCATAGGAACATGTATAAGTCATGAAGGAAGCCATATCAACAAACTAAACGATCAAGTGCTATGCTAATGGAATGGGTCAAGTCAATCACATCATTCTCTAATGATGTGATCCCGTTAATCAAATGACAACTCATGTCTATGGCTAGGAAACTTAACCATCTTTGATTCAACGAGCTAGTCAAGTAGAGGCATACTAGTGACATACTGTTTGTCTATGTATTATGTTTCCGGTTAATACAATTCTAGCATGAATAATAAACATTATCATGATATAAGGAAATAAATAATAACTTTATTATTGCCTCTAGGTCATATTTCCTTCAGTCTCCCACTTGCACTATAGTCAATAATCTAGTTCACATCGCCATGTGATTTAACATCAATAGTTCACATCACCATGTGATTAACACCCATAGTTCACATCGTCATGTGACCAACACCCAAAGGGTTTACTAGAGTCAATAATCTAGTTCACATCGCTATGTGATTAATACCCGAAGAGTACTAAGGTGTGATCATGTTTTGCTTGTGAGGGAAGTTTAGTCAACGGGTCTGCTACATTCAGATCCGTATGTATTTTGCAAATTTCTATGTTAACAATGCTCTGCACGGAGCTACTCTAGCTAATTGCTCCCACTTTAAATATGTATCCAGATTGAGACTTTGAGTCATCTGGATCAGTGTCAAAACTTGCATCGACGTAACCCTTTACGACGAACCTTTTGTCACCTCCATAATCGAGAAACATATCCTTATTCCACTAAGGATAATTTTGACCAATGTCTAGTGATATACTCCTAGATCACTATTGTACTCCCTTGCCAAACTCAGGGCAGGGTATACAATAAGTCTGGTACACAGCATGGCATACTTTATAGAACCTATGGCTAAGGCATAGGGAATGACTTTCATTCTCTCTCTATCTTCTGCCGTAGTCGGGTTTTGAGTCTTACTCAACTTCACACCTTGTAACACAGGCAAGAACTCCTTATTTTACTGTTCCATTTTGAACTACTTCAAAATCTTGTCAAGGTATGTACTCATTGAAAAACTTATCAAGCATCTTGATCTATCTCTATAGATCTTGATGCTCAATATGTAAGCAGCTTCACCGAGGTCTTTCTTTGAAAAACTCCTTTCAAACATTCCTTTATGCTTTGCATAATAATTCTACATTATCTCCGATCAACAATATGTCATTCACATATACTTATCAGAAATGTTGTAGTGCTCCCACTCACTTTCTTGTAAATACAGGCTTCACCGCAAGTCTGTATAAAACTATATGCTTTGATCAACTTATCAAAGCGTATATTCCAAATCCGAGATGCTTGCACCAGTCCAGAGATGGATCGCTGGAGCTTGCATATTTTGTTAGTACCTTTAGGATTGACAAAACCTTCTCGTTGCATCATATGCAACTCTTCTTTAATAAATCCATTAAGGAACGCAGTTTTGTTTATCCATTTGCCTGATTTCATAAAATGCGGCAATTGCTAACATGATTCGGACAGACTTAAGCATAGATACGAGTGAGAAACTCTCATCGTAGTCAACACCTTGAACTTGTCGAAAACCTTTTTGCGACAATTCTAGCTTTGTAGATAGTAACACTACTATCAGTGTCTGTCTTCCTCTTGAAGATCCATTTAATCTCAATGGCTCGCCGATCAATGGGCAAGTCAATCAAAGTCCATACTTTGTTCTCATACATGGATCTCATCTCAGATTTCATGGCCTCAAGCCATTTCGCGGAATCTGGGCTCATCATCGCTTCCTCATAGTTTGTAGGCTCGTCATGGTCAAGTAACATGACCTCCAGAACAGGATTACCGTACCACTTTGGTGCGGATCTCACTCTGGTTTACCTACGAGGTTCGGTAGCAACTTGATCTGAAGTTACATGATCATCATCATTAGCTTCCTCACTAATTGGTGTAGTAGTCACAGGAACATATTTCTGTGGTGAACTACTTTCCAATAAGGGAGCAGGTACAATTACCTCATCAAGTTCTACTTTCCTCCCACTCACTTCTTTCGAGAGAAACTCCTTCTCTAGAAAGGATCCATTCTCAACAACGAATATCTTGCCTTCGGATCTGTGATAGAAGGTGTACCCAACATTTTCTTTTGGGTATCCTATGAAGACACACTTCTCTGATTTGGGTTTGAGCTTATCAGGTTGAAACTTTTTCACATAAGCATTGCAACCTCAAACTTTAAGAAACGACAGCTTAGGTTTCTTGCCAAACCATAGTTCATACGGTGTCGTCTCAACGGATTTAGATGGTGCCCTATTTAATGTGAATGCAGTTGTCTCTAATGCATAACCCCAAAACGATAGTGGTAGATTGGTAAGAGACGTCATAGATCGCACCATATCTAATAAAGTACGGTTATGACGGTCGGACACACCATTACACTGTAGTGTTCCAGGTGGCGTGAGTAGTGAAACTATTTCACATTGTTTTAACTGAAGGCCAAACTCTTAACTCAAATATTTTACCTCTGCGATCGTATCGTAGAAACATCTATTTTCTTGTTATGATGATTCTCCACTTCACTCTAAAATTCTTTGAACTTTTCAAATGTTTCAGACTTGTGTTTCATTAAGCAGATATACCCATATATGCTCAAATCATCTGTGAAGGTCAGAAAATAACGATACTTGCCGTGAGCCTTAACACTCATCGGACCGCATACATCAGTATGTATTATTTCCAATAAGTCAGTTGCTCGCTCCATTGTTCCGGAGAACGGAGTCTTAGTCATCTTGCCCATGAGGCATGGTTCACAAGCATCAAGTGATTCATAATCAAGTGATTCCAAAAGCCCATCAGCATGGAGTTTCTTCATGTGCTTTACACCAATATGACCTAAACGGTAGTGCCACAAATAAGTTGCACTATCATTATTAACTTTGCATCTTTTGGTTTCAATATTATGAATATGTGTATCACTACGATCGAGATCCAACGAACCATTTTCATTGGGTGTGTAACCATATAAGGTTTTATTCATGTAAACAGAACAACAATTTATTCTCTTACTTAAATGAATAACCGTATTGCAATAAACATGATCAAATCATATTCATGCTCAACGCAAACACCAAATAACACTTATTTAGGTTCAAAACTAATCCCGAAAGTATAGGGAGTGTGCGATGATGATCATATCAATCTTGGAACCACTTCCAACACACATCGTCACTTCACCCTTAACTAGTCTCTGTTCATTCTGCAACTCCCGTTTCGAGTTACTACTCTTAGTAACTGAACCAGTATCAAATACCGAGGGGTTGCTACGAACACTAGTAAAATACACATCAATAATCTGTATATCAAATATACCTTTGTTCACTTTGCCATCCTTCTTATCCGCCAAATACTTGGGGCAGTTCCACTTCCAGTGACTAGTCCCTTTGCAGTAGAAGCACTTAGTCTCAGGCTTAGGACCAGACTTGGGCTTCTTCACTTGAGCAGCAACTTGCTTGCCGTTCTTCTTGAAGTTCCCCTTCTTCCCTTTGCCCTTTTCTTGAAACTAGTGGTCTTGTCTACCATCAACACTTGCTATTCTTGATTTCTACCTTCGTTGATTTCAGCTTTACGAAGAGCTTGGGAATCGTTTCCGTTATCCCTTGCATATCATAGTTCATCACGAAGTTCTACTAACTTGGTGATGGTGACTAGAGAATTCTATCAATCATTATCTTATCTGGAAGATTAATTCCCACTTGATTCAAGCGATTGTAGTACCCAGACAATCTGAGCACATGCTCACTGCTTGAGCTATTCTCCTCCATCTTTTTAGCTAGAGAACTTGTTGGAGACTTCATATCTCTCAACTCGGGTATTTGCTTGAAATATTAACTTCAACTCCTGGAACATCTCATATGGTCCATGACATTCAAAACGTCTTTGAAGTCCCGATTCTAAGCCATTAAGCATGGTGCACTAAACTATCAAGTAGTCATCATATTGAGCTAGCCAAACGTTCATAACGTCTGCATCTACTCCTGCAATAGGTCTGTCACCTAGCGGTGCATCTAAGGCATAATTATTCTGTGCAGCAATGAGGATAATCCTTAGATCACGGATCCAATCCGCATCATTGCTACTAACATTTTTCAACATAATTTTTCGCTAGGAACACAATAAACTGGGAGCAACATCGTGAGCTATTGATCTACAACATAGATATGCTAATACTATCAGGACTAAGTTCATGATAAATTAAAGTTCAATTAATCATATTACTTAAGAACTCCCACTTAGACAGACATCCCTCTAATCTTCTAAGTGATCACGTGATCCATATCAACTAAACCATGTCCGATCAGCACGTGAGATGGAGTAGTTTCAATGGTGAACATCACTATGTTGATCATATCTACTATATGATTCATGCTCGACCTTTCGGTCTCCATGTTCCGAGGCCATATATGTTATATGCTAGGCTCGTCAAGTGTAACCCGAGTATTCCGCGTGTGCAACTGTTTTGCACCCGTTGTGTTTGAACGTAGAGCCTATCACACCCGATCATCATGTGGTGTCTCAGCACGAAGAACTTTCGCAACAGTGCATACTCAGGGAGAACACTTATACCTTGATAATTTAGTGAGAGATTATCTTATAAAGCTACCACCGAACTAAGCAAAATAAGATGTATAAAAGATAAACATCACATGCAATCATAATATGTGACATGATATGGCCATCATCATCTTGTGCCTTTGATCTCCATCTCCAAAGCATCGTCATGATCTCCATCGTCACCGGCATGACACCATGATCTCCATCATCTTGATCTATATCAATGTGTCGTCACATGGTTGTCTCGCCAACAATTGCTCTTGCAACTATTGCTATCGCATAGCGATAAAGTAAAGCAATTATTTGGCGCTTGCATCTTATGCAATAGAGAGATAACCATAAGGCTTTTGCCTGTTGCCGATAACTTCAACAAAACATGATCATCTCATACAACAACTTATATCTCATCATGTCTTAACCATATCACATCACAATATGCCCTGCAAAAACAAGTTAGACGTCCTCTACTTTGTTGTTGCAGGTTTTACGTGGCTGCTACGGGCTGAGCAAGAACCGTTCTTACCTACGCATCAAAACCACAACGATAGTTTGTCAAGTTGGTGCTGTTTTAACCTTCGCAAGGACCGGGCGTAGCCATACTCGGTTCAACTAAAGTTGGAGAAACTGACACCTGCCAGCCACCTGTGTGCAAAGCACATTGGTAGAACCAGTCTCGCGTAAGCGTACGCGTAATGTCGGTCCGGGCCGCTTCATCCAACAATACCGCTGAACCAAAGTGTGACATGTTGGTAAGCAGTATGACTTATATCGCCCACAACTCACTTGTGTTCTACTCGTGCATATTATATCAACGCATAAAACCTGGCTCGGATGCCACTGTTGGGGAACGTAGTAATTTCAAAAATTTCCTACGCACATGCAAGATCATGGTGATGCATAGCAACGAGAGGGGTGAGTGTTGTCCACGTACCCTCGTAGACCGAAAGCGGAAGTGTTAGCACAACGCGGTTGATGTAGTCGTACGTCTTCACGATCCGACCGATCAAGTACCGAACGCACGGCACCCCCGAGTTCTGCACATGTTCAACTCGATGACGCCCCTCGTACTCTGATCCAGCCGAGTGTTGAGGGAGAGTTTTGTCAGCACGATGGCATGGTGACGATGATGATGTTCTACCGACGCAGGGCTTCGCCTAAGCACCGCTACGATATGATCGAGGTGGATTATGGTGGAGGGGGGCACCGCACACGGCTAAGAGATCAAGAGATCAATTGTTGTGTCTTTGGGGTGCCCCCTGCCCCCGTATATAAAGGAGTGGAGGAGGGGGAGGTCCGGCCCTCTCTATAGCGCGCCCTAGGGGAGTCCTACTCCCACCGGGAGTAGGATTCTCCCTTTCCTAGTAGAACTAGGAGCCCTTCCAAGTAGTAGGAGTAGGAGGGAAGGAAAGGGAAGGGAAAAGGAGAAGGAAGGAAGGGGGCGCCCCCCTCCCTAGTCCAATTCGGACCAGCCCATGGGAAGGGATGCGGCCACCCTTTGAGGCCTTTCTCTCCTTTCCCGTATGGCCCATTAAGGCCCAATACGAATTCCCGTAACTCCTCGGTACTCCCGAAAATACCCGAATCACTCGGAACCTTTCCGATGTCCGAATATAGTCGTCCAATATATCGATCTTTACGTCTTGACCATTTCGAGACTCCTCGTCATGTCCCCGATCTCATCCGGGACTCTGAACTCCTTCGGTACATCAAAACACATAAACTCATAATATAACCGTCATCGAACTTTAAGCGTGCAGACCCTACGGCTTCGACAACTATGTAGACATGACCGAGACACGTCTCCAGTCAATAACCAATAGCGGAACCTGGATGCTCATATTGGCTCCTACATATTCTATGAAGATCTTTATCGGTCAAACCGCATAACAACATACGTTGTTCCCTTTGGCATCGGTATGTTACTTGCCCGAGATCCGATCGTCGGTATCTCAATACCTAGTTCAATCTCGTTACCGGCAAGTCTCTTTACTCGTTCTGTAACACGTCATCCTGCAACTAACTCATTAGTTGCAATGCTTGCAAGGCTTATAGTGATGTGCATTACCGAGTGGGCCCAGAGATACCTCTCCGACAATCGGAGTGACAAATCCTAATCTCGAAATATGCCAACCCAACAAGTACCTTCGGAGACACCTGTAGAGCACCTTTATAATCACCCAGTTACGTTGTGACGTTTGGTAGCACACAAAGTGTTCCTCCGGTAAACGGGAGTTGCATAATCTCATAGTCATAGGAACATGTATAAGTCATGAAGAAAGCAATAGCAACAAACTAAACGATCAAGTGCTATGCTAATGGAATGGGTCAAGTCAATCACATCATTCTCTAATGATGTGATCCCGTTAATCAAATGACAACTCATGTCTATGGCTAGGAAACTTAACCATCTTTGATTCAACGAGCTAGTCAAGTAGAGGCATACTAGTGACATACTGTTTGTCTATGTATTCACACATGTATTATGTTTCCGGTTAATACAATTCTAGCATGAATAATAAACATTTATCATGATATAAGGAAATAAATAATAACTTTATTATTGCCTCTAGGGCATATTTCCTTCACTTGCTCCACTGCCGCAGCTCCCCACGTAGCTCCATCTCCATGTCGATCTTTCTCTACTTCTATCGGCTTCTACTTGTGATGAGTTTATGTCTCATGAACTAGTGCCAGTACTATTATTCTAATCACACTTCTTTAATATCTTTGCCATCAAGGATGCTCAGCTCGATTTTAGTGAAACTACACAAAAGCATCGTATGATCCGAGGGTGCCAGCCGTGTTTCCTTCGACAAGTTCTACCTGGCCAGGAAATTAAATCATATTTAGGGTTTAGGGTTTAAGTCATAGTGACCCCATCAGTAGTTTTTCTTTCGTACACGCTCTCACAACTTTTGTCTTTAGTTATGAAGTAAATATTGGCTATGATGTGTGAATCATTGACATGCATCAACATGCGTGTTAGTTTTCCTTTGTATTTGATGGAATGTTGTAACGGGGCAACCTTGGAGTAGGAATGAAAATGGAGTGGAAAGTTTCCGTTTTTCCGGAGAAAAATGGAAACAGAGAGAAACCAACATTTCGTCTCGTTGGATCGCGCCATCGAGCAAAACCAACGTTTAAATCACGTCTGTCGCGTTCGTGTCTCACGCTCCTCCACGGCTCGACCCCACACGGTCGCTCGGCATGCCACTCACCGCAAACCGAGTATACGATAACTTTCCCGCCTGCTTGTCGATGGATCGCCATGGAGTACTAGTACTACTAGAAGAGATTAACGAGTTGGGGGAGGACAGCTAGCTGTAGCACGGACTCCCAAGAACTTTTTATATGCATGTTGTGGCCGGCTATTGCGACTTTGAACGCGGAGCAGTCGCGTGCACCAGGAAGCGGCACGGGCGACGCTCTCTTGGCCGGCGCGCCGCTTCAATGCCGACGCCAGTGAGAGGTCGCGTCCGCTCTGGCTGGGCATGAATGCGGCACTGACCATTTCGGGCAGGAAGCACGCGCGGGTGATGAAGAGGGTTCGGGTTGGTCAGGAGCGGCCATGGCAGCGGTCCGGACGCCCGCAAACAAGAGATGTTGTACGTTAATATTGCCACGTATATAATTAACAACATAAATAATGTGTCAGTTGGAAAAATATGATTGGATATGGAGATGGAAATGGAATTTTACGTAAACATGGATATGCATGTCTATGTCTATGTGTGTGTGCGCGACAACTCTCACGACCTGGAAGCGGGGCCGTGTTTTTGATCGAGTTTTCTTTCTTCGTATGTTAAAAAAATGTCTGCCAGTTTTCGTTTCTTTTTTCCGGGAATGCGCGTATTCTATTTAAAACCACTGCTATGGAGAGATTGTTTTACTCCATTATAGCCTCTTGTTTGATAGAGTTTCTCGTGTCTCGCTCTCTCACCCTCTCCATATCAAAACAAGATGACAGTGTCCACACTATCTCTCTCCTCATCGGTGGTCATAGATCCGGCTGAGTCCCGTCCGTTGCGGGAGGTGAGGAGGTGCAGCGTTAATGTTGTCGCCGTCGGCGATGGAGGAAGTCGATGCGCACCGTCCTCTCGGAGCCGGCGCTGGCGCGGACGAAGGTCCTCCGCGCCCTTGTTCGCTACCATCGTGTGGGCAGATCCCGCCCGCCTGCCTAAGTGACATCTCGCCCATATGAGGTATAACTTCTTGTACTAGTCTAGCTCCCTAGGTCGCTGCATGCGGGTTTTCTTCTATGCGACTACTCCCCAGCTCCCCATGTATAGTAGCTAGGGTTCATCGGCTGGTCCAACATCACCTACTATTATAGAGGAAATGCCACTCGAAAAGTTGTCCTGATTTATGCCTCGGTGGAGGTATACATGTTGTTTGACAAAAAGTACATGGTGGTTGTGCGGTCATTGTCCATATGCGCCTATTGCTGCTGCTAATCTAATAATATCATTGGTTAAATGAAGAAATGCTTTTTTTCTCGGGTATCCTGGTTTAGTTCCCATCAAGATAATCATGATGCTTCTGTTTGTCGGTGTGCTTCCCATAATTCTTATTGACAGTTGAGATGTCGTTGTTAATCTTGTAAAACAAAGTAACAACACTATATCCCTTTTTTATATTTTTGGAAACAGCGACGCGTATCTCCATACCCGGGCATGTCTTCCTCAATTTTAGTGGAACTGCACAAAATTGAATGGCCATTGTTGTTCCGCCTCACTGTCCTCTGCCATGTGGTTCTTCCTTCCTTGAGCTTGACTATTGAGAAGAAACAGACCATAGTGAGGATTTTTCGAACTTCATAGGTGCCTCACCCAAACTTGATGCCAAATGGATGATGCATCACCACGATGACCTATCGATGCTCATGGTTGTGCCTCATGGTTGCGTCGGCTGGTGAAGCTGATCGATTTTCAATGAAAAACAAGTTGTCTTCCATCAGTGCTCTTTGCTTTTTACCCACAAAGATGACATCCTTCGTCAGTTCACCTTGGTTGCGTTGGAAACGCAGTCGTCTTTCATGTTGGTGCAATTTTATCACACAATTGGCTATGAACCAAATGTTTCCTCGAAGAAGGATCGACGTTGGTACTAAGAGCATAAGTTTTGTATTGATTTCTAAGCCTTCTCACAACTTTGTCTCCAGCTCCCCTGTAATTTTATTTGTCTAGCTATTAACTTTGATTAAAAAATGGTGTGGACTAAAAACCCGGATGGACGTAGTAGCCCTCCATTTTTATTTACTCCGCATATTAGATTTGACTGAAGTCAAACTTTGTAAAGTTTGACCAAGTTTAGGCCGAACACAACAAACCATACTTATTAGAGAGGGAAAATTGTACATACTCTCAAACCTTTCCGATAATTGAAATTAAAATTCTTTATTTGTACACACTCTCACACGTTTCCGATAATTTGGCGCATGTGTGGTTGTTCACTTAAGGGAGGGTAGTGTACCACACGTGAAGGACATGAAGTGCGACCAGGACGCGTGGACAGTAGTTTTCTTCACTGGTACATTAAATAAAGAGTTTCGTTTCGTACTTACACAATTTAAAACGATTGTTATGGAGAGAATAAGAAAATCACTACACTATATATTAGTCATATACATGAGTACTATATGGACGCAGCTTCATTGACTTTAGTGCACTTTCCTTTGGGTTTATGACAGGTGTGCCCAAAATGTGGCTAGCCCACCTGTCATATAGCCAAAAGCAGGTGCAGTTAAGGCACCGGTGCTTGGTCCGTACTACAGTATATATATAAGCATGAGCCTCAGCGCTTGTTCGCTAGGGTTTGCACTCTCCACACTCTCGTCGCACTACATATGTAAATACACGCTGGAGGCTCAGCGTTCCTTTGCTAGGGTTTGCTATATTCATTGTCTCTCACCCTCTTCACCAGATCTAAACAAGAATGCGTTGTGGCCTCTGTCTCTCTCACCCCCCTCACAGCTGGTGAAGGAGGCATCCGGATCCCATCGCACCGGGAAGGGGAGGAGGTGCAGCATTCACTCTATCGCCTTCGGCGAGGGAGACAATCCACTGTCGGCTGCGCTTTTCTCTTTCACCCAGCGCCTGTGTGGGAGGGCCACCGACCCCTTCTTCCTCGCTGTCGTACGTAGTGTGGGCAGATCCGACCTCCCGCCGCACGCCTTGCCACATCCCGACGACCCTAAGGTATAAGTTTCTCTGAAACTGTCATTGATCTAGTTGCATGCTGATCTTTTTCGATCCTGTAGTCGAATCTAGGTCTTGGTTCAAATAGGAAAGAAGGGTGCGGTGGGGTGGAGCATGAATCTAGAACATGGTTCAATGAGGAAAGGAGGGAGGGAAAGTAGTATAGACTAGCTATCCATCCGCTTTTGGTCGAAAAGGGAAAAGGGGGTAACCCAGTACACACATCTGTAAGGAACCGAACCCTTTGTTGAAAAGGGAAAGAAACTGGGGGCGGGTAGTTTGTGCAGGACTAGATTTGCTGCCCTAACATCGGAAAAAGTTTCAAAGATAACAAATATGCGACCAACGCAGATATGCTGCTTGGCTACATACTCTGCATCACCCATTTATACGTGTGGACGCACATGGTGCTGGCATTTCCCATGTCCCATCCACATGATCGTGCAGTGTGTTTTGAGATGTTGTGCTACTTGTATTGGTACTGTTTTAAATAAATGTTGAATTGAAGCTATTGTATTTTAAGCAATGCCACTCTCAGAATTAACTACTGAACTATTTTAAGAGAATTTCTCTGTTAATATGAATCAATGCAACCGTTTTAGAAATGCTACTATCCTATACTTTTTTCCATCAAGATAAGGTAGATGCTTCTTTTTGTGGCCGCGTGTTTCATCCTCCTTTATTGGCAGTAATTGTTTCCTTTTTTGCCTCTGTTAAATCAGGGATATATATTCAACTTGTTGCTATAGCAAACTTAAATGTCACACCGGCGACTTTACTTGATTTCAGAGTAACTGCACAAAATGAGATTGGATTTCCTATTCGTGTTGGCAGATTCGTACGTGATCTTGTGTGCGTCATGACATGTTGGTACTTGCCTTCATCCACATGATCATCCAGTGTGTTTTGAGATGTTGTGCTACTTGTATTGGCACCGTTTTAAATAAATGTTAAATTGAAGCTATTTTATTGTTGTCTTTTCCCATTAAGTAGTGAACAAAAATGGGACCAACCCAGACATTATGCTTGTTGCTTTGTCACAATAAACTCTGCATCACCCCCTTTATAAGTATATGGAAGCACATGTTGTTGTTGCGCCCACTCTCCCCTGGAATTGTTTATGCTTTTTGTTAATCTAATGCCGCTGGTAAAATTAAGCAATGCCACTCTCAGAATCAACTACTGAATCTTATTTCAAAACTGCAACACTTGTTAGGGATTGGCGGGATTACCATTTTTGTGGCCGCATGTTTCATCCTCCTTTATTGGCCAGTAATTGATTCCTTTTTTGCCTCTGTTAAAATAGGGATATCTATTCAACTTGTTGCTATTGCGACATTTTGCTTTGCTTAATTTTGGTGGAACTGCACAAAATGAGACCGGATTTCCATATATGTGTTGAGATCTCTCTCAGGTCTTCCTCACGAGTTGTTTCAAATCTTGGTCTTGAAAGGTCAGTACCGACTTTCCTCGGAATTAACTACTGAATCTTAGTTCAAAACTGCAACAGTTGTTAGGGATCGGCGGGAGTACCATTTCTGTTAGGGATCGGCCGAAGTACGTTTAATAAATGTATTGTTCATATAATGTCTCTGTTATTATATATCAGTTAAAGTGTTTTACAAATGGTACTATCCTGCTTTGTAGTTCTTTCTACATGTTTAACCAAGGTATTGTTAAGATAATGTCTCTGTTAAAATGAATCAGTCGCATTGTTTTAGGAATGATACTTTTCTAGTTTGTCATTCTTTATACATGTTGAAACAAGGCATTGTTAAGATAATGTCTCAGTTAATATGAATGAATCACACTGATTGAGAATTGCTACTCTCCTGCTTTGTTTCCCATTAAGATAAGGTAGATCAGTAGATGTTTTTCTTCTGGGAGTACAAGTCATCAACCGTTATTTCTCAGTAATTGTTTCCCTTATACCTTTTGTTGCTTACAGGGATATCAAAATTAAAGCTCGCTTTTATTCCGACTTTTATTTTAGTTGAACTGCACAAAAGGAGCCAATGTGTCTAAGGCAAATTGCTGCATTAGTGGGTCCAGTTGGTCTTACCACTTTGCAGAAAGAAGCAGTCACTGTTTGCGCTACATTACACAAGGAATGATCGAGAAGCTTTACAGAGCATTAGTAGACGCTGGTGACATGACTAGTCTGCAGAGAGCATAGGAAACTCTACAACACGTGGAGTGCACTGGGCAAAAAGTGCCCAAACAAGTACAGGAAGCCAGGACAGGACTCCAAATCTGTCAATATCATTCTAAGTAACAATGATGGGGCATCTGCGTATGGTAATCTATTTACCGTACTTTCAGTTTGTTAGTCCACCGATTGGTGGGTTGACACTGGGGCCAATATTCATGTGTGTGCTGCTGTGTCTTTGCTTTCTTGCAGCATATAAATACGATATCCATAGGGATGCTCAGCTTGATTTTAGTGGAACTGCACAAAATGTCCAGATGGTTTGTGTCCTCCATAATACTTCATCATGCACAATACATCGAATGGTTCTCTAATCATTCATCGTCACCTTGAGCCACCAGACTATATGTTTGAATGGTGTTGCCAGCGTCGGCCATTAAGAAGGGTAAGAAGAAAGACAAAAGGAGAGATGGCTGCTTTACTTGTGGTTCAGAGGAACGCTGGGCAAACAAGTGCCCAAACAAGTACCAAGAAGCCAGGACAGGACTCCAAGTCTGTCAATGTCACTCTAAGCAACAATGATGGGGCATCTAGGTATGGTAATCTGTTTACCGTACTTTCAGTTTGTTAGTCCACCAATTGGTGGGTTGACACTAGGGCCAATATTCATGTGTGTGCTGATGTGTCTTTGTTTTCTGGCAGCATATAAATACGAAATCCACAGGGATGCTCAGCTTGATTTTAGTGGAACTTCACAAAATGTTCAGATGGTTCGTGTCCTCCATAATACTTCACATCATGTACAATACATCAAATGGTTCTCTAATCATTCGTCGTCACCTTGAGCCACCGGACTATCAGATGACAAACTGATGACAAACCCTGCCCGTTCCATAATCATAGGCATTACATATTTTGAATCGGAAAAGCTTGTCAAAGTTGACATTAGTTTAATATATTGGAATTGGAAAACCTTGTCAATTTTTGCTCATTGATGTTAGCCAGAAGACATGCATTTGATATTTTTGAGTGGGACGCCCTTTGCTGTGAGCAACGTCGATTGTTTTTTCCTATTCCTGTCTTCAGTTAAGAAGTAAATATTTTAAGAGTTTGTTCTGAGTATTGTCTATGTAATGTCAGGCCTTGTGTTTGATTGCAAAGTTGAGCTTGGAATGTTGTGGCATGCGGCATCACGAGTTGTTCACTGTGCCTCCTGAGAATAATGCTTCGTATTGTTTTGCATGTCGATCTAATGCCAGTGATTTGCTTGTTAGGAAGATCATCCTCTTGTGTTGTTTCCGTGCTTAAGAAGTTCATCGTCTTATGTTTCATTCACACTACTAGGAAAAGGGCTACTAATGGCGCACCAGTTTTGCCTACTAATGACGCATCACTGGTGCGCCATTAGTATCACGCCACTAGTATTTTTTACTAATGGCGCACCACTGGTGCGCCATTAGTATAGGCCACGGTGCGCCATTAGTATAGGCCACTGGTGCGCCATTAGTATAGGCCACAGTGCGCCATTAGTATTTTTGAATTTTGAAGGCGGGAAAATAGTAGTGGCGCACCGTCTAACCCCCACCGTGCGCCATTGCTATTTTTGAATTTTGAATTTGGATCTGGATCGTGATTTTTTTGCCCATTTTTTGCTCGTTTTTTGGCACGATATTATTTCAAATTTTGTTCCTGTTTTTGGATCTTGTACGTTCTTTTGCCGTGTTCTTTTGCCGGAGAGGAGTTCGCCGAAGAGGAGGAGGAGGAGGTCACCGGAGAGGCGCTCGCCTACATCGCCGAAGAGGAGGAGGAGGTCGCCGGATAGGAGTTCACCGAAGCATCAGAGAGGAGGAAGGAGAAACCATGAGGGAATGGGAGGAGAGGAGGGAGGAGGAGCTCACCGGAGAGGATGAAGGAGAAACCGTGAGGGGAGGGGAGGGGAGGAGAGGAGAGGAGGGAGGAGGAGGTCGCCGGAGAGGAGGAGGAGGTCGCCGGAGAGGAGGAGGAGGTCGCCGAAGAGGAGGAGGGTAGTATGGTGGAGGAGAGAAGGGAAGATGGAGTGGAGGAGAGGAGGAGATGGAGTGGAGGAGAGGAGAGGTGGAGTGGAGGAGGTGCGCCCAGCCATATATACGACATAGTAATGGCGCACCGTGGGCAGGTGCGCCATTACTAACTTTTTTTTATTTTTTTGATTTATTTTGAATTTTGAAGGCGGGAAGATACTAATGGCGCACCATGGGCAGGTGCGTCATTAGTACTTTTTTTATTTTTTTGACTTATTTTGAATTTTGAAGGCGGGAAGATACTAATGGCGCACCATGGGCAGGTGCGCCATTAGTAAGTTTGAATTTTTTTGAATTTTTTTGCCTCTCCAGATCTTAAAAGCCCCGTATCTTTTTTCTGTTAGGTTTTTGAGGATTTTGAAAATGTTTAACAAAGTTCCCCCGATTAAATTCGGATGTAACTTTTTGAGTAGATAATTTTTCATATAAAAAACTTTTTCATCCGAGTTCGTACGCAAAAGTTATGCCCATTTTTACAAATTCTCGAGAGATTTTGCAAAAAAGTCGAAAATTCAGGTTTGTAAATTTTGCTAACAACTAGACCACATATCACATGGGAATCTTATTTTCTTTTATTTTTTTGACATTTCTATCGTTTTCTTTTTTTCTGAAACTAAAAAGGCGGTCCAGGGGGGTGCAGTCGGGCGAATGTTTGGGCCAAGTTACTAATGGAGCACCGTGGATGTGGTGCGCCATTACTAGTTCAACTAGTAATGTCGCATCACTCCCACGGTGCGCCATTAGTAATTTTGAAAAAAATAAATTTTTTTTTACTAATGGCGCACCGTGCACGTGGTGCGCCATTAGTATTTGCACACTAATGGCGCACCAACACATGGTGCGCCATTAGTATATAGTAATGGCGCACCACATGTCTGGTGCGCCATTAGTGTCAATTCCATCTATAGCCCTTTTCCTAGTAGTGTCATAGCCTATATGACAAGTAGGGTAGGTTAGACGTGAAACCATATGATCTTCCGACCAACTCATCATCTTAGGCCGTGATTGGATCGTCGTTTTCCAACCAAAACCGCTTATAAAACTGACGCTTGTAAATAAAAGCAGATGGTTTCGGGCGAAGCGCTTGGTTGGTCGATTTCGACTAGTAAAATATACACCGGTCTCTCAAATTACACGCGTAACCCGCCGGTTTTACTTACAGACCTCGGTCCCTCGGTTTCATTACGCCTGCATTTTACGGCGTTGTTTCTGATGATGAGTAAATAACACTTGTATCTTAATACAGGTGTGAAATAAACCAGAGCTCCCAAGCGCGGCCTTACCGTTTCATGCCGTCTTAGTCTCTCGAATGTGCTCATAGGTGTCCGATGATCCTGGCTTCCTGAATGAGCAGCGGGCGCTGTATCAGACCATCCGTAGGGCCCGCGAGGCCCTCTCTGTCGTCCTTCGAGTTGTTGCGTTCGCCGTGGCGCCGAGCATTGTTAACATGGTCAATGAACATGAGGATTCAGGAGATGACTTTATTTTGACTGGATGACAGTAGGGACCCACTAGGGCCATAGCCGTACGTACGCAAGTGCCTCCTTATTATGTACACCTATATATTTTTGCTTCCTCTTGGTTTCCTGACATCACGGTCCCACACCATTGTCAACCTATGTAGTCAATATAAACGAGAGAATTGCACAAGGTGCGGCCGACAGATGGGACCAAGCAGCTTGAGCGGTATTTGTGTTTTTGAGGCGTGAGCACTGCAGAGTTTTTCTTGGCGATGTTTTCGTTGTTGTTCAGAGGAGAGTAGGGTATTAACTAGGCTGGCTCTGGCCCGTCTAGCCCAGGACAGATATCTAGCCCACATATTATTATTTTTTGCAAGATGAAAATGGCTAGCCCGGCTATACGTTTTTTGAGGAATACCCAGGCAAGGTCAACTTGTTATTCTCCGCCCCGCTGAGTTGCAAATCTATCCTAGAAGGGATGCATTAGGCTTAACAAGAAAATGGGCTTTAGAAAATAATAAATGAGATGTAATTATAAAAAGTGGGTAGTAACTATAAAAAAATGCACCAAGCATGAAATTAGTTTATAAAATATTATTTATGGATTTTGAAAATCTTAATTTTTAATTATTGCGCGCGCAATGTTTCATTAGATTTTTACGTAATATAAATTTATATTTAATCTGACTAGAAATTTCGGAATAAAAATATTTCGCATTTCCCATCAAAATGTGGGAAATTTTATTGAATTCTGTCTTGAATGGTTGGTTAAAATTATTAATCATTGTCCTAGCTAGAAAATGGGATGTACTTTTAACAAACTGTAAATGGGTTGTAGTAAATTCCATTAGAATTCAAAAATGGGTTGTAAATTCTTACAAATCGTAAATGGGCTATAAGTTCTCTGCCACACACTTGTGGGCCTACTAAGTTGACGCGTCCCTAAAAAAAGAAGTTGATGCATATGCAAGGCTTTGTCAACTTATTATAGTCAACACACGGCTCTAGCAGCAGTGGCCGTTGGATGTCCATCCAACGAATGAGGTGCTTCTTCTTTAATCTCGGATATTATAGCTTCACCCGCCTAAAAAATGATTCCTCCCCAAATATCTGGGGTGCACCGTTTCGGAAGCTGATCTGTGGGCCTACAAAGTTGACGCGTACCAAGGGCTTTGTCAACTTAGTCAATATGAACGATTCTAGCTGCAGTGACCGTACGATGTCCATCCAACGGCCGTAGTGCTTCTTCAACCTTTGGTCTTCTTGCTCCAGCCGCCCAAAGCAGCACCGGTCGTGTCGCCTGCTCCTGCCTCTCGTGGTCGGCTGTGCTGTCGCGGAGGCCTCACCGCCCCCTACTACTCTCACCGCTGGCCAGGCCATCCCTCCACTCACCCACACCCCCTATTATTTTGCGGCGACGGTAGCCTCACACCGCAGCCGAACCAGTGAACCCTCGTACTCCTCTCCGCGCGGGCTTCCACTATCGCGTCTTCCCCAGCTCTGCGTCGTCCCCTTCCTAGGCCTCGCCACACTCCGTCGTCCACCGCCCTGGTGCTCTCGGCGCGGCGTGGTCAACGTGGTCAAGGAACGACTTCCATCGAAAGAGTACTATATGTGGAGAGGCTGACAGCTGAGTCCACTGCAGCTGCAAGGAAGTGCCTCCTTATTACGCGAAAAATAATTATTCCTCCACCTGATAGCAGGGACCCACCAGACGGGCCACCATATTTGGCAAAAAAACGTTTTCCCCCTGACTGCTGGGACCCATCGGACGGGCCACCGTATTTCACGAGAAAATGTTCCCCCGCCGTCAGCTCGGACCCACCGGAAGTGCCTCCTTATTACGCACAAAAAAATGAATACTCCCCCTGCTAGTTGGGATCCACCTTGGTGGGAGGCTGACTTGTGGGCCTACTAAGTTGACGGGGACGAAGTGCTTTGTCAACTTAGTCAATATGAACGATTCTAGCTCCAGTGACCGTACGATGTCCATCCAACGGCCGTAGTGCTTCTTCAACCTCTGGTCTTCTTGCTCCAGCTGCCCAAAGCAGCACCGGTCATGCAGCATGCTCCTGCCTCTCGTGGCTGGTTGCGCTGCTGCGGAGGCCTCACCGCCCCCTACTATTCCCACCGCTGGCCAGGCCCTGCGGCGACGGCAGTCTCACACCATAGCCGAACCAGTGAACCCTCGTACTCCTCTCTGCGCGGGCTTCCACTGCCATGTCTTCCCCGGCTCCGCGTTGTCCCCTTCCTAGGCCTCGCCGCTCGCCGTCGTCCATCGCTCTGGTGCTCTCGGCGCGGCGTGGTCAACATGGTCAAGGAACGACTTCCGTCGAAAAAGTACTGTACGTGGAGAGGCTGATAGCTGGGTCCACAGCGGCCGCAAGGAAGTGCCTCCTTATCACGCACAAAATAATTATTCCTCCACCATACAGCAGGGACCCACCAGACGGGCCACCGTATTTCACGAAAAAAACGTTTGCCCTGACTGCTGGGACCCACCAGCTACATCTTCACACGCAAGGAAGTGCGTCCAGGCAAAAAAAAAGCGATTCGCGCCCCTGACTGCTAGAAGTGCCTGACAGTCGAGACCCACCTGGCCGAAGCGTACGTAGCGTTGTCATTCTGGTCGCGAACGTGTACGTACATACTGGTCGATGTAGAGGTGCGCATGTGTCATAGGAGAGACGCGCATGTAGCATGTACACGTACGTACAGCGGCCAGTGTGCAAGAAACAAAATACGGCCATGTATGTATACGGGCAGAGTCTCGAACGCCTACTCGCGCATACGTACGGCCAGGGCTCGTGTACATGGCTGGCTCGGAACGGAGAAACAGCGTCGTCGTCGTGTTCATGGGGAGCCAACCGGCTGGGTCGGAATGAAATGTGTCGTCGTGTTCATCGCGAGGGCTTGGACGGAACAGCCGATGGAAACGAGGCCTGGCGTATCGCATAACGGAGAAAACAGCCTTGTGTTCGACCGACCACGGTCTAAACGGGATCCTATTCATCGAGAGGGGTGTGGCGTACCGCAAAACGGAGGAAACGGACCTCCTACGGTCGAAAGGGGGTCCTGTTGATCGGGAGGGGTGTGGTGTACCGCAAAACGGGACTCCACAGGATACTGTTCATCTCCACCATCGACCCCCTCCAGCCTCCACGGGCTACTGTTCATCCACCGTCGACCTCCACCAGCCTCCACCTACGACTGTTCATCCACGGGCTCCTGTTCATCCAGCCTCCACCACGCGCTACTCCACCGGCTACTATTCAACCAGCCCTCTCCACAGGCTCCTGTTCAACCACCCCTCCACGGGCTACTGTTCATCCAGCCCTCCACCATCTACTGTTCATCCAGCCCTACACGGGGTCCTGTTCATCCAGCCCCAACCGGCTCGATCGATCGGGGTCCTGTTCATCCAGAGGCAACACCACGGGGTCCTGTTCATCCACCCCCATCGGAAACTGTTCATCCAAACCCCCCAGCAACGCTCATTGTTCATCCAGAGGCAGTATCAATCGGCTTCAGTTAGCAGCAGTAGCGAAGGAATCGCTCGATCGGGTTCAGTTAACAGCCATCGATCGATTGCTCGGGTTCAGTAACGCATAGCCTACAGTGCAATCGCTCGGGTTCAGTTAGAGCCCAACGCCTCGCTCGGGTTCAGTTAGAGCCCAACGCATCGCTCGGCCCCGACCACCCACCGTAACCGGGAACACCCCGATATTTTCCTCGCCCACGCTTCTACCACGGTTTTTTCCATCATCGACGGTCCAAAGAATGTCATGCAGCTGTGTCTCCAGCCCGCCCAGGACGAAAAGCCCATTTTCTGTCATGATTTTTTGTCATAGAAGTAGGAGCCCACCACATCTATGATGATACCGGGTTTTGTCACAGTTATCATCATAGAAGTGTCATAAGTATGACAGGAAAAAAACTCGTTCGGCCCAAAATGTCATAGATGTGTCTTTTTTTGTAGTGCGTCCAGCTCCGTTCAAACTCCTCCACCGTCAAGCAGTGGTCCACGCACAACTCTAATGCCTTGTGCAGCTCTGAACGGTTAGCAAAGAATGGTCCTAGCGTCTCCTCAGCCTTCTTAATAATATGCCACCTGCAGTGCCTGTGCACTACCAACGGAAAGACCTCCTCTATGCGTGCACGCATGCTAAAATCCTGGTCTGTTATTATGTTCATCGGAGCAAGTCCACCCATGCACTCCAAGAAGGTTTTGAACAGCCCAGTGTAACCATCCGTATCTTCGTTCCGAACGAGTCCGCATCGAACTGCAATGACTGATTGTGGTTATTTATTCCTATGAATAGAGCGCATGGCATCTTGTACATATTTGTGAGATATGCCGCGTCGAATGAAATGCAATCATGGAAATGTTTGTAGGCTCTTCTTGCAGCACCATCCACCCAATACATGTTTCTGACACGGTCCTCATCGTCCAATCTTATCATGTAGAAGAAATCGGCATCCGCTTTTGCTTTCTCTTCGAAGTAGGCTATCATGTCTTCTATGTCAGCCAACCTGCTCTCTCTTTGGTACTTTGCCTTTAGGTTTGTGACGTCTGCCGGTATGTAGGGCATGCTACTCAGTCTACCATCTCCGCTATGGTTCAAGGACAGTATCTGGACCATTCTTGATGGACCGACGTTAAAATCATGTAGCAGCTTTATGAATTTCTTCTCGAGGGGGTGAATCCTCTGTGGGCGCTCAGAAATTTTATGAGATCAAACTTCTTTATGAGTTCATGGTTGTGTTCGTCGAAATATTCGGTGACCACCCACCATGCTCCATCTGCGTTTAGCTTACACCGGACAGGGCATTCCGTCTTGACAATGATGCATCTCTTTCGTTCCGGCACGAAAGACGCAACACCTTTACCCTTCTTGTTCCTTCATGCCTTGTAGCACCTTATCTCACCTCTGTTGTACTCGCTAGATTTTTTATTTTCCTATGGTATTCAGTGTTCACCACAAACCCATGGAACATTGCATATCTCTAGTAGAATTCCTTGGCATCTTCAAACAAACCAAATCTCTGCCCAACATACGGTGGTTGAGGTACCATGATTTCTGATTGCCCATCTTCTTCATCCCCTTGTGCTTCATTGTCAGTTTCATCATTCACTTCAGTATCGGCGGTTGTTTCATCTGCTTGAGTGTTGCTTGTGCTGGTGTGCAAAGGTGTGCTTGTCGGCATTGCTGGAATGATTGCTATTTCCGACACTGATTCTGCATTGTTTGTGGCAGGATTGTTGGCTGGCTGGTGGAATGCTTCTTACGTGTGCTCAGAGGTTCCCACAGTAGATGTCCCTGCGTCACTGTTGATTGTACTTGAAGGTCCCGCAAAAAAACAGGTGCATGTGTAAGCATTGCTTCAATGGCAGGTTTATCGTAACGGAATATAGTAACTGCATCTGATTTGGCATGACATCATTCATGCAGCAAGTCATGGCATCTGCATGTGGCCATGCATGGCAACTGCAGTTTTTCAGCCATGGTAGCTACAGTCCAACAAACATGGCAGTTATTGTTGCCAAGGCATGGCAACCAACATCTTTAGCATCAAAACTTGGATTCTAGGTACGAGCTCACTAGGCAAATGGAGTCTATCACGAATGTTGCACACAGGCATACAACAATTGACAAATCCAGAAGACAATAGATGACTATTTTGCATGCTTCCACTTGGTAGCATTTCTGTTGTTTTTCTGCCACCACCGTGACAAATCCACTTTCCCCCCATGCTTTTCCACAAAATCAAATGCACTACTGTTTTGTTGGTTGACATATTTTTACCTTGTTGTGCCGCATGTGCTAATCGTATCTGGTCTGTCATTCCAATTTGCTGTGCTCTATCTACAATAGCGTTGGCCTGCAAATGTGAAGCTTGCCACGATATGTTTGCCGATGTGGTTCCACCATAACAACCTGCGATCATTTTAGTAGCTGGTCAATGCATGGCAACTGTAGTTTGTACAACATGGCACATGTAGTTGTTCAACCATGGCACGCGATTCGTTCACACTTGTCATCCACAGTTGTTTAGACATTGCAATCACATTTGATTACACATGGCAACTTCAATTGATTTGCCATGGCAACTGCAGTTGTCTAGACATGGCAACTGCAGTTGTCCAGACACAGCAACTGCAGCTGTCCAGACACGACAACTGTTGTTTTGTCAAGTCACCACGTAAACACCAATGTCACCTATGTTCCTTCTCCTGATTCATTGTCCACAAAATCACTTCATACGACTCACCTGTGTACGACGTTGATGGCAGGTACATGGTTGCCGCCTGTTTCCACGTGCTGCATGAAGGTCCTGCATTTTTCCATATAACTAGTAAGTCTTTGCCATCCTTACAAGTTTAATTTCATGGTCACACCAGTATGTTTACTTTTTGTATGCCTTACCTTGATTTGCCACATTGGATACTTGAAGTTCGTCGCCCGCACATCTGTCAGCGTTAGCGCCCTGTGCCTGAACTTGCCATGGTATCTTCGTGTGTGTGGTTGGGTCATAAGAACCTACGAAAAATGTCATTGTAGGACATAAGTAGAATGTCATCTTCCTCGTCACAAACATGGCAACTCGCCCTTTTGTTGATCATGCATCATACCGATGCTCGCGTACTGCTCTAGTAGTGGCAGCAACGGCCCTGCGAAAATGAGTTGATTGTACTCTGTTGCATCCCAAGGGGGCGTTTCCGGCCTTTGAAAAAACCAAGGACCAGTGTCGTCTTCATGATTCATTTTTCCGCTTTTTTCTACCACTATGTTTTCACTCATTGCATGAACAAGAACGTATGAATATCCGAAAATGCACACTTTCTATTTTGTACATACAAGAAAACACGGCAATCTTATCACATTTTCCTGCATAGACAACCAATACCTCATGGCAAGTAGGTCATGCACATTCGTTCTATTTTCTAAAATATGGATGCCAAATATCATTTTGAACAGATGGCAACAGCCAAGATAATATGATGGCAAGTAACAACATAACATGGTGACAGCTAACGGCAAAGATAGGTGGCAACTAACGTCAGATATATGTGGCAATTAATTTTTTCCCTCCGTACGCACCACCCAAATTCTCCTTTCTTTCCCCTAATTTTAGTAAATCCTACACATTCTTCTGGAGCAACTACTTGCAACAACCCAAACCAGAAGCTTAGTTCAACTCTAGGATACAATATGGCAGATCTGGCGTGTGTTGGTTGGCAAAGAGGGAATACGCACAGATCTGTGGTGTGTTTGCCATGACAACGTGGTTCTAGTCGCCATCTTCGTAGGCAATCTAGAATTTTCAATTTTATGGACAGAAGAAGGACGAGAAACAGGAGGAGATCGAAGATCGACCTGTTAGCTCGTCGTCGCAGGGGAGGGGTGGGGGTAGGGATGTGCTAAGGATGTTGCCATGTCAACTAGAGAAGGAAGATGATGGATGTAGGGGATCGAGAGGTAGGAGACGACGGCGGCAGGTCGGAGTGGGGTTCGAAGGCAGGCCGAGACGACGGGCATGTTAGGTCGTGCGGGCAGCGCGGTCGATCGCCCGGACGTGTGGGCGATTGTGCCACACACTGGACGCGCGGGCTGTGACTGCCTGCGTCTGGACGTCGTCGTGCGGGCGATGTCGTCTCCGTGCCACACAGGGCGTACGTCACGACCCCACTAGATGCCACACGTGTGGCAGTTATCGGCATCCTAACTAAAACATGAAAGTATACATGAATATGTCATAAATGGGCCATGCGTACTAGAGGCTTTGGCTGACACATGAGAGGTGTGCATATCAGCATTGATTTTCCGTTGCTTAGCACATGGCTGCATTAATCATATGAGCGCAAGTTTGAGCATTAGGCTCATCATAGTGGGAGTAACTTATACTAATGTTATGCATGTGACACTAGTCTAAGTTATTGTGTCTATACTGTAAAGTACTTTCTCTTGTCGTTTTTATTGTGCATATAAGATTTATCTGAAAACAAACTTCAATCATCACCTACTCTTTATTTGTTTCTTTAAAGCAGTGCTCAAACTTAATCACTAGAAATTCAGGGCTCCTTTGGTTCATAGGATTGAAAATTCATAATAATAAAAAAATCATAGGAAATGAGATGACATGCATCTCAAATCTTATGCATAGGAATAGAAAAGAAGACGCCATTTGATTCACATTATAGAATTTTTCCATTGAGTCTAGGTTAATGTTTATTTCTTTATGAAATGTGAAGGATAGAAAGAATTCTTTCATAGAAATAGAATTTCATTCCTACAAACGAAAGAGCTCTGAAGGATTTTTTTTCCTATAGAAAAATTATCTTATGAAAATCTTATAAAATTCCTTCAAACCAAAGGAGGTGTTTAGGCTGCAATGCATAGGATCGAAGACCTACACCGTAATGCGAATTCGTGCAGCGGGGCTTGGTTTTATGATTGGAGATCGATAAGCAGTGCAACAACCCATGAGGGAACACAACTGCCAATTTCTTGAAGAAAATTGAGAATATCACATGAAATTTAAGACGGACATAATAGGGAATGATGCTCTTGCTGTTTCATGTACATTTTCCATAAATTTTTTAGGTACAATCCGTATAGTCGTTACATTATAATCACAAATAGACTAGTTCCAAAACTTTTCTACTATAAGAAAATTCACGGTTTTCGTTCACTTTCTTGCAGATTACCTGAAACCAATGAACAAATCAATCGAGCAGCCTCAAGTAATCCTTGAGGTCGGTTGGGAAGCAAGGGTACTGCCTCCAGAACACGCCGTGGATCCTCACCATCCTCACTGTCTTTTGCTTCGTGGACGGCGCGCTCTCGACGTGCAGCAGCCCCAGCAGCTTCGCCACGGCGCCGGTGAGCACCATGTCCTCGAGCACCTTCTCCGACTGGGCCACCATGGACACGAGCCACAGCACCTTGACGGCCAGCTGCGTGGCCAGATCCGACACCCGCAGCATTGTCCTCGCCACGGCTGCCACCGACAGGTCGTGCTCGGCGAAGGCGAGGCGCCCCTCAGGGCACTTGCACAGCCGCTTGAGAAGCAGCAGTATCCGCTCGGCGACGTGGCGGTCGTCGGCGTCCACGACGAGGAGCTCGACGAGGACGTGCACCGCGCCGACCTCCACGGCCTTGGCGCGGCCGCTCGGCGACCGCTCCACGACGTCCAGGAGCACGTTGAGCGCGCGCGAGCTGAGGCGCGCGGAGACCTCGTCGGACAGGAGCTCGAGGAGGGACTTGAGCACGTCGTCGACGTCGATGCCGGCAGTCCAGTGGTCACCGGCGCCGGCACTGGAGATCTTGGTGAGGATGTCCATGGCGTGCAGCCTCGCCTCCGCGCTGCCGCGCTGGAGCAACACCATGACAGGCCTCAGGCACTCCGGCGCAAGAACGAGCCCCGCCGACGCCTCGTCGGAGAGCGGGAGCGCGGCGAGCACCGCCGCGGCCTCCTCGCACACCGTGAACGCGGAGAAGTCGCCCCCCGCGCCGCTCTCCGCCAGCGCCTGCGCCATCACGCGGCCGACCGCCTCAACGCCGCCCGAGGCGACGAAGATGATCTGCATGGCCACGTCGCCCGCCATGCAGCTCCGCATGCTCTTGAGCGCGGTCACCTTGAACGGCGTCTGCTCGAGGTCGCCCAGCGCCGACCGCAGCCGCTCCTCCTCCAGCATCCTCGTCAGCGGCGTCCCCAGCTCGTGGACCGGACTCGACAGCGACGACGTGGACGGCGACGACGAGGACGACGAGGAGGAGGAGCCGCGGTCGAGCCAGGAGGAGATGACGCGCGCGAGGGTGTGGTTCGGGGTGAGGTCAAGGTTGGCGAGCGGCTGCATGGTGGTCGGGCAGGTGGCCCGGCCGTACGTGAAGAGCCAGCGCTCGATGCTGCGGCGGTCGTAGGTGACGCCGGTGGACACCGTGACGGGCTCCTCCATGAGCTCCATGGAGATGGGGCACAGGAACAGGTGGGGAGGCTCCTCCATGTCCATGTCCATAGATCGCGATGCACACCACACCAACTCGTACTAATGGCCCGTTCCAAGTCTACACGAAGTAGGAGTAGAAATGATGCGACGAGGCTATATGTACCACTACAACCACAACATGTAGGCCGGCAATTCTGCGAGGGAATAGTCAAAGGGGTCATAATTGAGAGAGACGATGCTGGCAATTAGTGCCGAGGAAGCTTAATTCGGGGGAAGATTCACACTAGTATTTTATTGGATTGTTAACCCTGGTTTCATTCCGTCTCTGTTCATACTGGTTTTGGTTGCCGTTGCCGGCGGTTGAGTGCCGAGCACGACGGTGCTTCGCGGCGTGTTCCCTCTCCTCAACGTGAGACGCGCTATGGGATTTCCAGGGAGAAAACAAGGGGATATGGGGCGCCACTTGCTCCAGGTCAATGCCGAAAGTTTGGTTTTACATTCAAAGTTAAGAAGAAGATACCTATTCGCTGTTCCGTTTCAAGTACTACTGCTAGAGGTAGTGCCTCAAGTAACTTTCGTTCTTGTTCCAGGGACAAAAAAGTAGCAGCATTCGTTGCAATTGGGTTGGTGGCACCTGAGCCAATGGGCTAAGAAAAAGACTGTCAAAAGAGAGCCTGAGAATGACACCTGAAACTTGGCTCTGGCTAAACTGAACGATCGGACAAAAATTTAAAGGAAAGCAAAAGATTTGACTCGTCGATTAATTAATTAATTAAGAAAAAGAAAATTGCTCAGCTAATTAATGAAAAACCGAGTCCATAGGATTCATTGATCTATTAGACCCTCTGTATTTTGGGAGACACTCAAAATTCTCTGCTAGTAAGTACTTCCTCGGTAAAGAAATATGAGATTGTTTAGATCAATAAAAATGATCTAAACACTTTTATATTTCTTTACGGAGGGAGTAACATACAGAAGGTGCAAGAGGAATCCAAATGGACTGCTACACACGGCATGCTTTGTCCTAGTGTGGGATCACCCCGTCCCATAATGTCACCTGCCAATTTTGCTTCCAGCCTATGGAAACACACGCATCCTTCTTTTGCAAGCAAGCCTGCCTCATATCCCCCTCAATCCACCATTTCCGACGTATAATTTTGACACATAGTACATCACAAACGGACGCTTTCCAGATCTATAAATTTGACCGGCCATTAAGCTCCCTTCTTGCAAGCATATACTATATTTATGCATCAAAACGCAGCCCATGATCGCAGGGAATCATCTCCAGCCGTTGACTAACCAAATACAAAACCGGCCCGGAGAATTATCACCGACCGCATGGCATTATAATACTCCTCCGTTGCATCTCACTGGCCTGCTGTGAGATCGCAGAAAGTCCTGCAGGTGATTCCTTCTGTGAGTTTCCTTTTACATGATACTCCGGCTGCTGCCACAGACAAGCGTATCACAGAGATTTGATATCTTCAGCTGGGGATTTTTCAAAGTACTGTACAAGGTTTGCATGGAGTCCGCCTCCAGATTTCACCTGTGGTAAAAAATAGGAAGCCAGGTGACCTTATCTCATGTTCTGACACAGTTGACATCTCGATTCTAAGGCTGTGTTTGGCAGCCTGCACGGAGGGTGCATGAGCCCAAAAGTTCTTCATCGAACCCACTTTTCGCTGTTTGGTAGGATGCATGGGCTCTATCGAGCTATGCTCAACCGATGCAAAAAAGCCCCTCAGCTATGCTCAACCTAGCACCCCCAGCGAGCCAAGCCGGGGTCAGCGAGGCTGTCTTCGACCCACCGCTCCCTCGAACGACCACTCCTCCCGAACCCCACCTCTCTCCCACGACCCCATTTTCTCTCGTGACCCCAACCCTCTCTCTCGCACAACCCGATGGCGGCGCCGCCGCCGCTTGTCTACCCAGCCGTTCGCCGGTCTATGCCGCCGCCGCCGCCCAAGATCTTCCGATCTACCTCCCCCTTGCCCCGCCCCAGTTGCTCAGTCAACTCGCCGCCGCCTCTCTTCAACGTCGTCGCGAGAGGTAGCATGTCGTCGCCGCCGTGAGG
>NC_041390.1:499225414-499242758 GCF_002162155.2 Triticum dicoccoides | reverse complement strand
TTCTCCCTTCACCTCCTTCTCCCTTCACCTCCTTCTCCCTCCTCACTTCCTTCCCCTAACCCCCTCCATCCATCCTTCCTGCCATGTCTACCTTGTAGATCTCTGCAGCATTCCTCTATTCCCTTCTGATTATGATGTTTAGGTGGTAAGAACGAGCACAGTAGATGTTTCCCTTTCATATGTTGTAGCTATTGTGTGCTCAGACTTAATTTTGTTGATTGCTTGTCATGCTGAAAAAAATTGCATGTGATAACTTGTATTTGTTTTTGTTTTTTAGATGAATGATTTGGCAAGAAAACGAAGAAAATTCATTGTGAGAGGAGCTTGGTTTAGTTGATCTAGTGATATTATATTGCTGAGATTCTGTTTCTAAGATGTTTTATTTCCCAATCATACTGAGATATGACTAGTAATTTTTTCTTCATATTTATATATAGCCGAAATAATTTTTATTGTTCAGATTATGTTGAAACGGATATGTTTATTGTTCGAATTATTAATGAAGTGTCGAAGCGTTGTTCGAAATTGTACGGGCACAAAAAAAATTGTTGATGCATCCTACCTCATATACAGGCTGCCAAACGCAGTCTCGGCTCAGCATGTCTCAACACATATATCACTACCAAACAACTGCATATGCATGTACACAACATGTCTAGACTTGGCATGTCTCAAATGGGAACAACTATGCTAGGGTGGGAATAGCTACCAAACACACCCAAGTTTCCAACCATCCATTTTAGATCAGATGGTGATCGGAGGTGGGTGTTGAGTATAATGTTTATTAGGAAAGACGAGATAGATTAGAATTTGTTCTGGCTTGTCTTGTACTGCAAGTAGATGATTGTACTTCTATATATATGCCCACGAGGGTCAAGCAATAAAACGAAATATTCCATCAAACCTCTCTCTTCCTTATAACATGGTATCAGAGCAAGTCGATCCTAAACCCTAGCTGCCGCCGCTTCCGCACCCATGCGCCGCTCCGGGGCGGTCGGTCTCCATGACCGCCGCCGAGGGCCGCGCCACCCGTACCTAGGGTTCGTCCGCCGACCGTGTTGGCCGACTGCCCTAGAGAGTCTTTTTCCCGATCCCTTGCTTCGGGTTTTTTCGCTCTCTCGCCAGTCGCTTTGATCGGCGTCTCCTTTTTGGTTTTTTGGTATATGTGATCCGGTTTGCGTCGCCCACCACCGTCGTCGATCCCGTGCGCCTCTACTCCAACATCGGCGCGATCGGCCGGCTTCTTCACCGACCCGGCGGCCTCGCGCGTCGTCCGCGCGTCTGCCCATCGGTCGCCCCGATCCGACGGCCTCACGCGGCGTCCGCGCGTCGGCCCGCCAGTCGCCCCGACCCGGCGGTCTCGCGTCATGCGGCGATCCTTCACCGCCGCCATTCGCGCGACGGCCCGTCCGTCGATCTACGCCGGCCGTCACCGCCCTGCTCCGACCGGGACTCCTGCATCACCCCGACCCGTCGGCCTCGCGCTATGCTGCGGCCAATCATAATCGCCCTGCCGCCGCCGGCTTCATCTCGGACTCCACCGCCACCGCGCCTCCACCGAGTGGCGTCCCCGACCTCGCGCGCGATCGGCTTGATCACCCGCTCGCCGCCGCGATCCGCCTCATCTATGCCGCGCGACCGACCTGGCCCGTCGGTTACGTGCGCCTCCGCAGGTCCCGTGAAGATCGTCCCCGAGTTCAGCGCACCTCTCCACCGATCGAGCATCGGGCTACCGCTGTGTCGCCCCGTCGGGCCGCAGCGCCGCCGCCCCGTGGTTCTTCTCCCGGCTGCGCCGACCCGGGTCACCGTTGCGTCGCCCCTTCAGGCAATAGTGCCGCGGCCCGCGGTCCCCCGCCGCCCCGAGGGCGTCCGCTCTAGGCTGTCCCATGGTCGCCTCGACCCTTGCGCCACCGCTGCGTCGCCCCGTCGGGCCATAGCGAGCGTGGCACGCGGTCCACGCCGCCGTCCCGAGGCCGTCCACGCGGTTGCACCGACTCGCGAACCGCCGTTGCGTCGCCCCTTCGGGCCGCAGCGTCGCGGCCCGCGGTCCATGCCGCCGTCCTGAGGTCTTCCCGCCATCGCCCCGACCCGCCTGCCGCCGCTGCGTCGCCCCTTCGGATCGTAGCGCAGCGGCCCGCGGTCCACTCCGCTGTCACCGCGCGTCGACCTCTCGTGGTATGTGTCGCGCCGTCTTCCTTGGCGCGAGAACACCACCGTCCGCGCCGGTCTTCGTCATGTTGTCAGGGTTCTTCGCCTACTTCGAGCACCGCCGCCGCACTCCTAACCTAGCCGCCGCCGCCGCCATCAGGCAGCCGCCGCCGCTCTTCTTTGGTCGCCGCCGCCGCTACCTTTGTAGCCGCCGCCGCCCGTCCACCCCATTCGTCTTCGTCCAGCACCAGCTCGTCACCAGCGTCGCCGTCATCTACTCCGACAACCGCGGGCGACATTGGCCCCGCGCCGATGGACGCCGCAATCGTCGTCGAGTTCTTCTCTGCTAGCCCCTCCGACTTCTCCGACATGGCGTACAGCTCGTGCAGGTCCCTTGTCTACGCATGTCCAGTGCTGGCAACACCGATGCGTGCCTTCATCCACGACGTGTCCCCGGGCCTGGCAAGCCTGGTCGGTGCTTCGTCAACTTCGTCTCTGTCCGTCTACGCATGCCCAGTGCTGGCAACACCGGTGCGTGCCTTCATCCGCGATGTGTCCCCGGGCTTGGCAAACCTGCCGCGACGCGTCGTCAACAACATTTTCTTCCCGGTGCACCCCTACTTCGACACCACTGCGCCCATGCTAACTCGGTGCCCTCTTGCGCCCGCGGCTCCATGGCGACTTCCTCAACACCGACCACCCCGAATCGACATCGACCACGGCATTTTTCGCACGGCTACCTCGACCATGGCTCCACCACCCACGCTCTCGGCTACATCGACAAACAGCACAAAGGGCTACCGCCTTGCTTGAGCAATCTCGTCGGTTGCCACTCTAGTCACGACTCCGCGATGCGTCACCGTTACGATTGTGTGTGGGGGGGTGTCCGTCGGCTTGCCTTCGGATTCTTCTCCAGTCTCACCGTCTGTGTCGCTACCGTTATGACTGCGGGGGGATGTTGAGTATAATGTTTATTAGAAAAGACGAGATAGACTAGGATTCGTTCTGGCTTGTCTTGTACTCCAAGTAGATGATTGGACTTCTATATATATGCCCACGAGGCTCAAGCAATAAAACGAAATATTCCACCAAACCTCTCTCTCCCTTCTAACAGTGGGAAAATGACTCGAATGCGGT
This sequence comes from Triticum dicoccoides, assembly GCF_002162155.2. Classification (NCBI taxonomy): domain Eukaryota; kingdom Viridiplantae; phylum Streptophyta; class Magnoliopsida; order Poales; family Poaceae; genus Triticum; species Triticum dicoccoides. The sequence goes on along the minus strand of NC_041390.1, from coordinate 499,239,473 downwards.
TTCAAACTCTAGACTCTAGAGTACCTAGAATGTGTTCGCTTCTGTTTTAGTTTAGCTGATGAGCTAGGAGCAAGTTCTTTTGGCGGCTTAAAAAATAAGTTGTCTCCTTTCCATCTTTTTTCATAAGCCGCATTCCTCATTTATTGCAGCTTCTGAACTAGTTATTGGATTACTAATCTAAAAACCCCAGCAAATTTTGAGAGCGGCTTATTTTTTAAGCTGAGGAGAGGCAGCTTATTTTTTAAGCCACCAAAAACAACTGGCTTGACGAACAGAAATGCGTTGGTTGCCAGTGCAATATCGTTGACCGAATCGGCAAACGCGTACGTACCATTTGCAAGTACTGTCTCCAAACAGAAGGAGATAGACCCCGATGGTCAGACGATCCACGCACAAGGTGGTAGACCTACCGTTTTGTCATGCTAGATTTGATAGCACTTTGGTCATCTCTCTCTCTATCTCTACCTTTGAGGAGGCCACACGGTTATTTCTCATGGCGACCAAGTGTACTATTGGTAGAGGTAATAGGGTGAGCTTTTGGCATGACAGGTGGAACGAGGGACGAAGTGCCCACGACATCACACCCAGTTTAGGCCAACCCAGCGCACGACCTCTAACGGACGTCCGTTTTGACCTGCTTTCGTTCGTTTGAGACGGCAATGGGGTCGGCCATGTCTGTTTGGGGTCGTTGCCGTGTCGGTGCGTCCAAGGCGCGCCCGCACCCCAAATCATGTCCGGGATAGATGTGATTAAAAAAACGCAAAACTAAAATAAAATGCCGAAAAAATAAAAGAAACGCAAACATAATAACATAATTAAACATCACGGCCACGGAACGGCCCCATTTCACAGTTCACATAGATGTAATTAACATTAAAAAAACAAAAGAAAACCGCCGCCCGCGTGCTCCTGCCGTGCCCGTCGATGCCGTAATCGTCGCCGTCTTCTCACGCGTTGACGTTGTCATCCTCGTCGCTGACAAGGTCGACGTAGACCGGCAGCGTCCAGAGGTGGGACGGCGGTGCCTGGTAGACTGTAACTTGTTGGAAGGTGGGAGGTGTCTGCACCACCTCCCCCCATGGCGATGCCTCGCGCTCCGGTGACCGCGGCGGCGTGGGGCACCAGTTCACGCCCCCCACGGCGTCGGCCATGTCCGTGGCCGTGCACGACCAGCTCCACCGCTGGCCCACCAAGCCCGGGTGGAACGCGGCGACGGGCTGCTCCTCCATCACCTCCTCCCTCACCTCTAGCTCCGGCACGGCCACATCGCTCCGGCCGCGGAGAGGGCCATCATGGTGTCCAGGCCCTCCCATTGACGCTCATCATGTGTGTTCATGGAGTCTTCCATGACACGTTGAAGGAGCCGGGTCTCCTCCTCCTCTGTCATGCGAGGAGGTGGTGGTGGCGACGGAGAGGGCGACGGTGATGGCGTCGGCGTGATGCCTCATAGCACCCTACGCCCGCGCACTTGGGGAGGGCTCGGAGCACGCGCGCGGAGCTCACGTGGCTGCCGCGGCCCCGACGAGGTGCCGGCAAAGAAGGAAGCGCGCCGCGTGTCGTGCTCGTCCTGAAACCACGTGTCCCAGAGGGCGGAGTCGACGCCGTACCTAGCGGTGTAGTAGAGGTCGTCTAGCAGGAGGCGGCGGCGACATTCGATCTCCTAGCGGCGTGCACAGTCGCTCATCGGGACCGGCGGGATCGGCACCCAATCAACGGACAAATGCCAGTTATTGGGCAGGTACACGTCGCTCCAGGGGAGTGGCGTCCTCGTCTCCCAATAATGACGGCAAACATCTGCGTGGATGTAGTGCCGGTCGCACTAGCCGGCGGCCGTAGGGGCGATGGTGAATGCGGGAGGCGCGAGGGCTCTCCGTGGTGGTGATGCGGGCTCAGCTTTGACGCCGCGGCGGCGGCGGCCCGAGGACGAGCCAGCCTCGCGGTCGTGCGTCCCCTTGCGGCCGGTGTTCTACCACCCCATGGCTGTCGGTGGCCGGCGAGCTCGAGGAAGGAGAAGGGAAGAGCTAGGGTTTGGGTGTCAGGTTTCGAGGAGGCCGCGCGACTGGAGTGGGAGCGTATACTATGACCGTCGACGACTTCCCATTTAAGAAGGATGCCTACGACGCACCTAGGCCGATGACAGGTGGGGCTGACCGCGCGTGCGCATTTTATGTTCGGCGGTGGGAGGTAGGTGGCCGCCTGCCACGCGGCCCCGATGCGGACGAGCGACGCGTCTGTTTACTGTCCACCTCGACCCAAACCAAACAGAATGGATTCAGGCTGTCGCGCGCTGGGCCGTGAGGTCTGTCCGTTTTGCCTCAAACGCTCAAGGTCGGACGAGATGGGGTCGCGCGCTGGAGTTGGCCTTATATACATTCGTGAGGGCTAGAGGTCATATATGGAGATCTGTGGCAGACGCCCTGGCGGAAGACAAATGGGTATGGGTTAAATATATCAAAGGGGCCCTTTTTTAGATGCGCTCATCGAATTTATGGAGCTCTGGTGACTTATCCAGAGGGTACCGCCGCTGAATGATGTGGAGATAGCTTCACATGGAGGCTAACGGTGTCACCGCGTCAGGTGTTTACACTGTATAGATTAGCCTATCATGTGAGCTCCTTTGGTGCCGACAATGCGGACTATGCAGTGTGTCACACCTGCTACGATGTAGCGGTGGACTAGCAAGGAGAAGGAGTAGCACAGGAGAGTTGTGGGCTGAGCCCACTGGGTCTGGCTTGGGCCGCATGTGGCCAAGCCGTCCGTCGTGTGTGTGTGCCTGTACTTATGGAACCGTCCTTTGTTGGACAAGGCAGCGAAGGAAAAGTCTGAATTATTCTCATCTCCTTCTCCAACCTCACCTACTCTCTGTTCTTCCTCATCCCCCACTCCGATCCCCTTCCTGTGGCGACGATTTCATCGATCGTCCGTCACAATTGGTAATCAGAGCCAACAATTTCCCCCCAAAAAAAAATTTTTGCGCCGCGGCATCCTCAACTCCTTTGACTGATCGGTAACATCCACCGTTGTCGGTGGGAATTCACTCCGGTGAGATCCCACAAAATCCACAGCGGGGTTCGATCTGTTCGGGGCGGGTACCACGGCGCCGTCCAAGCCTTCCGTCCAGACCCGGCAACTCCTCACTGCCATGGAGGAACAAACAGCAAACCTCACCGCCCTGATGGAGAAGCTCTTGTCCAGATTCGATGAAGAGCAAGCTCTGGCGACCAAACGCGCGGAGGCACAGGCCACGTTCAACACGCACGTCTCCACCGAGCTGCAGAGCCTATCCAAGCAGATCGGGCTCACGCAGGCCGACGTGGATGACGTGCGCAAGGCGACTTCTCCGACGGCTTCCTCCGCCATGGCATTGGCGTCGCAGGTGGACGACCCCTCCGCGGCAGGTTCCCGCACGCCGGCAGCCACCAACGGCATCCAGCAGCCTGTGCCCCCTCCAGCTCCACCCGCCCAGCACACCGCACCTCCTCAGAGTGCCCTGCCTATTCCGCAGGCTTTTGGGAGCACGGCAGCCATCGCCCGGCTCGCCAATGAAGGGCCTCCCCTGCTCACGAGGCCAGATGCGCAGTTCAACTTGCAGCTGCCCAGCACACCGACGCCGCGGGATGAGTACTCAGTCCGGCCACCCAAACACCACTTCCCCTGCTTCGATGGTGATGCGCCCCGCATCTGGCTGGATCGCTGCCTAGCATACTTCGAGCTGTATAGGGTGCCGCCGCACAACTGGGTCGCGACGGCGGCGCTCTATGTCGAAGGGCACGCATCACTGTGGCTTAGAGCCTTCCGTCAGACACATTCAGATATTACTTGGGAGATGTTCCGGCGTGCAGTGGTGGAGGAGTTTGGCCCAGAGGAATTCGAGTCAACGATGCACAATCTTCTTCAGCTCCGTCAGACAGGAATAGTGGTTGAATACAGACAACAGTTTGAGGTTCACATGTATAATTTGATTGCCCTCGACTCGACCCTGAGCTCCAAATTTTTCGTCACCCAATTCTTGCTTGGCCTGAAGGATGACCTGCGCGCCGCCGTGCGTATTCAGGCACCCACCAGCATCACGAGGGCGACAGTGTTTGCCAGAATTCAGGAAGAGGAATTGGAACTTCAGTGTTCCAGATTCAGACCGCCATCTGCAGGCAGACCACCACCATTGTCGGGCATAGTACCACCACTAGGACGGCCACCTCCTGCACCATCAGCGCCCTCTCCGACCGCTCCAGCACCGCGGATCGCCCTAGCACCAAAGCCAGCCGCGGACGACTTCGGGCGTGAGCGGCAGTTGCGGGATTACAGACGCCAACACGGCCTCTGCTTTCGTTGCGGGGACAAATACTCCCGTGATCATCAATGCAAACGCTCTGCTCAGCTACTGACGATTGAAGTGGGCGATTTTGGAGAAGTACTCTCTGATGATGCAGTGCATGCCCTGGAACTATTGGATGAACCTGCAAACACCGATGCTACTTGTTGTCTCCTATCAGCTCACGCCGTGGAGGGCACCGAAGCACCAGAAACTATTCGACTGCGTGCCACAGTGGGTGATCAAACTATGTTGCTGCTCGTCGACTCCGGCAGTACGCATAGTTTTGTGAACTCCACATTTGCTCAGCGCATCAAAGCTCCAACAACAGATATTCCAGCAATCAAGGTTCGAGTCGCCAACGGACAGAGCCTGAACTGCACGGCTATGGTGCCTCAGCTAGCCTGGACCTCCCACAGACATACCTTTGCCACAGACATGCGCGTCCTCGATTTAGGAGGCTACGATGCAGTGCTCGGTGTGGATTGGCTGGGACAACACAGCCCAATGCAGTGTGACTGGAACCTGAAGACCATGCAATTTGATCGTCAGGGAGAAACAATTAAGCTGACAGGTGTGCGCACTGGTGATCAACATCAACTCACAGCCCTAGATGCTGCAACCTTATGGCAAATGCATGACGCTAACGACATATGGGGGGCAGCTTTAGTGGAGATTCAGCTAACATCTGAGACGACATCCGACTCTGACACGCCTACTCCGCCTACCATTCAGCGCATCCTGACGGAGTTCAGTGACATCTTCGAGGAACCAACCCAACTTCCTCCCCATCGACAGTACGATCACGCCATTAATCTGGAGCCAGGTGCAGCACATGTCAACTGTCGACCCTACCGGTACTCTCCGTTACAGAAAGACGAGATTGAACGTCAAGTGGAAGAAATGCTTCGCACGGGCATCATTACACACAGCATGAGCCCCTTCGCAGCCCCGGTGCTCCTGGTCAAGAAGAAGGACGGAACATGGCGTTTCTGTGTGGACTATCGACGTCTCAATACCGTCACAATCAAGAACAAGTTTCCTCTTCCTGTCATCGACGAACTCTTGGATGAACTCTCTGGTGCCGCCTTCTTCTCCAAAATTGACTTGCGAGCGGGGTACCATCGATTCGCATGCGTGCGGGCGATGAGGAAAATACGGCCTTCAAGACACATCATGGTCATTTTGAGTTCCGCGTCATGCCCTTCGGCGTCACCAACGGCCCGCCCACATTCCAATGTGTGATGAACTCGGCGTTCGCCGGGCCAAATCGTAAGTTTGTGATCACTTTTCTTGATGACATTCTCGTCTTCAGTCACACCTTGCAGGAGCATGAAGCTCATCTACGCACAGTCTTCTCCATCCTCCGTGAGCATCAGCTATATGCCAAGCTTTCCAAGTGTTCGTTCGCGCAACCCCAAGTCGAGGTATTTGGGCCATGTAATCTCCAAAGAGGGTGTGGCCACGGATGCGAGCAAGACCAGTGCCATGCGCGCGTGGCCCACACCGACAAATGGCACAGAATTGCGCGGGTTTCTGGGCCTCACCGGCTATTACCGCAAATTCGTGCCACGTTATGGGATTATCGCCAAGCCCCTCACTCAGCTCCTCACCAAGAAAGGCTTCGCCTGGTCGGCACAAGCACAAGCAGCGTTCGATCTGCTCAAGGATGCCATGGCAAGCACGCCTGTCCTGGCGTTGCCTGATTTCTCACGCCCGTTCTCTATCGAGACGGACGCGTGTGACACAGGGGTGGGCGCAGTCCTGGTGCAAGACGGCCACCCAATCGCCTACCTCAGCAAGGCTCTGGGCATACACAATCAGCGTCTGTCGATCTACGAGAAGGAGTTCCTCGCGGTGATCATGGCCGTGGACAAGTGGCGCACTTACCTCCAGCGCGCCCCGTTCGTCATTGTCACGGATCATAAAAGCCTCTGCCATCTCGGCGATCAACAATTGGAAACAGAGTTGCAGCGCAAGGCCATGTCTAAGATGGTGGGTCTCCAATTTTCTTTCAAGTACCGCCGCGGCACGGACAATGGCGCAGCTGATGCACTATCCCGCGTCGGTCACCTGCTCTCTCTGGATGCCCTCTCCATCTGTCAGCCCCAATGGCTCCAGGAAGTAAGCAACTCCTATGAAACTGACACGGACAGTCAAGATTTGCTGCAACAACTCGCTCTGTGCAGCCCGGATGATCAAGGTTACAAATTATGCCAAGGCACCATTCGCTTCCAGAACAGGATCTGGATTGGCGCCAACACAGCCCTACAGACCAAATTGATCAACGCATTCCATGCAAGTGCAGTTGGGGGACATTCGGGAGTGACAGCAACTTATCAACGTGTCAAGAAACTGTTCGCTTGGCGGGGTCTGAAACAAGCAGTGGAAGACTATGTTCGTCAGTGTTCTATCTGTCAGCAGGCCAAGCATGAACATCTGAAAACACCTGGACTACTACAGCCACTCCCAATTCCATCAGAACCGTGGCGGGACCTCACTATGGATTTCGTCGAAGGATTGCCAGTGCCCGAGGGCTACGAGGTGATTATGGTGGTGGTCGACCGCTTCACCAAATATGCCCACTTTGTTCCTCTTCGCCATCCATTCACAGCAACAACAGTGGCTCGAGCATTTTGGGATAACATTATCAAGTTGCATGGAGTACCCCACTCGATCGTATCGGATCGCGACCCGGTTTTCACCAGTGCAATGTGGCGTGCTCTTCTGGAGGCAGCAGGAACAAAACTCAGCTATTCCACAGCATATCACCCGCAGACGGATGGTCAGAGTGAACGAGTCAACCAATGTCTCGAGATGTATCTTCGGTGCGCCGTACACGACCAGCCAAAGAAATGGCGACAATGGTTACCTACTGCAGAGTTCTGGTACAATACCACCCATCACTCCTCGCTGAACACTTCACCCTTCCAAGCGCTATATGGCCAGGAGCCCAACTTGGGAGGACTGCCCACACTGGCCCGCACGATACCACAGGATACTGATGCAGATTTGGATTGGGCTACACATAATGAACAACTCCGTGTTCAGCTGGCCCGGGCTCAAAACAGATACAAGCAAAAGGCTGATCGCCACAGGACAGATCGCTCTTTCGAAGTGGGTGAACAAGTTCTTCTGAAGCTGCAACCTTATGCTCAATCTACTGTGGCCAACCGTCCCTGCCCCAAATTAGCATTCAAGTTCTTTGGACCATTCACCGTCGAGCAACGGATCGGTTCTATGGCTTACAAACTGCAGTTACCATCAAACAGCCACATTCATCCGGTCTTCCATGTATCACAGTTGAAGCCATTCACACCTGACTACTCTCCGGTCTTCTCCGAATTGCCTCGTCCGCCCGACCTGACTGCTGCACCACTACAACCCGAGTTGATACTGGATCGCCGCATAGTCAAGAAAGGTAACACCTCAGTCGTGCAGGTCTCTATTCAGTGGTCCTCGCTCTCTCCAGATTCGGCAACATGGGAAGACTACACCGTCCTACGTCATCGCTACCCCAACGCTCCATGCTGGGCTCAAGACGCTCTCGCTCAAGGGGGGGAAATTGTCACACCTGCTACGATGTAGCGGTGGACTAGCAAGGAGAAGGAGTAGCACAGGAGAGTTGTGGGCTGAGCCCACTGGGTCTGGCTTGGGCCGCATGTGGCCAAGCCGTCTGTCGTGTGTGTGTGCCTGTACTTATGGAACCGTCCTCTGTTGGACAAGGCAGCGAAGGAAAAGTCTGAATTATTCTCATCTCCTTCTCCAACCTCACCTACTCTCTGTTCTTCCTCATCCCCCACTCCGATCCCCTTCCTGTGGCGACGATTTCATCGATCGGTCGTCACACAGTGCTCTTTGGAAGAATGAGGTTCCTCCAAAGGAATGTTTCTTCACATAGCATGTGATGACTGATGAGAGATTGATGTTGGATGGCAAATCAGCTCTCGTGAAGTGGCATGCAACACGCAGCATGCTTGCTCTACGATCTTGCCTCGGAGACCATCAACCATCTGATGGTGCAATGCCCGTTTGACAGACGGTCTCTTCCTCCGTGGCTTCAGACTTTGGGAGCATAACTCCAAATATGAACATCAATGCGAGAGAATGGTGGTGCTCGATGGGCAACAAGTTCCCTTGTGCTACGATGAGAGAACTGGTTTCGAACTTAATTGTGGGGTTCTGCAAGCTTTGGCTAAAAAGGAACACCAGAGTGTTCGATGGCAAGGCATCGACCGTATAGAGAGTTGTAAGATTTGCGTAAACGAGCACAAGCAGTGGGTGCTTGCTAGGCGAAAGGAGGCAAGCATTAGAGAGGAGCAACTTACGTTTGGATCTTAGGCAAGGGCAGCCCCTAGCCTTGCTAGGCAAGGATAGCTATTTGGTTAGCAAAATAAAACTAGCTTTTGAGGACAACCTAGTCCGCAACTGCCAAGAAAAGCTTGCCGATGGAGGCGAGCCAATTTGGGTCTTCCGCACAGGCAAGAACACAAATCGTGGGTAGTTAACGCTTTAATTGCTACTCATCCAAACAACCAGGCTTGCTTTTGACGTCTCTGGCCACGGCCGGCTAGGAAAAGCTAGCCCAGCTAAGCTAGGTGAGCTAGCAAACCAAACGTTCCCAGTTCTTTGCGGTGAGTGTTTCAATCTGTTCTCTCCTTTGGGCGCCAAAGAGGGAAGAATATCATACAGAAACCAAAATTCAAAAAAAACTTTATGAAAACCACATTTGAAAGTTTTGAAATAATCTGAAAAAATACTTGATGTCAAGAGGGTGATATTTTATTGCCATGCAAAATTTCAAGTCGAAACGCATCAAGAAATGTGAGCTATGAAAAAAAAACAAATTCAGCTCTGAATAATGAAGTTAGCACTATTCAATATTCAATGATGATTTTGTTATTCTCATAGCTCACATCCCGTAATGTGTTTGTACTTGAAATTTTGCATGGCAATAGAAGATCACTCTCTTAACATCTCGTCTTTTTTAGATTTTTTTGAAACTTTAAAACATCTTTTTCGTGTGGTTTTCATCTGTTTTCGCTGAACGTTGGTTTTTATATGATATTCTGCCTTTGCACTCATAGCTTGTAACTGACCCTCCCTCAATGAAAACGACAGGAAACATTGGGGTGCTCGTTCTACAAAATATAACACTTTGGCAACCCAAATATCTCCACCATGCCGTAATCTTCGCAGGTCCCAACTGTCTTCGAAGCAGGCCAAGCAGAGCACCGGCCGAATCTTGAAAAGCTGGGCCTCGAATAGTTCGATTTAAGCCTCCGTTAAGACCCATTTATCGCCACGCAGGATACAGGAACAAAATTAGGGCATGTACAATGGTACTATTTTATGAGTGTCACATAGGATAAATGATGAGGTGGAGGAGAGAGAACTCATAAGAAAAAGTTTGTCTTCTCTTATTTAAGATAAGACAAGAAATGATCTCTTAGCACAATTTGTCTCACCATATTTTAAGGAATTGCTAGTTATTGAAAATATAACCCATTGTAGACATATTTTTTTATCATCTCTAAATTACATGCAAAATTTAAGATAAGACTGTCTTATCAACCATTGTACATGCCCTTAAAGACCTCCTGTTTTCTCGCGGCACCGGCCGAACCGCCCTCGCCCGTCAACCGCGGCCTCGCTACCCCTCTCTGCCCTCACCGCCGCCCCGTCGTTCACCCCACTCTCTCTGACGGCGGTGAGCCGCACCCCTTTCGTCCTCCGCCTCACCACCGTCACGCGACCTTCTTGGGCCAGGCCCAGGATGACCCGCCTTATGCGCGGGCGTGGGCGTTCGCTTGCGTGCGGGGAATAGGATTTGCCAATAATCAGGGCCGAGGAAGACAACATAAAGCACAAAACGAGGAGCGAATGGTCATTTTCCTTTCTGAAGAACAGTTCGAGCCCCGTACAGGCTCATGACACCCCCTACATGACCCAGAAAAATTGCCTGTCCCAGAGGTCTCCTCCCTCTCCCAGCAAGGGAAGAAAAAGAAGCAAAACCTTCTACAACACCACAGCGAGGTGGGGGAAAATTGTCACAGGCAGAGTACCGTGACCAATTAACGCTGCGGGTGGCGGGACAAGGCGAATTCTAACTCTAATCTGACAGGGATTGCTCCCCCTTTTCCCTCTCGGTTCTTCTCCGCGGTGTTAATCTGACTCATGGGCTGTGTTTTGTGCTGAACCTGAGATCTGGACCAGCCACGGTCTCCGATCGGAGAGTACAGCTTTCAGAAATGCATGGAGCACATCATCTGCCTGCCCAGCTGTCAAGTGTGGGGATGTTTCTGTCTTGATGAGCATGCTCGGAGGCGCTGACCAGCTGCAGGGGCCGCACCATAAATGTTGATGCTGACATTGTTCCGGCTGAACATCACACATAAGTTCCAGACGATTTCCATATTCTACCTTCCAGGGAAACAACCATGACGGTGACATCGTCGTGGTATTTCCTCCGGTCCCCTTGAGGTATATCTAGTAGCTCGTAGAAATCCATACCTGGAAAGCCAAAGAAGAAATGGGGCAAAAGCAGATCAAAACACATTTGACATTCAACATAACTCAAACCAGCTTAGATGTATGACGAAATGCATCGGCACATAACAATAAGCCAATGACCGAATGTTAATGACTGTATCAATGTGAGATGGCATACGGCTGGAAGAAAATGATAAAATGATGTGAGGTCCTTCAGAGAGACAATCTAAATTTGGGTAGCCTAGCTAGGAATTTTGACTGCTATTTGGTAAAGATAACTTAAGAGCATTTTATTATTTGGAATAATATGTCAGGGACAGTCAATTTGGCGACGGGCATGTCATTTGTGTATATGAATTTGCACGTGACCATGTCATTTCTGTATACGTGTAATGCTGATTACAGCAAAGAATGGTCACATACAAACAAATCAAGAACTGAAATATGAAAAGGCATGGTATGGAAGGACAGGCATGATAGATAAAGCTTACCAGCTTTCTTTGCTGCACGCGAAAGAAGTTCCTCAATTAGACTCTGTGCTGGGTCGCCTTCAGGAAATCTCTCCATGAAATTCTCAACATGCAGAACTACCTCCTCGTTGCTCAGGTACTGATATAAGCCATCCGAAGAAAGTACCAAAAACTGGTCCCTTGAAGTGAGCTTGTGATGGCAAAGAGAAGGTATGCATGATATGTATGGTGCATCACCTATGTATTCATTGCGGAACATCTCCAGCAATCCATTGTTCAACTTTGCCTGTACAACATACACAAATTCTAGGTAAGCTTTATCTAGGTTTTCTATTACATTAGACCAATCGGAGCTTCTAAAAGTAGTTTCTAAATAATTCAAAATTAAAAATACTCCCTCTGTAAAGAAATATAAGAACATTTAGATCATTAAAATAGTAACCTAAACACTCTTATATTTCTTTACAGAGGGAGTACTAACTCCTGGTAATAAATTCATACTCATTCGAAAATAAGTTTTTTAGCCAACAAATAAACTGCTAACAGGAAAAAAATGAACTATGAGAGTAGGCTTAGATCTTAGTAAACACCCAACCTCCCAATTACCTGCTTGAGATACCCAGCGCCAAATGCTCGGGTAACTTTTAAACGGCCCTTTACTCTGTCATTTACGATACACTGATCATCATCTGGATGTTCACGTTTGATCCTCTGCACTTCCTGCATATCATAACAAATAATATGAATTCATAGGCATAAATAGTGCAAGGGGTAAAATGACAAACTGCTTTCATTGACAAATTTAGAAGACAAATAAGGGTAATGGAAACGGAACCTAACAGCAAATGACCAAATGATGAAACAAATGGATGTGACTCTGACCAACTGAAAATAAGGCATCAAGGATAACAAGTGTTCTGCATGATCTTTTCATGAAGACATGAAACTTCTTTTTTGCCTTGGTGTTTCAACTTTAAAGCTTTCAGGTATTTGCAATAAAATGATTTCCATGGTTAGTTCTACGAAATATGAATGCAAGCCCGGCAAAGAACAATAATGTGATGGTTTGATCATTTAGAGTGCCTTACTGCTGACAGAGGCACGCACGTTTTGCATTTAGAGACGCGAGCAGATTGCTCACAGACAATGACAGAAGCTCTGGCGTACACATAATAAACAGTGGAACAGCAGGTCAATAGAACATAAATGTATATAAGCTACAAACTCATTCTAAGTTGTGTCAACAGATTTGCTTATGCAGAGGAGTGTCAGCACAAAGTTACCTCTTCGATGCTGGTGCTATGATCGATAGACAACTGCAATGCCTCGAGCCCAATCATGGGATATCCGACAGGCCTTGACTCGATCTCCAATCCCACGCCGATGTCATCCATCCTCATGGCTCCAAGCCCGCAACCATGGTCATCATCTGCTCGTTGCGCCACAATGGCGCGGCTGTCCCCAAGATTCATTACATACACATCGTCATCCCTCACCAATGCCACAAGCAGGCATGCCCCGGTCACCGCCAACTCCGGGTGGGATCCCATTGATTGGTCAGTCATGTCGAGGTATGCTGCCTCCGTCGAGGCCAGCGCCCGAGTGAGCGCACCAAGCACAGCTCCATGATCTCTCACTGCTGGCGCTGCCTCCAACTTCTTGGGACCCCACTCCCTGTTGATTTCATCATCACCCACAGCCGCTGCATGTGCCCACATGTTGAACCGACGCTCCTTGAGCCTGGCAAGCGACATTGCAAACCGGCCGGAACCTGAAAAGTCGAGTTCATTGTCATCGTCGTCGCCGTCAGCGAGGAACTGCCACAGCCGCTTGCTATCCCTGTCTGCCTCTTCGTAGAATATCCCACGAAGCTCGCGTAGGAGGAAGCGGTAGAGGTTGGCAACAAGGAAGTCGGGGGCCTCAGGGCCGTTGAAGCCGTCGTAAATGCCGACGAACAGCCAACGCTGGTCCTCGGAGACAACCACGTGGACGCGGTCCTCCCCTGCACGCCCGTGCGCCCACTGCACGCCGTCGTCTCGGCGGAGTGGCACCATGAGCGCCGGCTGGTGCTTCTCGGACACGCTCCGCCGCAGGCTGCCGAATAATGGCTTCCGGAACCTGCTGGAGAGCCCTCTGGACGAGGAGGAGGTGCGCTTGGTGGGCTTGGTGGGGAGCGGGCCGGAGAAGGGCACGGCGGCGTCGAGCGGGCCGGAGAGCTGGGCGCCGCGGTCGATGGGCCCGGAGAGGAAGAGGGGCCCCGAGGAGAGGTTGGAGAGCTGCAGCGGCGCGGAGGAGAAGGAGGAGGATGTGTGGAACGCGGAGGAGTAGTTCTGCGGCACGGAGCCCGCGCCGGCGGCGGAGGAGGAGAGGTAGAGCGGCACGGGCACGGAGGAGTTGGCGGAGAGCGCGGCGCCGGAGATGCCGTGGCGGAAGGAGGAGGAGTATGCGGCGGCGGAGGCGTAGCAGAAGGAGTGGCCGAGCGCGTCGTCCAGGCAGGGCTCGGCGTCGACGGACGCCGGCGCCGGCCGCGAGCACGCGCACGCGGTGAGCAGCCGTGACGCGCCGCTGCCCATGGCATCCGACGCTGGCCGCGGCCCGGTCAGAGGAGAGGCAAAGCAACGACGACGGGGAGGGAGCAGAGCAGACCTTGTTTACCAGCACATCGCACCGAGCGATACGGGGGGACGGCGGCGGGCGTGGGGCTGGAGCTGCGACCGCGGGATCTCGCCGGGGCGGGGGTGGGATCTCGCCGGGGCAGGATCCAGCGAGGGCGCGGGGGAGGCGC
>NC_041390.1:499211772-499225064 GCF_002162155.2 Triticum dicoccoides | reverse complement strand
ACGCACGCCGTGGAGCAGGGCGGGAGGGACGAGCGGCGCGGCGGCAGGCAGGGCGGAGGGAGCGAGACCCGTGACGTGGGGGGAGGGATGGGGGGTGGTGGGTGGGGTGGGAGAGCGGGACGGGGGTCAACGCTGCGCCCTGGGAATCGCCTACCCCGGTCGGGCTTAATTACGGCGGGCGGGACTCCGCTCCGCTCCACTCCACTGCGCCGAGGAGAGGCGGGCGCGTGGATCCGCGCGGCGCGGCCAAATTGGATGGCTTTGGCGGGGCCGGCTTTGAACTCGGACGACTGCTGGACGGTGGGCTCCTCTAGTCTACACTCCTCGGTGGAGCGGGCGTTTCGAAAGTGCGGCCGACGCGAGCGCAAAGGCGACGGGGAGGGGACTGGGGAGGGGAGAAGATTACAGTTTACAACGGGAACGAGGAAGCATCCCATGTGAATCACCCGACGTTTATCGAGAGTGGCTTTGTTTCTTTTGTGATGGCAGTGTAAACTACTCCACTGTCAACATGTGAAGATTTATCGCATGCCTTCACGTGCTTTTTACCAAGTCAAATTCGACGATATTGTGGCCCAGTTCTTTTGACCGATTCTCTCAAAATCTTGAGAATTGACCCAGCTTCTCTCAGAATATTTAACTCATATTTTGTTTTTACAATCCTAGCTAGTTAGGATGTAAACAACTACTAGGATTGTAAAAAAAAAAATGGGTTCAAGATTTTGGGAGAAATTGGGTTCCAAGAGTAGATTGTAAGAGCTTCTATAACCGCATCTAGCTAATCCGGCCTCTCAAATTTCGTGAACACGTCCGCACACAATGACTGATCACATCCTAATGTCTTCTTCCACAACCAGATACCTCATTACCAAATCCTCGAATCCACGCAATTACATGGAATGTAAAGCCTAGTCTAAATCTTCGTCAGGGCTAGTTCATCTTCATGTTTGTGTCCTATTCGCCGGCCGGCTGAGCCCCGGGAGTGAAGGTGCGGTCGCCGGCGAGGAAGAGTGGACATGGGACACGGAACGGCTTACAGGAGGCAAGGCAGTGCCGTCTCCCCACCCTACTATTTCCTCATCGGAGCTCGTGGCCTGGACGCCGTTGCTCAATGTGAGGTCCACGATAGACCCCTCGTAGTTGGAGCCCGACACCTCTAGCACGACACAGTTGTGGCGCTAGGGGGGCGGTCACCTGTACCGGTGCCGGAGGGGCGTCCAACTCCGCCTCCGAGGAGAGGCGTGTGGATCCGGGCAGCGCGACGTGGGTGCCCGATTCCGCAAATTGGATGGCTTTGGCGGGGCCGGCTTTGAACTCGGACAACTATTGGACGGTGGGCTCCTCTGCTCACGTTTCCTCGGTGGAGCAGGTGTTTCGAAAGTGCAGCGACGTGAGGGCAAAGGCGACAGTGTCAGTGTGGAACGACGATCTATGGGACCAACAGGTCCCTTCGTGGTTCGGCGAGGGGAATGCACTAAACGTAGAGAGCAGGATGAACAGAGAGCACGACGATCGTTTACCCAGGTTCGGGCCACCTTTCAGGTGTAATACCCTACTCCTGCTTGATTATATTAGGAACGTGGATGCACAATTACAAAGGAGCGCTCTTCCCCGGCAAGGCGTGGGGTGGCAGCTACACGAGCAAGAGTGCGTCTGAGTTTGAATGGGTTCGAACCCCTCTAAAGGTTGCCCCGATCCTCCTTTTATAGTGTAAAGGAATACCACAATGGCAAAATAGTCATTACATAGTGACTAGATAGAAACAACGCTATCATATCTAACTCTGCTAGTTAGGACAAAGAGCATTTAATGCATCTCTAGGTGTCGCAAGGAGGAGAAACCCCGACAAGTGTATTGTACCGCTTACTACAGCTAACTCCTATTATCTTGACACGCTGCTAGGACGGGCGTCGATAAAGGTAATTTCACTCCCAGTATGCTGCCACGTGTTGGCCATCTCCACCTAACTACCTGCGGGCTCGACACCTCACCGCCCAGCGACCAGCTGGCTAGGGAGGTGGAGCGCTAGTAGTTGGTGGGGGTCCGCGGGCGACGGAGCTTGTCGGGTCTCTCCTTGCCGGCAAGGGTTGCTTCTATTGTAGATCTCGCAACTTGTTTCAACCCTTGGTCTTCTTGATGTGCTCATTGATCTTCGAAGAGTTGTCTTCTTGAGTTTGGTCGCTTGTTCGGAGGCTCCAACTTGGCGGGGGAGTTGCTACTTGTCTGCGCATAAGTCAGGGTAGTAAACACTCATGTTTACTGCACCGACAGGAGCCCCGGGGCCTAGATCACGCGTGTTGCTGGGCATCGTAATACACAGACAAGCAACATTGATCATGTCTAAATTGGCACCTGTGTCTTGAAAACTTCTTTGCTTATTCATTAATATGAAACCAAGCCAGCCCTTGGCTTTCCTCTAGTACCCTTGCCACTTAGGCGACATACTTTGTTCACGTCAACAACTACCAGAGCGGCTCCATGGTCACGTGTGGCTCAGGTAACTACCATGTTTGTGTAGCGCTCAAGATGCGATTATATCCCAATCACGTGATGAACTCATGATTGGGGCACAACCGCATTTCGAGCGCATACCAAGGTGGATATCATTACAACATACCATGTACTGAATAGATGAGAATACAAGATAAAGGCTTACACTCGCCACAAGTTACAACATTCATACAACAATACATCAATACATAGCAATCATCATACAGAAGAGCAAGATCTGACTACGGATGAAATCAAACGAAAAAGAAGAACGACATCCACCCTGCCAGTCCCAGGTTCCCGGACCTGGAACCTATCCCTTGATTGAAGAAGAAGAAGAACTCCAAAACAAGCAAGCATCACACTCGCGTTAGATCATCGCATTACCTGTACCTGCAACTGTTGTTGTAGTAATCTGTGAGCCACGAGGACTCAACAATCCCATTACCATGGGTATCAAGACTAGCAAAGCTTAATGGGTATGGAAAAGGATAAGTGGTGAGGTTGCAACAAGCGACTAAGCAATATATGGTGGCTAACTTACGATTACAAGAGTAAGATGAGAATCTATGCAAACGGTCGCAAACTAGTAATGATCAAGAAGTGATCCTGAACTACTTATGTTCAAACATAACCCAACAGTGTTCTCCTCTCGAACTTCCCCGAAAAGAGACAATCACGGTTACACACGTGGTTGGTGTATTTTAATTGAGTTTAGTTCAAGTCCACTACAACTGGATATTAACAAATTCCCATCAGCCACATAACCGCGGGCACGACTCTCGAAAGTTTAAACCCTGTAGGGGTGTCCCAACTTAGCCCATGGCAAGCTCACGATCCGCGGAGACAATCCTCCGTCGCGGGACCCTCCGGTCAGACTCGGAATCCCGGTGCACAAGACATTTCGACAATGGTAAAACAAAACCAGCAAGACCTCCCGATGCACCGACCTAGCCTGATAGGAGTCGCACGTATCTCGTTCTCAGGGTACACCGGATGAGCAAGACGTCGGGTTGGATGAGACCCTGGTTGCCCAGGGGGCATCGGACATCGTGTAGTTTGGACTAACACTCATGTGGAGAATTGGCCCTGGGGGTTGATTAAGTCCACGTGGGTCAGCAAGTCCATATGCAAGTTTTAGTTGTTATTAGGCAAATGGTAAAACCAATGTTGGGCCTTGCTGGAAGAGTTTTATTCAAAGCAAACTGTCAAGAGGTCCCCATACCCCTCACCGTGTTAGGGACGCAAAAATCAAGGAACATAACACCGTTATGACCGAAACTAGGGCGGCAAGAGTGGAACCAAACACTAGCATAAGGCCGAGCCTTCCACCCTTTACCAATTATATAGATGCATTAATTGAATAAGAGATATTGTGATATCCCATGATACCCATGTCCCAACATGGAACAACCTGCAACTAGCAATGCTATAAGAGGGGCTGAGCAAAGCGGTAACATAGCCAAACAACGGTTTGCTAGGAAGGGTGAAAAGGTTAGAGGCTATCATGACAATTTGGGAGGCTTGATAAACAAGTTGTAGGTAGCACGACATAGCGATAGCATCGAGACAACTAGCATAGCAAAGATAGTAGTGAGATCTAAGGTGACAGTCATCTTGCCTGAAATCCTGCTAGGAAGAAGACCGAATCCATGAAGTAGACGAACCAACGTAGTCGAACGGATCCTCACAATCGCAACATTACCGGAAGTATCAAGAAGCAACACCGGAAAGAAACAAACAACATGGTAAACAACCATCACATACACATGGCATGATGCACAATCAAGTATGATGCATGTCCGGTTTAAAGAGGCATGGCATGGCAAAGTGCAACAAACAATACTACAAGTTAAGTGGAGCTCAATATGCAACGAGTTGCATATTGACGAAACACCACATTCAATCATTTAGTTCACTCTCGTTTATGTACCCAACAATATTAAATGTTATAAACATGGCAAGAGGTGAAACATAAGTAAACTAACTCTCCAGGCAAGTTTAAATGAGGCCGGAAACAACAAACAACAATTCCGGAAAATCCTCATGTGCATATTTGAATTTGTTACTGTTCTGCCCTATACACAATTTTAGAGTTATTAAACATGCAAAATAAGTGCACCATGTTAATCTATGCATTTTTCTACCCCATTTACATATAAAGTTTATTAAATTCGGAGCTATGGTTATTTAGTTATAAAATAAATCATTTTAGCATGGCATTTGAGCAAAATTAATCAAACACCAATTTAAACATTTTTAACATGGATAAAAGTTGCATATTATGAAACTACATGAAAATCTAAGCATTTTACATATGATGCATGGTTATTTAGTTATTAAATGCATGAACAGCAAGGGTTTTTCTGCAAAACTGCAGTGCACTGGTTAATTAGCAAAGACGTTCTGCGGGAAAAAATGTGACTCGGGCTGAATCTAGCTGGCCCAACATGCATAGGAGAGGGGCGGGTGCTGCTCACCCTGGGCCAAGGCCCAACTCACTGAGGAGGGCGCTAGCTGGGCCGGACAGGGACGAGGCCCACGAGGCCGGGTCAATGGGCGCAGGGACTTGGCGTTGCGTGCGTTCCAGGAAGATGAGCGGGCGAAGCAGGGGGTGGCGGTCAGCAAATAGGAGGGGCGCCGGCCGCGGGGACGGGGCCCTGCCAGCAGGATCCGGCCGTGAACGGGTAAGGGCGGGGGAGGCCGGCCGGATCTGGTGGGTGGCGGTGGTGGGACTTGGTGAGGAGGCGACCAGCGCGAAGCTTTTGCGAGGCTCCCATGGCGGCGCTGCTGTCCGAGAAAAGAGAGATCAGGGAAGGTGAGAAACAAGGCAGGAGGGAAGGAAGGATAGGGGAGGCGCGATGGGGCTCATCTTGCTAGCTGGTTCGGTCGGCGGCGGCGGCGCCAGACGACGAGGCGAGGAGGGGGAGCATGGGGAGGCTCGGGGCAGGGGCTTGAGGACGGGCGTGCTGCGGGAGGAGGAGGCCGGGAACGAGCCTCCTGCTCGATCTCGAGGCGGGCACGAGGATGGTTCGAAGGGAGGAGGTGGAGGCTGCTGGCTGGATGGAGTCGATGGTGGCAGGGGCGAGCGCTGGTTGGCCCGACGCTGAAGACGAGGTGGAGCGGTGGTTGCTGCGGGAGGAGATCTCGAGGAGGGAGGCGACTGGGTGGAGCTAGTGGTGGCGGCGCGATAGGACAAGGGGGAGGATTTCTAGGGTTATCCAAAATGGACTAGGAATGGACTATATACATACGAAAGCGGGATGATTTGGATTCTCCGATCGCGGTCGGGCGGTCAGGAATAAATTGGTTAGGGAGTCCAAATAAAAAAACAGAGATATTTTAGGGATGTTTGGGGATGATCCGGACCCATCGGTCACGACTGCCCGGGTCGGGTTCGGGACAGCTTTCGGACGCGCGCGAGGGGTTTGTGCACTGTGCACAGAGGCTAGGCGGTCAAACAAGAGGGACTCGAAAACCCTGATTGGTCTCGAAACGGTAACCGAAGGCGAGGGGTGCGCGACAACTACGAACAGATGCAAGCTTTATAAAAACATGCGGATGCAATGCACATGATGCCATGATGAATGCAGCGAACCAAACAAGTCACGTGACGAATCTTAGAATCCATGGAAGGCATCTAGAGCGCCGGTCTTAGGGCGTCACAGTTTGTCATCACTCCCTTCTCTTACTGCAGCCCCCCCCCCCATGAGCGGAAAGGGCGCGAGGCGTGGGATTGGTGCAGAAGGACGGTCATGTAGATAATGCTTTGATCAAGGGAGCTAGGACGCGGATTGACGAGACTGGCATGGGCGGTTGATGGAGCAATGCGCTCGCCAGGGTCGCAGGGCGTGGGACATAAGGTAATGAGATGGTTACCTTATGTTAGTGGAGATCCATCCCTCGCACTTCTCCCTATAAAAAGAGGGGACGTGGGCGACGATGCTCATCCACCTTCCTTCTCTCCATCCCATCTGCTTCTGCTGCCATCACGGCGAGAGAAAAGAGGTCGAGCTCGTGCTTCCACCACCGCATTGAGAGCTTATTCTTGGCATCATATCCCTGCCTCGGCCGCGGCCATGGAGGTCGGTTCCAGTGCGCGAGTGCTACCTCTTGAGCACTGTGTTGGTTTCCCTTGAAGAGGAAAGGGTGATGCAGAAAAGTAGCGTAAGTATTTCCCTCAGTTTTTGAGAACCAAGGTATCAATCCAGTAGGAGGCCGCGCACGAGTCCCTCTCACCTACACAA
This sequence comes from Triticum dicoccoides, assembly GCF_002162155.2. Taxonomy (NCBI): domain Eukaryota; kingdom Viridiplantae; phylum Streptophyta; class Magnoliopsida; order Poales; family Poaceae; genus Triticum; species Triticum dicoccoides. The sequence goes on along the minus strand of NC_041390.1, from coordinate 499,218,327 downwards.
ACAAATAAATCCTCGCAACCAACGCGATAAGGGGTTGATAATTCCCTACACGGTCACTTACGAGAGTGAGATCTGATAGATATTATAGGATAATATTTTTGGTATTTTTATGATAAAGAGAAATAAAAGATGCAAAGTAAAATAAATGGAAAAGGAAATAACTAAGTATTGGAAGATTAATATGATGGAAGATAGACGCGGGGGCCATAGGTTTCACTAGTGGCTTCTCTCAAGAGCATAAATAAACGGTGGGTGAACAAATTACTGTTGAGCAATTGACAGAATTGAGCACAGTTATGAGAATATTTAGGTATGATCATGTATATAGGAATCACGTCCGAAACAAGTAGACTGACTCCTACCTGCATCTACTACTATTACTCCACACATCGACCGCTATCCAGCATGCATCTAGAGTATTAAGTTCAAGAGAACAGAGTAACGCTTTAAGCAAGATGACATGATGTAGAGGGATAAACTCATGCAATATGATATAAACCCCATCTTGTTATCCTCAATGGCAACAATACAATATGTGCCTTGCTGCCCCTACTGTCACTGGGAAAGGACACCGCAAGATTGAACCCAAAGCTAAGCACTTCTCCCATTGCAAGAAAGATCAATCTAGTAGGCCAAACCAAACTGATAATTCGAAGAGACTTGCAAAGATAACCAATCATACATAAAAGAATTTAGAGAAGATTCAAATATTGTTCATAGATAAACTTGATCATAAACCCACAATTCACCGGTCTGAACAAACACACCGCAAAAGAAGTTTACATCGAATAGATCTCCACAAGAGAGGGGGAGAACTTTGTATTGAGATCCAAAAAGAGAGAAGCAGCCATCTAGATAATAACTATGGACCCGAAGGTCTGAAGTAAACTACTCACACTTCATCGGAGGGGCTATGGTGTTGATGTAGAAGCCCTCCATGATCGATGCCCCCTCCGGCGGAGCTCCGGAAAAGGCCCCAAGATGGGATCTCGTGGATACAGAAAGTTACGGCGGTGGAATTAGGGTTTTGGCTCCGTATCTAGTAGTTTGGGGGTACGTAGGTATATATAGGAGGAAGGAGTACGTCGGTGGAGCAACAGGGGGGCCACAAGGGTGGAGGGCGCGCATGGGGGGGGGGGTAGGCGCGCCCCTACCTCGTGCCTTCCTCGTTGATTGCTTGACGTAGGGTCCAAGTCCTCTGGATCATGTTCGTTCCGAAAATCACGTTCCCGAAGGTTTCATTCCGTTTGGACTCCTTTTGATATTCTTTTTCCGCGAAACCCTAAAATAGGCAAAAAAATAGCAATTCTGGGTTGGGCCTCCGGTTAATAGGTTAGTCCCAAAAATAATATAAAAGTGTATAATAAAGCCCAATAATGTCCAAAACAGAATATAATATAGCATGGAACAATCAAAAATTATAGATACGTTTGAGACGTATCACGCATCCCCAAGCTTAATTCATGCTCGTCCTCGAGTAGGTAAATGATAAAAACAGAATTTTTGATGTGGAATGCTACCTAACATATTTCTCTATGTAATATTCTTTATTGTGGCAAGAATGTTCAGATCCATAAGATTCAAGACAAAAGTTTAATATTGACATAAAAACAATAATATTTCAAGCATACTAACAAAGCAATCATGTCTTCTCAAAATAACATGGCCAAAGAAAGTTATCCCTACAAAATCATATAGTCTGGCTATGCTCTATCTTCACCACACAAAATATTTAAACCATGCACAACCTCGATGACAAGCCAAGCAATTGTTTCATACTTTTGATGTTCTCAAACTTTTTCAATCTTCACGCAATACATGAGCGTGAGCCATGGACATATCACTATAGGTGGAATAGAATGGTGGTTGTGGAGAAGACAAAAAGGATAAGATAGTCTCACATCAACTAGGCGTATCAACGGGCTATGGAGATGCCCATTAATAGATATCAATGTGAGTGAGTAGGGATTGCCATGCAATGGATGCACTAGAGCTATAAGTGTATGAAAGCTCAACAAAATAAACTAGTGGGTGTGCATCCAACTTGCTTGCTCATGAAGACCTAGGGAATTTTGAGGAAGCCCATCATTGGAATATACAAGTGAAGTTCTATAATGAAAGATTCCCACTAGTATATGAAAGTGACAACATAGGAGACTCTCTATCATGAAGATCATGGTGCTACTTTGAAGCACAAGTGTGGTAAAAGGATAGTAGCATTGCCCCTTCTCTCTTTTTCTCTAATTTTTTATTTCGGCCTTCTTTTTTATGGCCTCTTTTCTCTTCCTTTTTTTATTTGGGCTTCTTTGGCCTCTTTTATTCATTTATTTTCGTCCAGAGTCTCATCCCGAATTGTGGGGGAATCATAGTCTCCATCATCCTTTCCTCACTGGGACAATGCTCTAGTAACGATGATCATCACACTTTTATTTACTTACAACTCAAGAATTACAACTCGATACTTAGAACAAGATATGACTCTATATGAATGCCTCCGGCAGTGTACCGGGATGTGCAATGACTCATGAGTGACATGCATGGAAGAATTATGAACGCTGGCTTTGCCACAAATACGACGTCAACTACATGATCATGCATAGCAATATGACAATGATGGAGCGTGTCATAATAAACCGGACGGTGGAGAGTTGCATGGAAATATATCTCGGAATGGCTATGGAAATGCCATAATAGGTAGGTATGGTGGCTGTTTTGAGGAAGGTATATGGTGGGTTTATGGTACCGGCGAAAGTTGCGCGGTACTAGAGAGGCTAGCAATGGTGGAAGGGTGAGAGTGCGTATAATCCATGGACTCAACATTAGTCATAAAAAACTCACATACTTATTGCAAAAATCTATTAGTTATCGAAACAGAGTATTACACGTGTGCTCCTAGGGGTATAGATTGGTAGGAAAAGACCATCGCTCGTCCCCGACCGCCACTCATAAGGAAGACAATCAATAAATAAATCATGCTCCGACTTCATCACATAACGGTTCACCATACGTGCATGCTACGGGAATCACAAACTTTAACACAAGTATTTCTAAAATTCACAACTACTCAACTAGCATGACTCTAATATCACCATCTTCATATCTCAAAACAATCATAAGGAATCAAACTTCTCATAATATTCAATGCACTTTATATGAAATTTTTTATTATATCCCTCTTGGATGCCCATCATATTAGGACTAAATTCATAACCAAATCAAATTACCATGCTGTTTAGGACTCTCAAAATAATATAAGTGAAGCATGAGAGATCAATTATTTCTATAGAATAAAACCACCACCGTGCTCTAAAAGATATAAGTGAAACACTAGGGCAAATGACAAACTACTCCGAAAGATGTAAGTGAAGATCAATGAGTAGTTGAATAATTATGCAACTATGTGAAGACTCTCTAACATTTAATAATTTCAGATCTTGGTATTTTATTCAAACAGCAAGCAAAACTAAAGAAAATAAAATGACGCTCCAAGCAAAACACATATCATGTGGCGAATAAAAATATAGCTCCAGGTAAAGTTACCGATGAACGAAGACGAAAGAGGGGATGCCTTCCGGGGCATCCCCAAGCTTAGGCTTTTGGTTGTCCTTGAATATTACCTTGGGGTTCCTTGGGCATCCCCAAGCTTAGGCTCTTGCCACTCCTTATTCCATAGTCCATCGAATCTTTACCCAAAACTTGAAAACTCCACAACACAAAACTTAACAGAAAATGCGTAAGCTCCGTTAGCGAAAGAAAACAAAACACCACTTCAAGGTACTGTAATGAACTCATTCTTTATTTATATTGGTGTTAAACCTATTGTATTCCAACTTCTCTATGGTTTATAAACTCTTTTACTAGGCATAGATTCATCAAAATAAGCAAACAACACATGAAAAACAGAATCTGTGAAAAACAGAACGGTCTGTAGTAATCTGTAACTAACGCAAACTCCTGGAACCCCAAAAATTCTAAAATAAATTTCTGGACGTGAGTAATTTATCTATTAATCATCTTCAAAATAATTAACTAAATAGCACTCTCCAATAAAAAATGGCAGCAAATCTCATGAGCGCTAAAGTTTCTGTTTTTTACAGCAAGGTCGCAAAGACTTTCCCCAAGTCTTCCCAAAGGTTCTACTTGGCACAAACACTAATTAAGACATAAAACTACATATAAATAGAGGCTAGATGAATTATTTATTACTAAACAGGAAAGCAAGGAACAAAAATAAAGTTGGGTTTCCTCCCAACAAGCGCTATCGTTTAACGCCCCTAGCTAGGCATGATGATTTCAATGATGCTCACATAAAGGATAAGAACTGTAACATAAAGAGAGCATCATGAAGAATATGACTAGCACATTTAAGTCTAACCCACTTCCCATGCATAGGGATTTTGTGAGCAAACAAATTATGGGAACAATAATCAACTAGCATAGGAGAGCAAAACAAGCATAACTTCAAAATTTTAAGCACATAGATAGGAAACATGATATTATTGTAATTCCTACAAGCATATGTTCCTCCATCATAATAATTTTCATTAGCATCATGAATGAATTCAACAATATAACCAGCACCTAAAGCATTCTTTTCATGATCTACAAGCATAGAAATTTTATTACTCTCCACATAAGCAAAATTCTTCTCATTCGGAATAGTGGGAGTATCATAAGAGACTCGGATACCATAAATTGTTTCCACATTAAAAGAGTAATGTTCAGAAAAAGAGTAATCATAATCATGACAAGTTTTGATAAATATAATCATCACTACTTTTTATAGCATATGCATCATCACAATAATTATCATAAGTAGGAACTTTGTTCTCATCATAATCGATTGAAACCTCTTCGAAGCTAGTGGGATCATGACTAAATAAAGTCATGACCTCTCCAAATCCACTTTCATCAATATAATCATCATAAATAGGAGGCATGCTTTCATCATAATAAATTTTCTCATCAAAACTTGGGGGATAAAAAATATCATCTTCATCAAACATAGCTTCCCCAAGCTTGTGGCCTTGCATATCATTAGCATCATGGATATTCAAGGAATTCATACTAACAACATTGCAATCATGCTCATCATTCAAATATTTAGTGCCAAACATTCTAATGCATTCTTCTTCTAGCACTTGAGCACAATTATCGGAATTCTTATTCTCATGAAAGATATTAAAAAGATGAAGCATATGAGGTATCCTCAATTCCATTTTTTTGTAGTTTTCTTTTATAAACTAAACTAGTGCTAAAACAAGAAACAAACAGATTCGATTGCAAGATCTAAATATATACTTTCAAGCGCCAACCTCCCAGACAACGGCGCCAGAAATCCTTCTTGCTACCTCTTGAGCACTGCGTTGGTTTTCCCTTGAAGAGGAAAGGGTGATGCAGCAAAGTAGCGTAAGTATTTCCCTCAGTTTTTTAGAACGAAGGTATCAATCCAGTAGGAGGCCGCGCACGAGTCCCTCGCATCTACACAAACAAATAAATCCTCGCAACCAACACGATAAGGGGTTGTCAATCCCTACACAGTCACTTACGAGAGTGAGATCTGATAGATATGATAGGATAATATTTTTGGTATTTTTATGATAAAGAGAAATAAAATATGCAAAGTAAAATAAATGGAAAAGGAAATAACTAAGTATTGGAAGATTAATATGATGGAAGATAGACCCCGGGGCCATAGGTTTCACTAGTGGCTTCTCTCAAGAGCATAAATATTTACGGTGGGTGAACAAATTACTGTTGAGCAATTGACAGCATTGAGCATAATTATGAGAATATTTAGGTATGATCATGTATATTGGCATCGCATCCGAAACAAGTAGACTAACTCCTGCCTGCATCTACTACTATTACTCCACACATTGACCGCTATCCAGCATGCATCTAGAGTATTAAGTTCAAGAGAACAGAGTAACGCTTTAAGCAAGATGACATGATGTAGAGGGATAAACTCATGCAATATGATATAAACCCCATCTTGTTATCCTCGATGGCAACAATACAATATGTGCCTTGCTGCCCCTACTGTCACTGGGAAAGGACACAACAAGATTGAACCCAAAGCTAAGCACTTCTCCCATTGGAAGAAAGATCAATCTAGTAGGCCAAACCAAACTGATAATTCGAAGAGACTTGCAAAGATAACCAATCATACATAAAAGAATTCAGAGAAGATTCAAATATTGTTCGTAGATAAACTTGATCATAAACCCACAATTCATCGGTCTCAACAAACACACCGCAAAAGAAGATTACATCGAATAGATCTCCACAAGAGAGGGAGAGAACTTTGTATTGAGATCCAAAAAGAGAGAAGCAGCCATCTAGATAATAACTATGGACCCGAAGGTCTGAAGTAAACTACTCACACTTCATCGGAGGGGCTATGGTGTTGATGTAGAAGCCCTCCGTGATCGATGCCCCCTCCGGCGGAGCTCCGGAAAAGGCCCCAAGATGGGATCTCATGGATACAGAAAGTTACGGCGGTGGAATTAGGGTTTTGGCTCCGTATCTGGTAGTTTGGGGGTACGTAGGTAT
>NC_041390.1:499153100-499211343 GCF_002162155.2 Triticum dicoccoides | reverse complement strand
GAAAATCACGTTCCCGAAGGTTTCATTCCGTTTGGACTCTGTTTGATATTCTATTTCTGCGAAACCCTAAAATAGGCAAAAAAAAAACAGCAATTCTGGGCTAGGCCTCCGGTTAATAGGTTAGTCCCAAAAATAATATAAAAGTGTATAATAAAGCCCAACAATGTCCAAAACAGAATATAATATAGCATGGAACAATCAAAAATTATAGATACATTGGAGACGTATCAGCGAGGTGGGGCTATAGGCCGGGGTCATGGACATCATGGTGCTCGCGGCCGGGGAGGCCGGACCGGAGCGCTCGTCGTTCCTTCTCCCACCACTCCGCCTCCAGTAGAGGGCCACATAGGGGACATGGCGCTTGAATTCATCATAGAATTGCGCGACCCACCACGAAGCCGACTGCAGCTCCCTCGTCCTTTCGCTAGGGTGATGGAAGTTGACCAGCCGCTCGCCCTATGGCTGCGCGTGAACGGCTGCTACAATGGCGCCATATGGGTGAATGTAGAGTTCCCCGCACTTCGTGTCATGTTCCTCACGCGTGGGTGGAAATCTTTTGCTCGTGCCCACTACCTCGTGGAGGGGCACGTCCTCCACGTCAAGTTGGTGGAGTCTGACACGCTCTCCGTCAAGTTCTTCGGGTCTTTAGGCGCTCATATGGAGTGTTGTGCGGAGAGCTCGAGCAACAACGAAATATCCTCCTTGAGCAACAATGACGAGGAGGACGCAGATGGTGAATACGACGGCGGCAAGTCCTCGATCATCAAGATCGAGGACGACGGCTCCGACTCCGGCTGAACGTCGGTAGCACCACAATCACCAGCTGAGCACCGGCAACACCATCATCTGCAGCTAGACCCTGATAGGCTGATCTACGGGGAGCGCTCCGCCTAAGCGCCCCTTTTGCCCTGGTTGCACTTGATGTAAACCCCGAAAAGGAAGGGCTAGAGAAAATGTTATCGATCACTTTTATTTTCCAACAAATATGTAATATCTGATGTGCTCAAATTAATATAAACCATTTCCCTTATTCGTGCCTATTTTTGTATGACTCGAATCTGACACCCTACACAATTTAGAAGCCTGCCGGGACCCATGCTTGCCGCAAACGCTTCGAAGGACTGGTTATTCAGCAAGGCCACTCGCCGGTTATATCACAGCTACACTCATCCTTGCCGAGCGGACTCGAGGCAGGAATAGGAGCGCGAATGGAAACACGACAAGATTCCCACACATGTAGGTTTTTCATACATATGTAAGCCCAAATTAAGGAAATATTCTCAAATATAACAAAGAAATTCTCAGTTGTCTTTCAACTTATCTTTCTTTGTTGTACTTCTTGTCGTATGAAATGAACACCACTGTTGTTGAAATGGTACACCATCGTCTCCCCCGGAAACATGCATGCGGGGAATCCCTTGTCTTTGTAAAAAAAGGAAGGTGGTGCCAAGACCTTGGTGGTATGTTAGCCATTTCATTCATACAAAGTGTAATCACATTATACCATGCATTAGTACGTAAACAAACATGCATAAAGTTCATAGAACGCATATGCATAGGATCTGCGCCTGGCTTTGTACAAAGGGTTACAAGTCGTTGAGACTAGGCTTGTACAAAAGAGGTTGCCGGGACGAAGCCCGACAATGGTGCCTCATGGGTAGAAATTGCGAAGATGGTCGATATTCCACGAGTTATGCATGTGAATGCCATCTCCAGAAGGAGAGCTACCCGATAAGGGCCTTCCCACTTTGGTGTCAACTTGTTTGTTCCCTTGGCAGACTGAACACACCGAAGGACAAGGTCGCCTTCCTCAAGGCTTCGGGCGCAAACCTTGTGGCTATGATAGCGGCCCAAGACTTGCTGGTAGCGTGCAGCTCGCATAGCTGCGCGAAGACGATCTTCCTCAAGGAGCACGACATCGTAATGCTGGAGCTGCTCTTGCTCTACTTTGTCGTAGGCAAGTACTCGAGGTGATCCATATATGAGTTCCATGGGTAGCACCGCTTCTGCACCATAGACTAGGGAGAAGGGTGTTTGGCCATTAGCTTGATTTGGTGTCGTTCTGAGTGACCAAAGAACCACCGGCAATTCATCAATCCAGCGCCTCCCGCACTTGTGCAGCTTATCAAATGTTCTTTTCTTGAGACCGTGTAACACTTCAGTGTTCATTTTCTCCGTTTGTCCATTGCTTCTCGAGTGAGCAATGGAGGCGAAGCAAACCTTGCTACCAAGGCTGTGGATGTATTGTATGAAGGTGTGGCTCGTGAACTATGTGCCGTTATTGGTGATAATTCTGTTTGGAACTCCAAAATGACAAACTAGTCCTTTAAAGAACTTGACGGCTGACTGTGATGTCACCTTTCTCACTAGCTCTACTTCAGGCCACTTTGTGAACTTGTTGGTGGCAATGTACAAGAACTCAAAGCCCCCGGTAGCACGGGGGAAGGGGCCCAAGATATCGAGCCCCAGACCAAAAAGGGATAGGAGAGAGGGATTGTCTGGAGAGCTTGAGCTGGTTGATGTAAGTTCTTCGAATGGAATTGGCATGCTTCACATATTGCTACTAGCTCAGTTATATCCTGGAGGGCGGTGGGCCAATAAAATCCCTGTCGGAAAACTTTCCCGGCAAGGGCTCTTGATCCTATGTGAGAGCCACATATGCCTCCATGTATCTCTGCCAACAACACTAGTCCATCTTCGTGACAAATACGCTTTAATTTCACTCCATTTGGTCTTTTTCTATACAAAATGTTGTCCACAAACTGGTACATACTTGACTGACTGGCTACTTTCTCAGCCTGTTCCCACTCATCGGGAAGTTCCCCTGTTTGGAGAAACTGCACTGTGGGTTATGCCCATGCCGGAGCTTGTGGCTCAACAACAAGGACCAATGGTATTTCTGCAACTGCGGGGGCGCTATTCTCAGCAACAAGAACCCAAGGTTCGATGCAGAACTGCAGCTCACCGCTAAGCACATCGGCTTTCCTAGTAAGATTCTCGCTGACGGCTTTGGGAAGATCTGCCATAAAATACTTGTCGGTACTCAACTTCCTTCTCTTTCTAGCTCGCATTGATGGGGTAACTGACGGCTGATTCAAATGGAGTACAAAAGTTCCTGGTTCCACAGGTAGCTTTTGGGCAGCACACTTTGATAGGTGGTCAGCAATGATGTTCTCCGCACGGGGGACATGCTCTGTTTTCAACTGATATGTCTCCAACGTATCTATAATTTTTTATTGTTCCATGCTATTATATTATCTGTTTTGGATGTTTTATATGCATTAATATGCTATTTTATACTATTTTTGGGACTAACCTATTTCCTAGATCCCAGTGCCAGTTTCTGTTTTTTCCTTGTTTTTGAGCTTTGATGTCGCTTAAAGCTACGTCGGTATTTCCCCAAAAGGAAGGGATGATGCAGCACAGCGGCGGTAGGTATTTCCCTCAGATATGAAACCAAGGTTATTGAACCAGTAGGAGAACCAAGCAACAGAACGTAAACAACCCCTGCACACAGATAACAAATCCTCGCAACCCGACGTGTTAAAGGGGTTGTCGATCCCTTTCGGGTAATGGCGCCAGAAATTGGTGCATCATGGGAGAAAGATTTGTAGTAAATTGATAGATCGAACACGAACAAAATAAATATGGATAAATTGCAGCAAGGTATTTTTGGGTTTTTGGTTTAGTAGATCTGAAAATAAAAGCAAGAGAAAAGTGGATCGCAAAGGCAAATATATGAGAAAGAAGACCCGGGGCCCCTAGGTTTCACTAGTGGCTTCTCTCAAGAAAAATAGCAAACGGTGGGTGAACAAATTACTGTTGGGCAATTGATAGAACTTTGAATACTCATGATGATATCCATGCAATGATCATTATATAGGCATCAGATCCAAGATTAGTAGACTGACTCCTGCCTGCATCTACTACTATTACTCCACACATCGACTGCTATCCAGCATGCATCTAGTGTATTAAGTTCATGGATAAACGGAGTAATGCAATAAGAATGATGACATGATGTATACAAGATCTATCTATGTAGAGATAGACCCCATCGTTTTATCCTTAGTAGCAACGATACATACGTGTCGTTTCCCTTTCTGTCACTGGGATCAAGCACCGTAAGATCGAACCCACTACAAAGCACCTCTTCCCATTGCAAGATAAATAGATCAAGTTTGCCAAACAAAACCCAAATATCAGAGAAGAAATACGAGGCTATAAGCAATCATGCATACAAGAGATCAAAGAAACTTAAATAACCCTCATGGATATAAAAAGATAGATCTGATCATAAACTCAAAGTTCATCGATCCCAACAAACACACCGCAAAAGAGTTACATCATATGAAAGTGCGTTATATCGACTAGAGGGGGGGTGAATAGGCGATTTTTATGAATTCTTCACTGAGGAATTTGCAGGTGAGGAAATTCCTTAGCGAAGAACTACTAGCAGCGAAATAAGTACTCAAAAGTAAACATAACAGAACACAAGCATAGTCATCATGATGAAATGAAGACAGGCACAGAGTACAGAAAGCATAAGCACAGGATAACACAGGATGAAGACAAACAGACTGAAGAAATTGAACTGAGGAAATTGAGAAAAATCTCCAGTCAAAGTGTTCAAACACAGGTATGAACAAGCATACAATGCAGTTATGAGGAAATGAAAGAGTTGAGGAAACAGAACCAGTAAGCTTGGTGAAGACAATGATTTGGTAGACCAGTTCCAACTGTTGTCTCAGTTGTACGTCTGGTTAGGGCGGCTAGGTATTTAAACCCGAGGACACACAGTCCCGGACACACAGTCCTGAACATGCAACTCAGGACACTTAGTCCTCACCGTATTCCCCTTGAGCTAAGGTCACATAGACCTTGCCCAATCACTCGTGGTAAGTCTTCAGGTGACTTCCGAACCTTCACAAACTTGGTCACTCGATGATCCACAATTCCTCTTGGATGCTCTAGACCTTGACGCCTAACCGTCTGGAAGAATCATAGTCTTCAAAGGTAACAAGCGTCGGATCCAAGCAGGATCAATCTCTTTAGTGATGCTCAATCACTTGGGGTTCGTAGGTTTTTGGGTTTGGGTTTTCCTCACTTGATGATTTTCGCTCAAAGTCCTCGGAGGACGGGTTGCTCTCAAATGACAAGTGTCAGTTTCTCTCGGAGCAGCCAACCAGCTAGTGGTTGTAGGTGGCGGCTATTTATAGCCTAGGGAGCAGCCCGACATGATAATACATAAATGCCCTTCAATGATATGACCATCAGGTGGATAGATATTTTGGGATAGCTGGCACATAGCACAACAACGATCGGAATTTTGAGTAGCAAAATCCTCAGGGCTATCATGTTCCTCACTATGTAGGCAATCCGCACTGGCGAATTCCTAAATCCTCAGTCAGAACAAATTTCTCAGAGACCAGAAGAACTTCGTCTCTATCACTGAAGAATATGACTGGACTGTATGAGATTTCCAATGGCTTCACTCGAAGGGATTGGTAGGTGTAGGATTTTGAGTTGACCATCACATGGAAATTTTTCCGTAGTATTTCCTCGACCCCCCTTTAACAGTACGGTGTTTCCCATGACTCAAGAAAGAGAAAATGAAACTACGAAAACAAAAGTCTTCACGCTTCATGTTCCTCGAATGAACACCAAGTCTTCAAGGTCACACCAATTTCTTCACTTTCAAAGTCTTCAGAAAGTCTTCAGAAATCCAAAGTCTTCAGTCGAAGAACTTCATTTTTAGGGGTCGACTTTCTATGTAAATATCTAACTCCTCATAGACTTATAGACTTGTGTACACTCACAAACGCATTAGTCCCTTAACCTATAAGTCTTCAATGCACCAAAATCACTAAGGGGCACTAGATGCACTTACAATCTCCCCCTTTTTGGTGATTGATGACAATATAGGTTAAGTTTTCAACGGGGATAAACATATGAAGTGTAAATACTGATATTGTGGAATTTGATTGCAAGATATAGAAGAACTCCCCCTGAATATGTGCATGGTGGGGTATTTGCTTTCGAAGCATTGCACACTTGAAGAGTAGAATCATGGAGATCTCCCCCTATATCTTGTAATTCATACACGCATTTGACATATCACAAAAAAGAATTTGAAATGCATGATGAAATATGGTGACTAATGTAATTCAGCATGCGTGCATTAGCATATATGAGGAATAAGCATGCAGAAAAACATATCAAAAGTATCAGAGCACCATCGGGTTTAAGTTTACAACTCGATCCAATAAAGTCTCAGAAGAACGAGAGTTGTAACTTAACAAATAAAAACGCCCATATAAAAAGACCCGCTTGAAGACTAACTCAAAATTCTCCCCCTTTGTCATCAAATGACCAAAAGGATCGAATATGAGGACTAACACCCCTGAAGAATATCAAGTTGATGAAGGAGTGCCAGCGTTGTTCAGGTCATTTATCGTGGAAGGGCCTGCTGCAGTGTCGTCCAAGTCTTCATTCTCATCGGTGTCGCGCGATGAAGAATATGAGCTGGCCACCAAGGAAGGAACCTTGACCTTCTTGAATTTCTTTGATGGAGGTGCAGACCAGTCAAAATCTTCCTTGAGACCCATTTTCTTGAGATCTTTTTCACCATATAGATGTGACAGTATTGCCCAGGTGCGACCAAAAACTTCATGGAGGTAGTAATGGTTTTTCTTCACTTCATTGTGGGTAGCAGTCATGTTGTGAAGAAATGAACCAAACTGACGCTTAACCCATTTATGGTTTCGATCCACCTTCTGGTGAAGACTAAGCAGAAGCTCACGGTCAGTCATCACACGAGGAGTAGTGGCTTGAGGAGTAGACTTGGGTGCATTGGCAGAGTCATGTGTGGCAGAGTCATCATTGGTGGAATAAGATGCAGCTTTGCCAAACTTTCCATCCAATGGACGAATGCCTTCATCTATAACAGCTGGTGCCTTGCCCTTTTCATCAACTGAGGAATAGGTCCGCTTTAGGACTTCAATCAGGGGCAAGTAGCTGAGGTGATTCTGAAAATCAGCTTTGTAGTTGAGTGAAGTCCTTGTTTTGAGGAATTTCATGATCCAGGGTGCATAAGGCTTCAGCTCAAACGGAGAAAGTGCAACATTTGCCAGAGTCCTCATGAAGAAATCATGATAATTGACAGGAATGCCATGAACGATATTGAATACCAGATTCTTCATGATGCCAACAATTTCCTCATCAGATGAGTCATGGCCTTTGATGGGACTCATTGTCCTTGTTAGAATGCGATAGACAGTTCTGGGCACATATAGTAATTCCTTCACGAGGAATTTGGTTCATGGGGCCTGACCTAGCTTCAAAGGTTTCATCAGAACTTGCATGTAGTGATTTGTAAGCTCAGGTTCACTATAAATGCAACGAGCTTCTTCAAGGGGAGGACTGAGTGGTAAGGCACGAAGCAATTCAGTAGCTGGTGCTGTGTAGCGAGTGTTCTCAGACATCCAGTCCAGCACCCATGAATTCACATCTTTAGAATCTCCTGTGATGTGCAGCGTCGCATAAAATTGAAGAATCAGTTCTTCATTCCAATCACAGATGTCAGAGCAGAAATTTAACAGTCCAGCATCATGAAGAACACTGAGGACTGACATGAAGCACGACAGAGATTCCATATCCACGTGAGGAATGTGCTCATGGTAGAAGATTTTGTTTTTGTTGAACAGCACTAAGGAATAGAAATTAGCCTGGCTGGCAGTCTAGAAATGCCTCTTCCTAATGCGAGCAGAGTCATAAGGGTTGTAGTCTGTGAAGAATACGTGCTCGCCGAAGAAATCATCAACCTTGAATTTTTGCTTCTTGGAGAATGGATCCTTTGGCTTGGGTAGAGGAGTGTCAGTGAGTTGCATCACGACCTCAAGAATCTCAATCACAGGTTCTTCAGGCTGAGGAATTTCTGGTTCCTCTTCAGTGGCAGTCTGCGTCTTCAGATGTTCAGCAGTAGCAGTTTCTTCAGCACTAGTGGCTGGAATTTCTTCACGTACAGATGAAGTGGGGTGAGTTTCTTCAGAGCCCATTTGAACAGTTTGTGCAGGGGACTGAGGTATTTGCTGCAATGGTGTGAACATTGGAGAGTTTGGATGCTGACTTTCCCAGAATTCATCACTCATCACTGGTGTGGAGCAGCCAACGTCCACATCTTCATCTTCCATTTCTTCAACGCCAGCCTCTTCAGCAGTGAACTGAGGCAGAGGCGAGGAAATGACAGGTGTTGAAGGGATCTCATCCACTTCAATTTCTTCATCCAACTGCTCTGACGAAGCAACAGAAGGATTTTCTTCATCAGATCCGCTGGGGATCACATATTCTTCATCGAAAGGAACAAGGTCCTTTGATGGCATGGTAGAGAGAGGAACAACATCAATGGGATTTTCAAACAAGCTGGTCAAAGGCTTCATCTTCTTCGGAGCTGAAGAATCTAAAGTAGCTGATGCTTTCCTTTTCTTCACTGTTGCACGCTCTACAGCCTTGGTCTTCTTCACATCTGATGCAGATGGAAGGATCGGGGTTGGTGTTGGCACAGGAGGAGCAGAGGAATCTGGTTGATTTTCTTCAGGCACAACTGATGCAGTTGCCCTCACTTCTTCATTTTCTTCAGGCGCACCACTAGTGGATGCCCTGGCAACTTCTTCAACGGCTGGAATGCAGTCATCAGCCCTGGAACTCACATTTTCTTCAACAGCCTGAAAGTCATCAGCGGTGCTGACATGTTCTTCAGTTGGCTGAGCAGATGCTTCAGCCTGAGGAATTTTCTGTTGCGTTGGGGCTGCAACATTTGAGGTGAAGTTATCAGCAAGTTTCACAAAGAGAACCTTGGCTCCAAGCCAATCAGCGTGGTATGTGTCAAATTCATCACTAAGTTTCTTGATCTCAGTTTGAACAGTGACAAGTTCTTCAGTTGTCATAGAGATAGCGTTTTTCTTTAGATAGCGCTCCTTCTTGTACCGCGCTTTCTTGATCTGCCTGGCCTTCTCATATTTCCATTTTTATTCTTGTATGAAGTGGGTCAACATGTGACTTTGGCTAGGAGTCAGCTTGAAGTCAGGCATGGGAATGTTGGGGTCCTTGTGCTAAACATCAATGTATTTGAGGATCAACTTTGGATCCAAAAGCAGTGGCACATCTGTTCCCTTGGCTCTAGCGGCCCTGACTTGCCTATCTCTGATGATTTCAGCAAGTTCATCATCATCAACTTCGTCTTCTTCAGATGGCACTTGGAAGGCGACCTGCTTCTTCTGAGGACTAGGGAGAGGACCTCGTCCAGTAATGGCCTTTGTCTTCAGTAGAGAGGGTCCCGCTGAAGAATTTGGTGCAACCGAGGAACTAGCTGAAGCTCCTGAGGCAATTGAGACGCCTATGGTCCTTTGACATGTGGCGAGATGCACAGGTGTAGAGGACTTTGTCGGAGCAGCCGAGGACTTGTGAGGAGCTGAGGATTTGGTAGGAGCAGGAGCAGCATGAGGAATTGGCCTTGATGGCTTTGAAGATTCTGGTCGTGAGGGCATTGTTGAGGAATTTGGCCTTGAAGGCACTGAAGGCGAAGCACTTGGCTTGTGTGTAGGCTTCTTTGACATGGCCTTCTTAGGCTTGACAGAGGCCTCAGTTGCAGCAGCAGAGTCTTTGTTGAATTTCCTCACAGCTTCTTTGGCTTGTTTAGCCAACTTGGCTTGGCTCTTGGCCCATTCATCAGGATAATCCTCACCACACTTGAGGCTGGTGGGATCAGCTATTTGCCCAGGTGCCAATGGAGGTCTTGGGCATGGAGGATTGAGTGTGAATTTCTTCATGTATTTGGCAGTGACATATCTGTACTCCCTCCACTCTCTAGCCCATCTCCTCTCTATCTTCTGAATGCGCACCTTGCGCTGATTTTTGTCTTCCTCGGGAGGTGTGCAGTACCCAACATATATATCATCAGGGATCTCAAATGTTGTGTTGACCTCATGCCTCTTTCCTCCTTTCTATGGTTTCTTACCGTCAGACATTGTCTTCAGTTGAGGAATTTGAACAATCGAATTCTCTGAAGAAGTATGCAACTTTTCTTTGAGGAACGCTGCAAATGAGTTATGTTGATGAGAACCTAGTGATTCAGCAGCTGACATGAGTACCTGTGAACAGAGTATAGTTGCGAGGAATTTGGAGAGGTCATATGCATTCTCAGAAGGTTTTTATAAAGAACAAGTTTGAGGAATTTGACCAAATAACTCTTGAAGAATTTCACTGAGCGTTCTTAGTCTTAGGTTCCAGAGTTGTACAGATCAGAAATCCGCACAATTGAGGAATCTTGAAGAGAAATCCGCAGCTTAGAGAAATGAATCAAGAACAGATGATATGTGAGGTGTTTTAGTGTGTGAAGATATGAAGAAAAACACCTTTGAAGATTTTGTAGATAATCATTTGAATCAACTAGGGCAGTAAAAGTAACTTTTAATTACCCTGGACGAAGAACACGACGAACTGGAGTGTGGAGATGTGAAGTTCGTCAGTGCAGATCTTCCACGCCCTAACTTGGTGGAGGAAGACGGCTACGGCGGTGGCAGAGTGAAGATTTCCGCGGCCGGCGCGAGTACGGCGGCGACGAGGTCGAGGCAGTGAAGCTCTTCCTCACTGGCGACGATGAAGTAGCAGCGGCGCTAGGGTTTGAGAAGCTCGAGCTGGAGAGAGGTCGAGCAGAGTAAAAGAAGTGAGGAAGGGGAGAGGGGTATTTATAGCCACGGTGAAAAACCATTCGCCCGAAGAATTTGGACAAACATGCCCCCGACCCTTCTCATTCGCATGATATGTGTCACCCACATATTGAGAAGTGGAGATCATGTTAGATCGTGGGTGAATGGATAAGTATGTCGTGGGATGTGGAACGGTTTGAGCGGCAAAGCCGAAAATTTGGATAAGATAAGTTAAAAGTTCCGTTCGCAAATTCTTCAGCTGACAAGGACACAGTGAAGATTTTGAACGAGTTTCAAGTAGAAGCACATGAAGAATTTGTGAATAGATTGGGTTGAGTATAGCATAGAGGGGAAGGGTCCGATCACATTCACTTAGCAGAAAAACCAACTTGAAGAATTATCCATAAGTGAATGATGTAGAGGACATAAAGTCATATATATAGCCAATGAAGAAAAACGACGGAAACAGTGAAGACAATGCAAAGTTGAAGAATATAAACAACTGAGGAATTTCAACTTTTGGTGGTGGCGTGACCCATCGTATAAGAATGATGATTTCAGACACCGCGTACAATTGTCGTAGGGTTCTGAGAATCAAATTATTCATTAATTTCTTCACACTTAGAGTGTTATTCTTCATTGATTGAAGAAAAATGTTTCTTCATGTGTTGCACATCTAAGTCATCAATTTTGCATAAGTTTTAGGATGAGTGTCCTTTTCAAAGAACATTCGAAGATTCTAGGATATTTAGCTCACATCGCAACTTGCTAAATCTCTTCTCATCCAAGGGCTTTGTGAAGATATCGGCTAGCTGTTCTTCAGTCTTCACATGCTCAATAGAAATGCCGCCCTTCAACACATGATCACGAAGAAAATGATGACGAATCTGAATGTGCTTAGTCTTCGAGTGCTGAACTGGGTTGTGAGCAATCTTGATGGCACTCTCATTGTCACATAAGAGAGGCACATTCTTCATGTTGACGCCATAGTCCTTGAGAGTTTGCTTCATCCATAGCAATTGAGCACAGCAAGAACCAGCGGCAATGTACTCAGCTTCAGCAGTAGATAGTGATACGCAGTTCTGTTTCTTCGAGGACCAACAGACCAAAGATCGTCCGAGGAAATGACATGTACCAGATGTTGACTTGCGGTCCACATGATCACCAGCATAGTCAGAGTCAGAATATCCAATGAGATCAAAAACCGAGCCCTTGGGGTACCATAATCCAAGTGTTGGTGTGTGAGCTAGATATCGAAGAATATGCTTCACAGCCTTATGGTGTGATTCCTTCGGTGTAGCTTGAAATCGGGCACACATGCAAACACTAAGCATTATATCTGGCCTAGATGCACATAAGTACAATAAAGAACCAATCATGGAGCGGTATACCTTATGATCGAAGTCAATACCATTTTCATCAGTGCACAGATGGCCATTTGTGGGCATAGGAATTTTGACGCTTTTGCAATCTTGCATGCCGAATTTCCTCAGTACATTCTTGAGGTATTTCTCCTGAGGTATGAATATGCCATTGCGTTGTTGATGAATTTGAAGACCTAAGAAGAATTTCAGTTCTCCCATCATAGACATTTGATATTCTTCACTCATCATGTAGGCAAATTCAACACTATAACGTTGGTCAGTATAGCCAAAGATAATATCATCAACATATACTTGGCACACAAACAATTCACCATCATAAGATTTAGTGAAAAGAGTAGGGTCGAGTGAACCGGGTTTTAAGCCTTTCTTCATGAAGAATTCCTTCAAAGTATCATACCATGCCCGTGGGGCCTGCTTGAGGCCATAGAGGGCCTTCTGAGTCTGAAGACTTTGTCAGGATTCTTTGGATCTTCAAAACCTAGGGGTTGAGCAACATATACTTCTTCCTCAAGCTTACCATTGAGGAATGCACTTCTCACATCCATTTGATATAAAGTGATATCATGATGGTTAGCATAAGCAAGTAATATGCGAATAGCCTCAAGTCTAGCAACAGGCGCAAAAGTTTCATCGAAATCAATTCCTTCAACCTGTGTGTAACCTTGAGCTATGAGCCGTGCCTTATTCCTCACCACAAGGCCATTTTCATCTTGCTTGTTGCGGTAGATCCACTTTGTGCCAATGATATTGTGCTTGCGAGGATCTGGGCGTTTGACCAGTTCCAGACATTGTTGAGCTCGAACTGATGTAATTCTTCTTGCATGGCCTGAATCCACTCAGGCTCCAGAAATGCTTCATCTACCTTAGTGGGCTCTGTGATAGATACAAAAGCATAGTGCCCACAAAAGTTAGATAAATGTGAAGCTTTTGAGCGTGTGAGAGGACCTGGCGCTTTGATGTCATTGATGATCTTTTCAACTTGCACTTCTTTTGCAATGCGAGGATGAGCTAGTTGTCGTTGAGGACTTTGATCAGCATTCTCTTCAGCACCATTTTCTTCAGTATTTTCTTCAGGTGCATTAGCTTGACGTTCTTCATGTTCTGGAATGAATTCTTCATTAGATTCTTCAGTAGGAATGACATCCTCAGTAGCCTTGAACTTGATAGTTTCCTCAGGTGCTGGTTCATCTATCACAGTAGGTAGGTGCTCTCTTTGTGAGCCATTAGTTTCATCGAACCACACATCTACAGTTTCAACAACCTTGTGAAGAATGTTGTTGAAGACTCTATAGGTGTGCGAGTCCTTTCTATAACTAAGCATAAAACCTTCATGTGCTTTCGGTGCAAATTTTGAGTTGTGATGAGGATCTCTAATCCAACATTTAGCACCGAAGACTATGAAATAACTTACATTGGGTTTCTTATCAGTGAGGAGTTCATAGGCAGTCTTCTTGAAGAATTTGTGAAGATATACTCTATTGATGATGTGGCACGCAGTATCAATTGCCTCAATCCAGAAATGACGAGGCGTTTTGTATTCATCAAGCATAGTGCGAGCCATCTCAGCAAGAGTCATGTTCTTGTGCTCCACGACACCGTTCTGCTAAGGAGTATAAGGAGCAGATAACTCATGAGTAATACCAAGTTCATCAAGATAGTCATCTAGACCAGAATTCTTGAACTCAGTTCCATTGTCACTTCTGATGTGCTTGATCTTCACACCAAAGTTGGTTGAAGCCCTCAAGGAAAATCGTTTGAAGACTTCCTGCACTTCGTGTTTGTAAGTAACAATGTGTACCCATGTGTATCGAGAGTAATCATCAATAATAACAAAGTCATATAGAGATGCATCATTTGTAACAGCAGAATAATGATTAGGACCAAAGAGATCCATATGAAGCAATTCAAATGGACGAGTAGTGGTCATGATAGTCTTCGATGGATGCTTAGCCTTTGTCATCTTCCCAGCTTCACAGGCTTCACATAGGTGATCCTTGAGGAATTTGACATTCTCGATGCTGATGACATGCTTCTTCTTCGCAAGCGTGTGCAGATTCCTCATGCCTGCATGACCAAGTCGCCGATGCCATAGCCAGCCTTCTGAAGCTTTTGCAAGTAGGCACACGGCCGGTTGTGGTCCTGTAAAGAAATCAACAATATACAAGTCTCCTCTCCTAAAGCCTTCGAAGACTTTGGAATTGTCAGCTTCCATAACCACGACACAACGATACTTGCCAAAGACTACAACCATATCGAGATTGCAAAGCATTGAGACAGACATGAGGTTGTATCCTAAGGACTCGACAAGCATGACTCTGTCCATGTGTCGATCCTTTGTGATCGCAACCTTACCTAGACCCAATACCTGACTTTTGCCTTTGTCGGCAAAGATGATATGCTTCAGATGCGACGGAGATAATGGAGCATCCATCAATAGATTCTTGCCACCAGTCATGTGATTTGTACATCCACTATCGAGGACCCACTCAGTGGCTTTGGGTTGATCATCCTACAGATGAATTAGTGCAACTTACGAACTCATATACTTCATTAGTGAAGAATATGACATCAATTCATCAGATCAATTTCATCAAGCAATAGAACAGATAAAGCAGTATGAGGATGTGAGAAATGAAAGCTCATTTCTTCATGATTAGCCCGCGTCCTTTCAGGCATACTCAGGTCTCCAGCAAATTCTTCAGACGATTACGTTCGTCTGGAGACCTAACCCTGCAGAAGAGATTAGTTCTTTTTATTCACCACCCACATCTGAAGGGGTGGCAAAGATTTCATTACTCTGCGAGCTCCATACGAGAAAGGTGGCATAGAAGCCAGTCCATTTCGTTTCACATAAGAGGAGTTGGGATAAGCATATGAATAAGCAGAGAAATTCTTCGAGGACTTATGAACATGATGATTAGAAGAATAATGCTCATATTCATAGCCCTTAGCTCTTCCCTGCGAAACAGAGTTGTTAGCATGATGATATTCATATGAGGACTTTGATCCTTTTGAGGAATTTGATCCACGTGTGGAGTTTGGTCCGTATGAGGACTTGGATCCATATGAAGAATTTGCTCTGGGGTTCCTATTCTTCACAGGTGGTGTCCTGAGGACATTCACCTGAAGACTTTCAAGGCACTTTTTGGGAACCTAGATTTTCTTCATAGGGGAACCGTTCCTGCAGTTAGTGCCAACATATCTAACAAATACTTCACCATTCTAATTTTTGAACAGTTTATAGTTGGAGTCAAATGACTCATCATCAGAACGAGGAGATTCACGTGCAAATCCAAATAAGTTAGATGGATCAACTGGAGGTCCCTTTGCAGCAACCCATGTAGTTTTGGGGTACTGCTCAGGCTTCCAATATGTACCATCAGCATTGAGTTTCCTCTCAAAGGCAATACCCTCTTTCCTAGGGTTCTTGTTGAGGATCTGCTTTTTAAGCACATCACAAAGAGTCTGATGCCCTTTGAGGCTTTTGTACATGCCTATCATGTACAATTCCTTCAGCCCTGCATCGTCAGTGATACTGGCAGTGTCCTTATATGAGGAATTAGTGATATCAGAGTCATGTGAAGAATTCGAAACATTAGCAGCATTTGAACATTCTGGTGAAGAATTAGCAGTTTCACGTTCAATGCACTTTAAGCATGGAGGGAACAAATTCTTCTTTAGAAGCGCTGATTTGTTGAACAAGTAATGAACCGCGCTCCTTCTGAAGATCTTCATAACTCACTCTTAGCTTTTCAAGATCATGCTTTCTTTGAAGAAATTCATAAGAAAGCTTCTCATGATCAGATAAAAGAGTGTTATGTTGATCTTGAAGGGTGTCATACTTAGTATGAAGTCTCTGAAGACTTTCAGCCAAAGCTTTTGACTGATCCATTTCTTCACCCAACATATCATCGCTCTTATTTAGCATGTATTGAACTTTTTCCAAAGCTCTTTGTTGTTTAGTGGCAAGGGAAGCAAGTTTGACATAGCTGGGTCCAAATTCATCACCAGATTCATCATCACTAGACTCGGATAGGTAGCATTCAGTTACCTCAGCATCTTTTGCCATAAGGCATGACGCAGAAGATGATGATTCTAGTTCGAATGTCATCACTTTGAGAGATTCCTTGAAGTCCTCATACCAAGGATCATGACAGGTTCGATGACCTTCATAGACCTCAGAGAGACGGTCCCAGATAAGCTTCGCATGATCGAGATGCATGATATTCCTGAACTGATTTTGAGACAGACAGGAGAAGATAACATCCTTCGCCGTGAGGTTGAGAAGAGTGTACTTGCGAATGTCATCAGCTTCCACCATCTTGCACAGATCGGTCAGACCAATCTCAGTGACGGTCCACAGCTTGTCGTTCATTGCCATGAGGCGCTTCTTCATCATGGCCTTCCACTTGGGATACTCGTGACCGTCAAACATGGGGCATGTCACTTTCTTCATACCTGCGGTCGACATAACTAAATTCCAGGCGGTTAAACCAAAATCACACAGAACAAGGGAGTACCTTGCTCTGATACCAATTAAAAGTGCGTTATATCGACTAGAGGGGGTGAATAGGCGATTTTTATGAATTCTTCACTGAGGAATTCGCAGGTTAGGAAATTCCTTAGCAAAGAACTACTAGCAGCGGAATAAGTACTCAAAAGTAAACATAGCAGAACACAAGCATAGTCATCATGATGAAATGAAGACAGGCATAGAGTACAGAAAGCATAAGCACAGGATAACACAGGATGAAGACAAACAGACTGAAGAAATTGAACTGAGGAAATTGAGAAAATCTGCAGTCAAAGTGTTCAAACACAGATATGAACAAGCATACACCGCAGTTATGAGGAAATGAAAGAGTTGAGGAAATAGAACCAGTAAGCTTGGTGAAGACAACGATTTGGTAGACTAGTTCCAACTATTGTCTCAGTTGTACATCTAGTTAGGACGGCTAGGTATTTAAACCTGAGGACACACAGTCCCGGACACCCAGTCCTGAACACGCAGCTCAGGACACTCAGTCCTCACCGTATTCCCCTTGAGCTAAGGTCACACAGACCTCGCCCAATCACTCGTGGTAAGTCTTTAGGTGACTTCCGAACCTTCACAAACTTGGTCACTCGGCGATCCACAATTCCTCTTGGATGCTCTAGACCTTGACGCCTAACCGTCTGGAAGAAGCACAATCTTCAAAGGTAACAAGCGTCGGATCCACGCAAGATCTATCTATTCAGTGATGCTTACAACCTCTTGAGCTTACGTTGGATTTCCCCGAAGAGGAAAGGATGATGCAGTAGAGTAGCGTAAGTATTTCCCTCAGTTCTTGAGAACCAAGGTATCAATCCAGTAGGAGGCCATGCTCAAGTCCCTCGTACCTGCACAAAACGATAGCTACTCGTAACCAACGCGATTAGGGGTTGTCAATCCCTTCACGGTCACTTACGAGAGTGAGATCCGATAGATATAATATTTTTGGTATTTTTGGTATAGAGATGCAAAGTGAAAAGTAAAAGGCAAAGTAAAAAAGCAAAGCAAGATTAAAGTGATGGAGATTGATATGATGAGAATAGACCCGGGGGCCATAGGTTTCACTAGTGGCTTCTCTCAAGAGCATAAGTATTCTACGGTGGGTGAACAAATTACTGTTGAGCAATTGACAGAATTAAGCATAGTTATGAGAATATCTAGGCATGATCATGTATATAGGCATCACGTCCGTGACAAGTAGACCGAAACGATTCTGCATCTACTACTATTACTCCACTCATCGACCGCTATCCAGCATGCATCTAGAGTATTAAGTTAAAAACAGAGTAACGCTTTAAGAAAGATGACATGATGTAGAGAGATAAATTCATGCAATATGAAATAAACCCCATCTTGTTATCCTCGATGGCAACGATGCAATACGTGCCTTGCTGCCCCTTCTGTCATTGGGAAAGGACACCGCAAGATCGAACCCAAAGCTAAGCACTTCTCCCATGGCAAGAACTACCAATCTAGTTGGCCAAACCAAACGGATAATTCGAAGAGACTTGCAAATATAACCAATCATACATAAAAGAATTCAGAGAATATTCAAATATTATTCATAGATAGACTTGATCATAAACCCACAATTCATCGGTCTCAACAAACACACCGCAAAAAGAAGAAGATTACATCGAATAGATCTCCAGGAGAGAGGGGGAGAACTTTGTATTGAGATCCAAAAAGAGAGAAGAAGCCATCTAGCTAATAACTATGGACCCGAGGGTCTGAGGTAAACTACTCACACTTCATCGGAGAGGCTATGATGATGTAGAAGCCCTCCGTGATGATGGCCCTCTCCAGCGGAGCTCTAGAACAGGCCCCAAGATGGGATCTCGTGGATACAGAAAGTTGCGGCGGTGGAATTAGGTTTTTGGATCCGTATCTGTTCGTTTGGGGGTACGTAGGTATATATAGGAGGAAGAAGTACGTCGGTGGAGCTTCGGTGGGCCCATGAGGGTGGGGGGCACGCCTGGGGGTATAGGGCGCGCCCCCTTCCTCGTGCCCACCTCGAGGCTTCCTTGGCGTAGGGTCCAAGTCTCCTGGGTCATATTCGGGAAGAAAATCACGTTCCAGAAAGGTTTATTCCATTTGGACTCCGTTTGATATTCCGTTTCTTCGAAACACTGAAATAGGCAAAAAAACAGCAATTCTGGGCTGGGCCTCCGGTTAATAGGTTAGTCCCCAAAATAATATAAAAGTGGAAAATAAAGCCCAATATAGTCCAAAACAGTAGATAATATAGCATGGAGAAATCAAAAATTATAGATACATTGGAGACGTATCAGGCATCCCCAAGCTTAATTCCTGCTCGTCCTCGAGTAGGTAAATGATAAAA
Organism: Triticum dicoccoides; assembly: GCF_002162155.2. Taxonomy (NCBI): domain Eukaryota; kingdom Viridiplantae; phylum Streptophyta; class Magnoliopsida; order Poales; family Poaceae; genus Triticum; species Triticum dicoccoides. The sequence continues at coordinate 499,192,380 of NC_041390.1, read as the reverse complement.
AGAGATTTTTTTATGCGGAGTGCTACTTGGCATAATTTCAAGGCAAATCTTCTTAATTGTGATATGAATATTTAGATTCGAAAGATTCAAGACAAAAGTTTATATTGACATAAAAATAATAATACTTCAAGCATACTAACGAAGCAATTATGTCTTCTCAAAATAACATGGCCAAAGAAAGTTATCCCTACAAAATCATATAGTCTGGCTATGCTCTATCTTCACCACACAAAGTATTTAAATCATGCACAACCCCGATGACAAGCCAAGCAAATTGTTTCATACTCTAACTTTTTCAAAACTTTTTCAATCTTCACGCAATACATGAGCGTGAGCCATGGATATAGCACTATAGGTGGAATAGAATGGTGGTTGTGGAGAAGACAAAAAGAGGGGAAGATATTCTCACATCAACTAGGCGTATCAATGGGCTATGGAGATGCCCATCAATAGATATCAATGTGAGTGAGTAGGGATTGCCATGCAACGGATGCACTAGAGCTATAAGTATATGAAAGCTCATCAAAAGAAACTAAGTGGGTGTGTATCCAACTTGCTTGCTCATGAAGACCTAGGGCATTTTGAGGAAGCCCATCATTGGAATATACAAGCCAAGTTCTATAATGTAAAATTCCCACTAGTATATGAAAGTGACATAACGAGAGACTCTCTATCATGAAGATCATGGTGCTACTTTGAAGCACAAGTGTGGTAAAAGGATACTAACATTGTCCCTTCTCTCTTTTTCTCTCATTTTTTTATTTGGGCCTTTTCTCTTTTTTTATGGCCTCTTTTTTTCTCTTTTTTTGGGCTTCTTTGGCCTCTTTTATTTTTCGTCTGGAGTCTCATCCCGACTTATGGGGGAATCATAGTCTCCATCATTCTTTCCTCACTTGGGACAATGCTCTAAAAATGATGATCATCACACTTTTATTTTTCTTACAACTCAACAATTACAACTCGATACTTAGAACAAAATATGACTCTATATGAATGCCTCCGGCGGTGTACTGGGATATGCAACATGATAATGATGGAGCATGCCATAATAAACGGAACGGTGGAAAGTTGCATGGCAATATATCTCGGAATGGCTATGGAAATGCCATAATAGGTAGGTATGGTGGCTGTTTTGAGGAAGGTATATGGCGGGTGTATGATACCGGCGAAAGGTGCGCGGTATTAGAGAGGCTAGCAAAGGTGGAAGGGTGAGAGAAAAAGTGCATATAATCCATGGACTCAACATTAGTCATAAAGAACTCATATACTTACTGCAAAAATCTAGAAGTTATCAAAGCAAAGTATTACGCGCATGATCCTAGGGGGATAGATTGGTAGGAAAAGACCATCGCTCGTCCCCGACCGCCACTCATAAGGAAGACAATCAATAAATAAATCATGCTCCGACTTCATCACATAACGGTTCACCATATGTGCATGCTACGGGAATCACAAACTTTAACACAAGTGTTCTTTAAATTCACAACTACTCAAATAGCATGACTCTAATATTATCACCTCCATATCTCAAAACAATTATCATGCTTCAATCTTTTCTTAGTATTCAATGCACTCAAAAGAAAGTTTCACAAATATTGAATACCAAGCATGTTATTATTAAGCAAATTACCATGCTATTAAGAGACTCTCAAAATAATTTAAGTGAAGCATGAGAGATCAATAGTTTCTTTAAAACAAATCCACCACCGTGCTCTAAAGTATCTAAGTGAAGCACATAGAGCAAAATTATAACGCTCAAAAGATATAAGTGAAGCACATAGAGCAAAACTACATAGCTCAAAAGATATAAGTGAAGCACATAAAGTATTCTATCAAATTCTAATTCATATACGGCTCTCTCAAAAGGTGTGTACAGCAAGGATGATTGTGGCACACTAAAACACAAAGACATAAATAATACAAGACGCTCCAAGCAAAACACATATCATGTTGGTGAATAAAAATATAGCTCCAAGTAAATTACCGATGGAAGTGGACGAAAGAGGGGATGCCTTCCGGGGCATCCCCAAGCTTCGACTTTTTGGTGTCCTTGGATTATCTTGGGGGTGCCATGGGAATCCCCAAGCTTAGGCTCTTGCCACTCCTTGTTCTATAATCCATCAAAATAATTCACCCAAAACTTGAAAACTTCACAACACAAAACTCAAATAGAAATCTCGTGAGCTCCGTTAGAGAAAGAAAACAAAAGACCACTTCAAGGTACTGTAATGAACTCATTATTTATTTATATTGGTGTTAAACCTACTGTATTCCAACTTCTCTATGGATTATAAACTATTTTACTAGCCATAGATTCATCAAAATAAGCAAACAACACACGAAAAACAGAATCTGTCAAAAACAGAACAGTCTGTAGTAATCTGTAGCTAGCGCAAGATATGGAACCCCAAAAATTCTAAAATAAATTTCTGGACGTGAGGAATTTATCTATTAATCATCTTAAAAAAGAATTAACTAAATATCACTTTCCAAATAAAAATGACAGCAGTTCTCATTAGCGCTAAAGTTTCTGTTTTTTACAGCAAGTTCAACAAGACTTTCCCCAAGTCTTCCCAACGGTTCTACTTGGCACAAACACTAATTAAACACAAAAAACACAACCAAAACAGAGGATAAATAATTTATTTATTACTAAACAGGAGCAAAAAGCAAGGAATAAAAATAAAATTGGGTTGCCTCCCAACAAGCGCTATCGTTTAACGCCCCTAGCTAGGCATAAAAGCGAGGATAGATCTAGGTATTGCCATCTTTGGTAGGCAATCCATAAGTGGCTCTCATGATAGTTTCATATGGAAATTTTATTTTCTTTCTTGGAAAGTGTTCCTTGCCCTTTTTAATGGAAATTTAAATCTAATATTCCCTTCCTTCATATCAATAATCGCACCAACCGTTCTAAGGAAAGGTCTACCAAGAATAATAGGGCAAGAAGGATTGCAATCTATATCAAGAACAATGAAATCTACGGGCACATAATTTCTATTTGCAACAATAAGAACATCATTAATCCTTCCCATAGGTTTCTTAATAGTAGAATCCGAAAGATGTAAGTTTAGAGAGCAATCATCAAAATCGCGGAAATCTAGCAAATCACACAAAGTTTTGGGGACAGTGGAGACACTAGCACCCAAATCACACAAGGCATAAAACTCATGATCTTTAATTTTAATTTTAATAGTTGGTTCCCACTCATCATAGAGTTTTCTAGGGACAGAAACCTTCAACTCAAGTTTTTCTTCATAAGATTGCATCAAGGCATCAACAATATGTTCAGTGAAGGCTTTCTTTTGACTATAAGCATGTGGAGAATTTAGCACGGATTGCAACAAGGAAATACAATCGATTAAAGAGCAACTTTCATAATTAAATTCCTTGAAATCCAATATAGTGGGTTTAGCAACATCTAGATTTTTATTTCTTTCGATCCCATTTTCATCAATTTCATCATAAAGATCTAAATACTCTGAATTTTTAGAACGTCTTCTAGGTAAAGGAAGATCATATTCAGTTTCATCAAGATTCATATTGCAAAACAAAGATTTAATAGGAGACACATCAATAACTTTTAGATCTTCATCTTGATTTTTGTAGGAATTCGGTTTAGCGGCCATCTAATTGACTAAGGTGGCTTGCATATCCGAAATTTCAGCATTCATCTTTTCTAGACGAGCAATTTGGGATCTTATTCCATCAAATTCTTTAGACATATCATCAAGCTCTTTATTCATATAACTCATAAAACTTTTTTGTTCCTTAAGCTCGTTTCTAAAGAAATTATTATGCTCAAATTGCAAAACCATAAACTTCCTAACGTTGTTTTCGATCTCCTCTAACCTTTTAAGGTGAATATCACCAAATCTCGGTTGAGCCATCGCGACAAACAAATAGTCCAACACACAAGCAGACAAAAAGGCTAGCGAGAAAAAGGCAAACGGAGAAAGAGAAGGAGATTGGGAAAGAGAGGGCAAATAAAACGGCAAGGGTGAAGTGGGGGGCGAGAAAAACGAGAGGCAAATGGCAAATAATGTAATGCGAGAGATAGGGATTGTGATGGGTACTTGGTATGTTGACTTTTTGCGTAGACTCCCCGACAACGGCGCCAGAAATTCTTCTTGCTACCTCTTGAGCTTGCGTTGGATTTCCCCGAAGAGGAAAGGATGATGCAGCAGAGTAGCGTAAGTATTTCCCTCAGTTTTTGAGAACCAAGGTATCAATCCAGTAGGAGGCCATGCTCAAGTCCCTCGTGCCTGCACAAAATGATAACTACTCGCAACCAACGCGATTAGGGGTTGCCAATCCCTTCACGGTCACTTACAAGAGTGAGATCTGATAGATATAATATTTTTGGTATTTTTGGTATAGAGATGCAAAGTGAAAAGTAAAAGGCAAAGTAAAAAAGCAAAGCAAGATTAAAGTGATGGAGATTGATATGATGAGAATAGGCCCGGGGGCCATAGGTTTCACTAGTGGCTTCTCTCAAGAGCATAAGTATTCTACGGTGGGTGAACAAATTACTGTTGAGCAATTGACAGAATTGAGCATAGTTATGAGAATATCTAGGCATGATCATGTATATAGGCATTACATCCGTGACAAGTAGACCGAAATGATTCTGCATCTACTACTATTACTCCACTCATCGACCGCTATTCAGCATGCATCTAGAGTATTAAGTTAAAAACAGAGTAACGCTTTAGGCAAGATGACATGATGTAGAGAGATAAATTCATGCAATATGAAATAAACCCCATCTTGTTATCTCGATGGCAACGATGCAATACGTGCCTTGCTGCCCCTTCTATCACTGGGAAAGGACACCGCAAGGTCGAACCCAAAGCTAAGCACTTCTCCCATGGCAAGAACTACCAATCTAGTTGGCCAAACCAAACGGATAATTCGAAGAGACTTGCAAAGATAACCAATCACACATAAAAGAATTCAGAGAAGATTCAAATATTATTCATAGATAGACTTGATCATAAACCCACAATTCATCGGTCTCAACAAACACACCGCAAAAAGAAGAAGATTACATCGAATAGATCTCCACGAGAGAGGGGGAGAACTTTGTATTGAGATCCAAAAAGAGAGAAGAAGCCATCTAGATACTAACTATTGACCCGAAGGTCTGAGGTAAACTACTCACACTTCACCGGAGAGGCTATGATGATGTAGAAGCCCTCCGTGATGACGGCCCTCTCCGGCGGAGCTCCGGAACAGGCCCCAAGATGGGATCTCGTGGATACAGAAAGTTGCGGCGGTGGAATTAGGTTTTTGGCTCCGTATCTGTTCGTTTGGGGGTACGTAGGTATATATAGGAGGAAGAAGTACGTCGGTGGAGCTTCGGTGTGCCCACGAGGGTGGGGGGCGCGCCTGGGGGTATTGGGTGCGCCCCCCTACCTCGTGCCCACCTCGAGGCTTCCTTGGCGTAGGGTCCAAGTCTCCTGGGTCATATTCGGGAAGAAAATCACGTTCCAGAAAGTTTTATTCTGTTTGGAATCCGTTTGATATTCCGTTTCTTCGAAACACTGAAATAGGCAAAAAACAACAATTCTGGGCTGGGCCTCCGGTTAATAGGTTAGTCCCAAAAATAATATAGAAGTGGAAAATAAAGCCCAATATAGTCCAAAACAGTAGATAATATAGCATGGAGCAATCAAAAATTATAGATACGTTGGAGACGTATCAATGCTCAATCACTTGGGGTTTGTAGGTGTTTGGGTTTGGGTTTTCCTCACTTGATGATTTTTGCTCAGAGTCCTCGGAGGATGGGTTGCTCTCAAATGACAAGTGTCAGTTTCTCTCGGAGCAGCCAACCAACTAGTGGTTGTAGGGGGCGGCTATTTATAGCCTAGGGAGCAGCCCGACATGATAAGACATGAATGCCCTTCAATGATATGACCGTTAGGTGGATAGATATTTTGCGACAGCTGGCGCATAGCACAGCAACGGTCAGAATTTTGAGTAGCAAAATCCTCAAGGCTATCATGTTCCTCACTGTGTAGGCAATACGCACTGGCAAATTCCTAACTCCCCAGTCAGGACAAATTCCTCAGAGACCAGAAGAACTTCGTCTCTGTCACTGAAGAATATGACTGGACTGTATGAGATTTCCAATGGCTTCACTCGAAGGGATTGGTAGGTGTAGTATTTTGAGTTGAGCATCACATGGAAATTTTTCCTTAGTATTTCCTCGACCCCCTTTAATAGTACGGTGTTTCCTATGACTCAAGAAAGAGAAAATGAAACTACAAAAACAAAAGTCTTCATGCTTCATGTTCCTCGAATGAACACCAAGTCTTCAAGGTCACACCAATTTCTTCACTTTCAAAGTCTTCAGAAAGTCTTCAGAAATTCAAAGTCTTCAGTCGAAGAAATTCATTTTCAGGGGTCGATTTTCTTTGTAAATATCAAACTCCTCATAGACTTATAGACCTGTGTACACTCACAAACGCATTAGTCCCTTAACCTATAAGTCTTCAATACACCAAAATCACTAAGGGGCACTAGACACACTTACAAGTTACATCATATGGATCTCCAAGAGACCATTGTATTGAGGATCAAGAGAGAGAGAGAGAGAGAGAGATGAAGCCATCTAGCTACTAACTACGGACCCGAAGGTCTACAAAGAACTACTCACGCATCATCAGAGAGGCACCAATGGAGGTGGTGAACCCCATCTGAGATGGTGTCTAGATTGGATCTGGTGGTTCTGGACTCTACGGCGGCTGGATGAATATTTCATCGACTCCCCTAGGGTTCTGGGATTTTTGGGTTATTTATAGAGCAAAGAGGCGGTCCGGGGGGCACCCGAGGTGGGCACAACCACCAGGGCGCACCTGGGCCTCCTAGCGCACCTTGGTAGGTTGTAACCCCCTCGGGGCACCCCCTAAGAGCAGCCAGAGCCCGTTGTGTTCCTTTTGGCCCATAAAAATTCTCTGTGAAGTTTCGTGGCATTTGGACTCCGTCTGATATTGATTTTCTACGATGTAAAAACACGGAAAAAATAGGAACTGGCACTTGGCACTATGCCAATAGGTTAGTACCAAAAAATGATATAAAATGACTATAAAATGATCATAAAACATGCAAGATTGATTATATAACAACATGGAACAATCAAAAATTATAGATACGTTGGAGACGTTTCAACATCCCCAAGCTTAACTCCTACTCGTCCTCGAGTAGGTAAGTGATAAAAACAGAATTTTTGATGTCGAATGCTGCCTACCATGTCATATCATATTCTTTTCTTTATAGCATGGACAATTGGTTTTTTAGTTGTTCAAAGCAATAGTCTAATTTTCACATGATAATTTAGATACTCAAGCATATCAACAAGCAACCATGTCTTTCAATATATCAACGCTAACATAAGTTATCCCTAGCCCATCATGCTCAAACATTGATCCATTCATGAAACACACTCGAATATTAGCTACACCCAATACTTAAGTACGGTCATATTGCCTCTTAGTTGGTGCTTTTATAAGAGAAGATGGAGACTCAAAATAAAAATTGCATAAAGTAAAAAGAAAGGCCCTTCGCAGAGGGAAGTAGGGATTTGTAGAGGTGCCAGAGGTCAAAGCAAAAACCTTAGAGATAAAAGCATTTTGAGAGGTGTATCGATCCCACCAATGAAAACGACTTAGAGTTCCCAATGCTTTCCATGCATAGATATATCATAGGCGGTTCCCAAACAGAAAATAAAGTTTATTCCTTTTTCCATCCTACTTTCACTTTCCATGGCTAACCGTATCCACGGGTGCCCTCCATACCAACAGTTTCCAAGGAATTTGTTATTTGACAACATAAAGTAAATCATTTTGTTTTGCATTTCGGGACTGGGCATCCCTAATACCTTTGCCTTACTCTCGTGCAATGACAAGTGAATAAACACTCATCTTGAGAATAACACATCTAGCATGGAAAATATTAGCCACCCCTCACCGCTCCGCGAGCGAAACGAACACACAAAAGAGAAGTTTATTTTGAAAATTAGAGATGGCACATGGAAATTTGCTTAGAACGGCAAAAGAATACCACATATAGGTAGATATAGTGGACTTATGTGGCAAAACTGGGTTAAAGGTTTTTGGATGCACAAGTAGTGATCATACTTAGTGCAAAATGAAGGCTAGCAAAAGATTGGGAAGCGACCAACTAAGAAACAGATGATCTCATAAGCAAGCATTAAGCATAATTAACACCGAATAATGCACCATAAGTAGGATATAATTTCATTGCATGACTATTGACTTTCACACGTGCATAGGGAATTACAAACCTTAACACCAATATTCTTACTAAAGCATAATTACTCATCAAGATGACTCACATATCACATCATCATATCTCAAAACTATTACTAGGAATCAAGTTTATTTTGTCCAATGATCTTCATGAAAGTTTTTATTATATCCTTCTTGGATATCCATCACTTTTGGACTAATTTTCATGTATTGCCTTTGACAAGCTCCAACAAATATAAGTGAAGATCATGAGCATAATAAAATTTTCTTTCTCTCAAATTAATTTAAGTTAAGCAAGAGAGAATTTCTTGAAAATTTACTAACTCTCAAATAAATCTAAGTGAATCAAGATAGAATTTCTTCAAAAATACTAAAGCACACCATTCTCAAAAAGATATAAGTGAAGCACTAGAGCAAGTCCATTGCTCACAAAAAAATTAAGTGAAGCATAGAGAGCAATTCTAACAAGTTATGACATAATTTTGGTTCTCTCAAATAGGTGTGTCCACCAAGGATTGATAACTTAAAACACAAAATAAAACAAGCAAAGACTGATATCATACAAGACGCTCCAAGCAAAACACATATCATGTGACGAATAAAAATATAGTTTCGAGTAAAATACCGATGATCATTAGAAAAAAGTGGGGATGGCACTCGGGGGCATCCCCAAGCTTAGTTGGTTGCTCATTTTTGGCTAATAGCTTGGGATTCCGGGGCATCCCCAAGCTTAGGCTCTTCCATCCTTCCTTCATCCATCATAAGATAACCCAAAACTTGAAAACTTCAATCACACAAAACTCAACAAAACTTCGTGAGATCTGTTAGTGTAAGGAAATAATAAATCACTACTAAAGTACTGTAGCAAACCAATTCATATTTTGTTTTTGTATTACATCTACTGTATTCCAACTTTTCTATGGCAAAAACTCATCAAAGAAAACCATAGAGCCATCAAAATAAGAACACAACACAAAGAAAACATAATTTGTCAAAACAGAACAGTCTGTAGCAATCTGACTATTTCAAATACTTATGTCAATCCAAAAATTCTAAAAAGTTAAGATGTCCTGAGTAATTTGTATATTGATCTACTGCAAGTGGAATGGTTATTTTATCGCTCCCTGGTAAAAAACTAAAATTAATTCTGTGAGTGTGAAAGTTTCTATTTTTCAGCAAGATCAAACAACTATCACCCAAGAAGATCCTAAAGGCTTTACTTGGCACAAATACTAATTAAAACATAAAAAACACAATCATAACAGTAGCATAATTGTGCTAACACACAAAAACAGGAAGCAAAAAGCAAAAATAAAATTTATTCACTGGGTTGCCTCCCAACAAGTGATGTAGTTTTACGCCCTTATCTAGGCATAAAGCAAGGATCTAAGTTTTGTCATCTTTGTCCAACTCTTCAATCAAACACTTAGAATCCTTCAAAGATTTAGCATAAAGATTTTCAATAACAAACTTCTGGGAATAAATTCAAAGATTTCATTCTTGCTAAAAGGATCTCTTATCACTTCAACAAAATCCGGGTGAACACTAATCATCTTAAGATCTCCATTATTACTATTACTAGAAGTTGCACCCTTGTTCTTGGATCTACCCCTCCTTACGGGAGTTTTCTTGATAGTTTTAGCGGAAGCAAAAGTCGTGCTTAGATTACTAAAGATTTCTTCTATTTTATCAAGCCGAGATGGGCTTTCTTCTATTCTTTCGTGGGTTAAAGTACCCTTATCTTTTAACAACGTAAGAATATCTCCCAAATTTGACCCAATATCGGTAGAAAAATTATGAATCTTTTTATCTATAATTTCCATATGATCTTCGGTGAGCATTTTATTTTCAATAGCATCTAGTCTTTCCATAACATGCTCAAGAGTCAAAGTTGTTTCATTAATCATAAGGGGTGGTTAGCCCACTAAGTTTCCCATGGCATTAAAGGCATGAAGAGAAGGACACATAAAGAAATTTCCACCGGTAATCGTATCAAGGACGAATCTATACCAGGTGGTGATGCCAACATAAAAGCAATGAAGAAGAACAACGGTGGATTTCTTATGGGTAGATCTATTATGAGCATTGCAAATCCAATGCCAAGCATCTTTTAAATTTTCTCCTCCCCTTTGTTTAAAGTTTAGAACCTCGTTCTCGGGAGTGCAAGCAATGGAGGAAGAACTATCCATAATGATAATAATGGCAAACAAGGTTGCACACAAAAACAAATCCGATAAGAAAACGGCGAACGGAAAAGGAGAGGCGAATAAAACACCAAATTTTTGTAAAGTGGGGGAGAGGAAAACGAGAGGCAAATGGAAAATAATATAAATTGCAAGGAGATGAGACTTGTGATTAGGAACCTGGTGTATGTTAAAGATCCTCCCCGGCAACGGCGCCAGAAATTCCTTTTGACGTCGCTTGAGGCTACGTCGCTATTTCCCCAAAGAGGAAGGGATGATGCAACACATCGGCGGTAGGTATTTCCCTTAGATATGAAACCAAGGTTATCAAACCAGTAGGAGAACCAAGCAATACAACATAAACAACCCCTGCACACAGATAGCAAATCCTCGCAATCCGACGTGTTAAAGGGGTTGTCAATCCATTTCGGGTAACAGTGCCAGAAATTGGTGCGTGAAGGGAGAAAGATTTATAGTAAATTGATAGATCGAACACAAAGAAAATAAAAAAAGTATAAATTACAGCAATGTATTTTTGGGTTTTTGGTTTAGTAGATCTGAAAATAAAAGCAAGAGAAAAGTAGATCGCAAAGACAAAAATATGAGAAAGAAGACCCGGGGCCGTAGGTTTCACTAGTGGCTTCTCTCAAGAAAAATAGCAAATGGTGGGTGAACAAATTACTGTTGGGCAATTGATAGAACTTCAAATACTCATGACTATATCCAGGCAATGATCATTATATAGGCATCACGTCCAAGATTAGTAGACCGACTCCTGCCTGCATCTACTACTATTACTCCACACATCGACCGCTCTCCAGCATGCATCTAGTGTATTAAGTTCATGGAGAACGGAGTAATGCAATAAGAACGATGACATGATGTAGACTAGATCTATCTATGTAGAGATAGACCCCATCATTTTATCCTTAGTAGCAATGATACATACATGTCGTTTTCCTTTCTGTCACTGGGATCAAGCACCGTAAGATCGAACCCACTACAAAGCACCTCTTCCCATTGAAAGATAAATAGATCAAGTTGGCCAAACAAAACCCAAATATCGGAGAAGAAATACGAGGCTATAAGCAATCATGCATATACGAGATCAAAGAAACTCAAATAACTTTCATGGATATAAAAAGATAGATCTGATCATAAACTCAAAGTTCATCGATCCCAACAAGCACACCGCAAAAGAGTTACATCATATGGATCTCTCTCGTGTTCTTGATTCGGCACGATCTTGATGTATCATGAGCTTTGCTATTATAGTTGGATCTTATGATGTTTCTCCCCCTCTACTCTCTTGTGATGAATTGAGTTTTCCCTTTGAAGTTATCTTATCGGATTGAGTCTTTAAGTATTTGAGAACACTTGATGTATGTCTTGCATGTGCTTATCTACGGTGACAATGGGATATCACGTGATCCACTTGATGTATGTTTTGGTGATCAACTTGCAAGTTCCGTGACCTCGTGAACTTATGCATAGGGGTTGGCACACGTTTTCATCTTGACTCTTCGGTAGAAACTTTGAGGCACTCTTTGAAGTTCTTTGTGTTGGTTGAATAGATGAATCTGAGATTGTGTGATGCATATCGTATAATCATACCCACGGATACTTGAGGTGACATTGGAGTATCTAGGTGACTGTCGGTGTCAAAACCGGCGGATCTCGGGTAGGGGGTCCCGAACTATGCGTCTAAGGTGGATGGTAACAGGAGGCAGGGGACACGATGTTTTACCCAGGTTCGGGCCCTCTTGATGGAGGTAAAACCCTACGTCCTGCTTGGTTAATATTGATGATATGGGTAGTACAAGAGTAGATCTACCACGAGATCGGAGAGGCTAAACCCTAGAAGCTAGCATATGGTATGATTGTATGTATATATGATCTATCGACTAGCCTGGCCCTGGTTTATATAATGCACCAGAGGCCTAGGTTAACAAGAGTCCTAGCCGAATACGCCGGTGGGGAGAAGTCCTTGTCTTGATCGCCAAGTCTTGTGGAATCTTCCTTGTATGCAGCAGCTGTCCGAACTGGCCCATGAGTATACGGCCACGGGGGTCCTCGGCCCAATCTATCAGATCGGGAGATGACGTGTTGAGTACCCCCTAGTCCAGGACACCGTCAGTAGCCCCCTGAACCGGTCTTCAAGTTAGGGATGCTCCTCGGTTCTTCCGAACTGTTCTTCATCTTCGGTCGTCGGTCTTGAAAACTGGTTCAACAAATCTTCTTTATCTTCGATCTTGAGGATCGCCGAAATGCATTCGACGAGTTTACACGTTGGGTATCCGAGGAGCCCCTTTAAGTTTCCTGCCTTTACCAATGCCTTGTTATTTTTATGCCACACCTTGGGTTTGAAGTTGTTCCCGGGCGGCAGCGTCCTCTTGCGTCCAAGCTCCAACGCCGGACCGCTTCCCAGCTCTAACGCCGGAATGTATCCGAGCTCCAACGCCGGACTATGTATCCGAGCTCCAACGCCGGACTGTATATCCGAGCTCCAACGCCGGACTATATATCCGAGCTCCAACGCCGTACTATGTATCCGAGCTCCAACGCCGGACTATATCCAAGGTGTCGTAAATCACCTTGGTTCAAAGAAGTTTGAAGGAGTTTAGCCGAGCTTAATGCCGGAAATGCCCTCTATGGAGCCAGCCACTAGCGCCCGAGCTTTATGCCGGGCTGCTTCCGAGGTGGTGCACCACCCCGAATGTGGGCCGATTTTTGTGAATATTTTTTATTGGTGCAATTTATTCTCTGCCGAGATATATAGCCAGTAGCCCTCAAGGTGTGTATCGGTCTAAAACCTGAGATGCACCTGAAGGATGACGTAAGACCGCTGATCCCAGTAGCCGCCGAGACTCAGGTTGATTTGCAAAATCGGCCTGAGGATCAAGTCCAAGCTCGGCAGAATACTTCGGGTCACTAAAAGCGGCGTGCTCAGTCTTCGAGACTCAGGTTGGGTGCGGCCGACCAACCTGAGGATCAAAATCTCCTCGGAAACTATATTGCACATAAAATTTTCTGCATTGGACAAGCAATGCAGTAGCCCCCGAGACAATGGTCGGGTGGCAACACCAGATCAGGGGATTGATGTGCCCCTTTAATATTTGTAAATAATAAGCCCGAAGCCCAGTAGCCCCCGAGCCTTAATGCAGGCACGGATGGCCGAATTAAGGATCAATATCCATAGTAAAATCACAAATTATGTGTAATGACTATATGTATCCAAGTACTTTACGTCATTAATGCTCGGATTCGCATTGTACAAAACTTTGTTGACCGACCATCGGCTTCCACCTCCTCGGCCAGTAGCCTAGGAGTGTTTGTCCTACTTTATAAAGCCTTTATGGGGGCAAAGATTTACGACAAACAAGGCAATCTGGCCATACGGTTTTATAAACAAAGGTACGCAGAGAGATATGTTATATTACTGTTTAACATAAGAAATGTCCTCCAGAGAAAATAGTCCCGCTATCGGTTCCTTTCTTTGGGTTGTCATGCTAAGCATGATCATGAAACCTCAGCTCTAATGTAAGAGCAAAATATCGAGGATTTAGTTTGGGAGGCCAGTTAATAGCCCCCGGTAGTGTTCGGTGACTGTCGAGGTCAAGCCATAAACACTTCGACCATTGTTATGAGTGGCCCATCATTTAACACAGTCATCGGATCGTTGACCAGTTTACGCTTATTGTGACAGTCAGTTTTCGTCTTTCTCCACTGAGGTGCTTAACCGTGTGAGCTGGAAGCACAATCGCAGTGGTTCTCCCTTTGCACGCCTAGCCGAACAAAGCGGAACGTAGGAAGCAAGTGCAGGAGCCGGCAACCCAACTATTGACCGAAGACACAATTCGAAACCGATGCATATATAGCAATATCCGAGAATATTTTTGCCGAATCTATAAAGGTGTCCGGCATTGGACTGCGAGACTTGTGCTGAAAACACACAAATAGTTTAAAAGTGCCATAAGCTTGGAAAACCAAAAAACGTCAGTAAAAACTTGACGTCCGAACAAGATCAAGTGTTCGGTGCCAATCCAAAAATTGGTCTTAGAAAAAAAGAGTGCTTCTGTCGTGCTTTAACATTGCACATCCGATCTCAAGACTTCAAGCGGGTCAGCCTATGGCTGTAGCCTCCTATCTCGAAGGCGGAGTGCTTCTCGTTAGACAAGTTTAGCGAACTAAACTCGAGCGGTCACTAGAGAGAAAATGGGTTATCTGGCTAATGACCACACACTCACGTCGAAAAAGGAGCGATAGAAAAAGACTTTGCAACGACCAAGAAGAAAACACATTTACTATAAAATAGCTCATATAAATATTAAGAGCCCCCAAGTGACTTGGGTAAAAGATTTTATGTATAATGATTGTATGCACCGAAGTACTTATATCATATCTTTGTTCAAACGAACTTTAAACGCGTCTTAACCGACCGTCGGCTTCTCCCTCTTCGGTCAAGGACCGAAAAGTGTTATGTACTCCACCCGTCGAGAATATCGACAGTGTTTCCGATAACCAGGCAACCGGGCCATAAGGCTGTAATAGACAAAGCGCGCTCAGGGAACTTATGCTATATTACAGACCAAGTGTAAGAAGCATCTTCGAAGAAAATAGTACCCCCACCGATACCTTTCTTCGGTGCTCATTATTACTATGAGACTTGTGCATTAGATTTTTTGTACTCATGAGTTCCGTTGTGTGCCGACCATCATTGAAAACTATAAGAGCGCTAGCTTTCGGCTTCACCCAGTCTGAGGTCCGGCTCGGGCGACCCGATCGTGACAATCGCAGAGGTGCTCCCTTTACTCCCTAGCCGAACAATCGGGAACGTAGGGGTAAACACAGCAGCGAGGCAACCCAGCATGCAAATCGCTTAAGTCAATATGGTGCATATTGTGGCGTAATACATGAACAAGGAACGAAGCCGTACAAGTATAATCATATGCAAGTGGAAAAGTTTCATGAAGGAAGCCCCCAAATGAAGGTATTTGAATTTATGCGTCACAAACAAAGTTTGGACAAGGAAATTTTTTACAAGCAACTTTTTTCCAAAAAAGTATAATGCTTGGTCGAACCGAACGCAAGTTAGAAATTAAAGCTTTGAGCATGAAAGCGACTTAGCTGGTTAATGTGTTCGGTATTGATGACACGGTCCGAGCTTGATGCGGGGCAAGGTTCCATCCCCCAAGCTGGTCCCGAGGTGGCGGAGCGGAGAGCTCGACACGCCGAAGTGGTGACATAGCACGGTCAATGCAGACCGGCAGAGTGACGGCAAAGTCCCCGGATCATTTTCCTATGCACAAAAAATAGTGCAAACCGGAGATAATAGTAATAATGATAATTAAAAAAATGTTGCATAATAATTTATGCAAAGTGAGGAATAGAAGAAATATGGCCTGGCGCCGAAGTCAATGTCGATGCAGAGCGTCGGCGTGATGTAGTAAAGGCGTGGCAAAGCCTGAATTCACAGGTCGGTCCGAGCTCCGGATGCGGCGTTCGCCGGACTATGTACGGAAACTGATCGAACCACCACGCGACCATCGTTAATGCGGTCACCATTTGATAGACCTGTGTACATATCATGGACAAACCAGAGTAATAATTCATTGGGAAAAATGAACCCAAACAAGCAAAAAATATTAGGATTAATAGCACCTGGTTTATTTATTGTAGCAATCCGAAGGAAGGTGATTCCCAAAATTGGGACTCCCTCCACACACCCATTGCCTAATGGGCGATTAAACGACGGCATGGCAATGCGGGTAAAGGTTGACTCGCTGAGGCAAAGCCCTCGGCCCGGCTAACATGACGGATCTGGTCGGCTAGTGACGCCGAAGTGTCCGGAGTAGGTTGATTAAGAGATGGCGAAGCCCCCGGTCCAGCCGAGATGTCGAAGCCTCGACGTCAGCCGATGAGTCGAAGTAGGTCGGCGTGATGGACACCAGCTTGAAGAAGCAATAGTGCGGCCCTGTCGATGCAGGTCGTGACGTGGTCGATGCCGGCTTGATGAAGCGACCGTGCGGCGATGTCGGTATGCCCGCTCCGTGTAATCCGTGGGGCGGCGATGTTGATGATGATTTATCCTTCGCGATGCCGGACTCTTGTTCGGCTTGCCGAGATGATGATCCGAAAAAGTTGAGCTCGGCTAAAGTGACGACGTGTCTAGTGCAGGTCGGCAGCCATGGAGTAATATTGCCGGACTGGTTTGACACTAGCATGATGTTGAAGATCATGTTCAAAAGATCTTAAAGTTAGTGGGATGTGTTCGGGAACAAAACACAATACCCCATACAAAACTTCCTTCAAAAGGGATGTCCAAAATCCCGTTCATAAAAAAGATGAACTCGGGTCGGATTCGTTTTCGTGCAAAAAATAGATCCAAAAAGTGATGCACTAATCGGAAGGTTCCCGGAGTTTGGACGGTCGGATCAAGCTGAAATTTTGAGAGGTGGTAGATATAGGAATTCCACAGCCGATCAACGGTTGGATCTTCCAAAGGACGTCCGAGCTAGAAGCTGGACACCACGCCCTAAACTCATCCAAATTCCCATCCAAATTTGACATGGCTCCGATATATCGTGGATTGCCAGAGATTCCTCCATCGGAACTCGAAGAAATTTTCCAGGGTTGTTATAGACTCAATTCCGCACAATTCCACCAAAGCGATCGTCAAAGCGATACTCGAGGAGGTGGTGGCGGCAGATACGAGTTCGCTGTCCAAAAAAACAGCACAGTCGCTTGAGGGCAATGTTGACGTTGAGTCCCCGAGCTCCATAGATGATTCCTCCGTGATCTTGATAGAGATCGGAGTTGATGTTTGATGAAGGCCCTCGTCCGAACATGGTGATCCGAACACGGGGCACAATTCTTGGTCAAACCAAGGTGACCAGTCGAACTAGTGACGGAGACGCCGAAGTCGCAGTTGATCTGCCGGCGAGCCATCGATCCTTTTGTCGATCACACAGCGGAACTCTTAATGAAAGCACCAATGTCGGTGTCAAAACCGGCGGATCTCGGGTAGGGGGTCCCGAACTGTGCATCTAAGGTGGATGGTAATAGGAGGCAGGGGACATGATGTTTTACCCAGGTTCGGGACCTCTTGATGGAGGTAAAACCCTACTCCTGCTTGATTAATATTGATGATATGGGTAGTACAAGAGTATATCTACCACGAGATCGGAGAGGCTAAACCCTAGAAGCTAGCCTATGGTATGATTGTATGTATATATGATCTATCGACTATCCTGGCCCTGGTTTATATAATGCACCAGAGGCCTAGGTTAACAAGAGTCCTAGCCGAATACGCCGGTGGGGAGAAGTCCTTGTCTTGATCGCCAAGTCTTGTGGAATCTTCCTTGTATGCGGCAGCTGTCCGAACTGGCCCATGAGTATACGGCCACGGGGGTCCTCGGCCCAATCTATCAGATTGGGAGATGACGTGTTGAGTACCCCCTAGTCCAGGACACCATCAGTGACATTAGGGTTTTGGTTGATTTGTGTCTTAAGGTGTTATTCTAGTATGAGCTCTTGAATAGATCGATCAAAAAGGATAACTTTGAGGTGGTTTCGTACCCTACCATAATATCTTTGTTTGTTCTCCGCTATTAGTGACTTTGGAGTGACTCTTTGTTGCATGTTGAGGGATAGTTATATGATCCAATTATGTTATTATTGTTGAGAGAACTTGCACTAGTGAAAGTGTCAACCCTAGGCCTTGTTTTTCGAAGCATTGCAATACCGTTTATGCTCACTTTATCACTTGCTACCTTGAGGTTTTTATATTTTCAGATTACAAAAACCTATATCTACCATCCATATTGCACTTGTATCACCATCTCTTCGCCGAACTAGTGCACCTATACAATTTACCATTGTAATGGGTGTGTTGGGGACACAAGAGACTCTTTGCTATTTGGTTGCAGGGTTGTTTGAGAGAGACCATTTTCATCCTATGCCTCCCACGGATTAATAAACCTTAGGTCATCCACTTGAGGGAAATTTGCTAGTGTCCTACAAACCTCTGCACTTGGAGGCCCAACAACGTCTACAAGAAGAAGGTTGTGTAGTAGACATCACGACTGGATGAATATTTTGCCGGCTCCCCTAGGGTTCTGGTTTTTTTGGGTATTTATAAAGCAAAGAGGCGGTCTGGGGGGCACCCGAGGTGGGCACAACCACCAGGGCGCTCCTGGGCCTCCTGGCGCGCCCTGGTGGGTTGTAACCCCCTCGGGGCACCCCCCCCCCCAGGCGCAGCCAGGGCCCGTTGTGTTCCTTTTGGCCCATAAAAAATCTCCGTAAAGTTTCGTGGCATCTACATCAATTCTATTTCCCTTTCGATGAAGCATGAGTAGTTTACCTCAGACCCACGGGTCCATAGCTAGTAGCTTGATGGCTTCTTCTCTCTCTTTGATTCTCAATACCATGTTCTCCTCGATGTTCTTGGAGATCTGATATGTCTCCAACGTATCTATAATTTTTGATTCTTCCATGCTATTATATTATCTGTTTTGGATGTTAATGGGCTTTATTTTACACTTTTATATTATTTTTGGGACTAACTTATTAACCCAAGGCCCAGTGCAAATTGCTGTTTTTTTTGCCTATTTCAGTGTTTCGCAGAAAAGGAATATTAAACGGAGTCCAAACGGAATGAAACCTTCGGGAGCGTGATTTTTGGAACAAACGTGATCCAGAGGACTTGGAGTGGACGTCAAGAAACGAACGAGGTGTCCACGGGGTAGCAGGGCGCGCCTACCCCCTGGGCGCGCCCTCCCCCTTGTGGCTCAACCGACCTACTTCTTCCTCCTATATATGTTCACATACCCCGAAAACATCCAGGAGCACCACGAAACCCTATTTCCACCGCCGCAACCTTCTATACCCAAGAGATCCCATCTTGGGGCCTTTTCCGGAGCTCCGCCGGAGGGGGCATCGATCACGGAGGGCCTCTACATCAATTCCATGGCCCCTCCGATGATGTGTGAGTAGTTTACTTTAGACCTTCGGGTCCATAGTTATTAGCTAGATGGCTTCTTATCTCTCTTTGGATCTCAATACAAAGTTCTCCTCGATCTTCTTGGAGATCTATTTGATGTAACTCTTTTTGCGGTGTGTTTGTCGAGATCCGATGAATTGTGGGTTTATGATCAAGTCTATCTATGACCAATATTTGATTCTTCTTTGAAATCTTTTATGCATGATTGGTTATCTTTGCAAGTCTCTTCGAATTATCAGTTTGGTTTGTCCTACTAGATTGATCTTTCTTGCATGGAGAAGTGCTTAGCTTTGGGTTCAATCTTGTGGTGCTCGATCCCAGTGACAGAAAAGGAAATGACACATATTGTATTGTTGCCATCGAGGATAAAAAGATGAGGTTTATATCATATTGCTTGAGTTTATCCCTCTAAATCATGTCATCTTACCTAATGCGTTACTCTATTCTTATGAACTTAATACTCTAGATGCATGCTGGATAGCGGTCGATGTGTGGAGTAATAGTAGTAGATGTAGGCAGGAGTCGGTCTACTTGTCACGGACGTGATGCCTATATACATGATCATGCCTAGATATTATCATAATTATTCGCTTTTCTATCAATTGCTTGACAGTAATTCGTTTGCCCACCGTAATACTTATGCTATCTTGAGAGAAGCCACTAGTGAAACCTATGGCCCCTGGGTCTATCTTCCATCATATAAGTTTCCAATCTATTTTACTTTTCAATCTTTACTTTCAATCTATATCATAAAAATACCAAAAATATTTATCTTATCATTATTATCTCTATCAGATCTCACACTTGTAAGTGACCGTGTAGGGATTGAAATCCCCTTTATCGCGTTGGTTACGAGGTTCTTATTTGTTTGTGTAGGTACGAGGGTGTAACACCCACGATGCGGCTATATCTCCCACGTGTCGGAGCACGACTTAGAGGCATAACCGCATTGTAGGCATGTCGCAAGAGGGGTAATCTTTACACATCCCATGTACTGAATAAGAAAGGGATAAAGAGTTGGCTAGGTGGGGAAGACGAGGAGGAGACCAGGTGGGTCGGCGGCGGCGCGATGGGAAAGGATGGATGGGACAAGGCCCCTAGAATTTAGGGTTGCTGGTTTATATAGTGAGTGGGTCTATATGCAGACTAATGGAAGCCCTTCGATCTAAAACGGACGGCTGAGAAAATATAGGTTAGGAAGTCCAATAAACAAAGCGGAGATGTTTTGTAGACATTTGGGGATGATCCGGATCCAACGGTGACGACTGCCCGGGTCGGGTTCGGGTAAGTTTTCGGACACGCGCGAGGGGTCGTTTGGAATTTGGGCTGTGCAGAAGGCCTCGGGCAGAGAGGAGAGAAGAGAGAGATACCAGACGACTGTTTCCGGAGACCGAAAACGTCCAACATTAGACCAGCTATATTGCCGCTATAGTTAACCGTTGGGGCATCAAACGGACTCCGAATGCGATGAAATTTGGCAGGCAACCTATTGACAACATAACAACACCGCATGCCAACTTTCAACCCATTTCGAGAACATTTTCCGGCCACTTCTAAAACACTATTCCGGACATGCCGCGGGCGCGTGCGAGTGTGACTGGGCTCAGAACGGACAACGGAAGGAACGAGGAGAACCCGGACGAAAGCAAGTTTTGAAAACATGATGATGCAAAGCGGATGATGACATGGCAAGATGCAACACGCAAGCAAATGACAAGACAACAACAACGAATAACTGGAAGACACCTCGCGCAACGGTCTCGGGGCGTCACAACACTCCACCACTACGAGAGGATCTCGTCCCGAGATCTAGGATGGCACCGGGGAAAAACGGAAGAGGAAGGGGAAAAGGTAAAACTAAGTTGCTTCTTTGACAAACGAGTGAAACAACGAACCTTGAGAGGTTGAAAAAATTGAAAGACAGAATACAACGAAGATGAACAAAGTTGAAAACCTCCATTAGAAAAGAGGAACAAGGAACATTACTAGAACCTTGTAGGTTGAAAGGCATAAGAAAAGGGAGCAATGGGCAAGAAGTACAAGCAATCACTCCGGTTGAAACGAGATTTTCCAGGAACAATAAAGAACAATTACGACAACACTCTGGTTAAAACAAGATAGAGAAGGAATAAGAATGATGTAATTTGGACAGCACTCCGACTGCAAATGGACGGAATTAACAAGAACTTGACAAGATGAGAGGATACCTGATGAAATCAACAACACACTGCCTCCAGAACTATTGGAAAATATGGCACAAGGGGTAAGAAAGATTTCAGACGCACTCCGGTTGAGAAAGGAGGTAAAACTTGATAAGATGAGAGAACTTGAATGGAGAACACGACACCCCGGTTGAATGGATAAGCAAAGGAAAGAACATGATACTTGATAAAACAAGATGATGGGTGAAGAAAGCAACATCACAATGCCTTCGGGAGAAAGAATAGAGGATCGAACATTGGAATGAAAGAATGGAGAAGAAAATGCCAACTTCTACCACAAATGAGTTTGGAAACCACCCTTCCACGAAGGTTATACGGAGTTGTTGGAAAACCAACAACGAAACAAAAAAAACTTGTAGTGGGCTTATAGAAAACTTCTCAAAATTTATGAGGTGAAATTCTGCCACTAATAGAAACAATAGATTGGATTGAGGTCAACAAGGAGATGACAACTCCTTCCACCGAGAGGATAGGAGAAAAACTTGGATCATTTATAAGCACCATAAATAGCAAGAATCCTTAGGGAAAGCTTTAGGTGAAATATAACCCAAGATAACTCCAATGAAGAGATTGATGGATATAAAATACCTCATTCTTGATAACTTGTGAATCGTGAAACACGCAGGGAAATTATCAAGAATGACATAACACCACCTCAAAAGATAAGATAGAGAGAATTGCACTTCGGAATGCAAGATGAAGAATGCTTGAACTCCTCAAAACAAGACATGTGTTGAGCACCATGTTTATTTTAGAGTAAAGCTTGACGGATCTTAACTCCGGGAGGAATCTTGAAGAATTAAAAGAATCCTTGACGAACAACCATGTAGAGCCTCCATGAAGAACTCCGGTAATAAAAGGATGATAAAAAAGAAAGAGAAGGTGAGAACATAAGGTGAAGCCTTGTAATGATTTAGATGGAGCTTCGCGACGAGATAATGCGGAAAAACTTGGAACTCCGGAAAAGAAAGATGAACAAAAGAAATCAAGAATTTTGATGAACCTCCGGAATAAGGAAAGAATTGAATTTACTCGATGAAACAAGAATAAGAATTGCATTATGCTTATCCTTCACCAATTTAGATTGATGACAAGCAATGGATTTGGCATACTACTTATTCTCGTAGAAAGGATAGACATAGCGCAAACTTGGGAAGGTCTTCAATGAACCACCGGTAGGATTTGGAAACAACGAATGAATTGATGATAACAAGAGGAAAAGAATCTTGAACGAACCATCGTAAGAATAGAAAATGAACGAAGTAAAGATAAGGAAACACCAGAGAGAATTAGAGAACGAATGATGAATCTTGAGGGAATTTGATACACGAGAACGAAGAGATCATGAGATGATTATAGAATATTTGAATGATGCACCGGTAAGATTTGGAGAACAAGAGCTGAAAGCTGAAATGAATAATTCTGAGATGATGGGCTCCGGAGAATCAAACTGAAAAGACTCCTGAACTGCTCCGGATGGGTGAAAAGAATTCTCACAATCGAAAACAAGTATGAGAGGATGGCAACAAGTTAGAACCATGAATCTTGAATAGAATGGAGCAAGATTGAGAGAAAAAATCTTCTTCGGTCTTCAAATGTTGATAATGATGATGAGAAACACCACCATGAATTGTTGATACACTCCGAAAAGAAGAATAGAAAGGTTGAGCCAATGATGAAAAAGAATTTGAAAGATCTTGGAGAAGGCATTTGACTGATGATAATTCATTCTTACGTCAAACTTTGAAGAGAATTTGAGGATAGCTCCGGGAAAATAAGAAGAGTCAGGTAAGATCCTGGAAAAAGACTTGTGGGTTAGGGCCCACTCAAAAGAAACATCGTTGAAATGATTTAAAAGAGAGAATGCACCGGTTGAATTAAAAGGCTTGAATGAGATAACATCCTCGACAGAGCTTGAACGGTTTAGGAATGAAAAAAAAACACGAATCTTCCGAGATATCTTCAGCACTGCGAAACAATTGAATAGCGAGAGGTGAAAGATTAAGAGGTGCGTCGGCATGGAGAAACATTGGACAAATGAAAGGAATAAGCTCAACACCAAAGCTTGAATTGAATCCACCGGAGAAGATAAAAGAAACAAGGAATGATGAACTAGTAGAACATCTTCATGAGAACCGCCGAGTAAGAAACATTGACAAAAAAGAATGGAGAGACTTCCCATCAATAAAAGGATACTCGATTAAGAGATCTGAGTCCTTGAAGGAAAAGGGTGGGAGGGCGGGAAAACAAATGCATCTTGGGACGGATGAAATGAGCACCGTTGAGAAGAACTGATAATTGATCTTGCGGATGTTGAAAAGATGAGATCCACTTGAAGAGAGACACACCGGTTCAGAAGAAATTGGGATGGCAAACTCGAAGATCAAGAAGGATTAGTATTCACATAGATATATGAGAATACTGCTTAGGAAAGGTATGGAAACACAATTGACATTGAAGCAACTCGAATACCACAACTCAAAACAAAACAAAGGATTGGCTTGGAAAATAAGCGGGAACAAACATATGATAGAGATTTCGTCCGAAGTTTTCATGGTGGGGCCCACACGGGCTCGATCGTACAACACCATCATGTACAAGGCAGTGCACATGAAATACGAAGCGTCCCCGAGTCAGCATAGCCAAGGACTCTATAAGACACAACGAGACCACTGTAAAACCAACCGTGGATGGGCGGACCACTAGACGTCGAACCCCAATCTCATATTATGCATCTGTCGGAAATATATCCTAGGAGCTACTAGAATTCCCACTTATAAACTCCCGAAACTTTCTGGTTATGCAATCAGGCGTTGGGGATACAGGGGAAGCATAATATCTCACCCAAAACTAGCAAACCCTACATCCAGCTGTATCCATCCTTCAACACATAACCAAGAAACCTTCAGAAATCATTTACCTCAACCTTCGAAAAGCATCCGTTATACGAGTTATGGCAATACTCCCGAACACCCGCCCCGGTACTGGGTGGCGTCGAGGTTATCTCACCAACAACTGCATAAAAGAGATTTTCGATGTCGGCGAACTCAGGTATTCAAGAACTGCAACGATAAAATTGTGACGACAACACCTCGGAGCTCAACTCCCCGGGCACTGCCACAACCCCTAAATGTCAGGAGGCACCAAGAACAATGTTCTCGTCACAAAACCATCGGAACGATTCCAAGATACCCGCGTGATACTAAAAAAATCGTGAAATTTGAGAAGAGAAGAGTCAAAACTCTATGTCAGGAGGCCTCACCAGAGCGACGAAGGGACTGAGGAGTAAAAAGAATCCTACTCTCTGATATATATATAGTCCTAAGACTCAAAACATTTTTCTAGACTCAACAACACCAACGATTCGATCAAGCGGGGGGCTCCTAAGTCGGGGAAGGCTCTGATACCAACTTGTAACACCCACGATGCGGCTATATCTCCCATGTGTCGGAGCACGACTTAGAGGCATAACCACATTGTAGGCATGTCGCAAGAGGGGTAATCTTTACACATCCCATGTACTGAATAAGAAAGGGATAAAGAGTTGGCTAGGTGGGGAAGACGAGGACGAGACCAGGTGGGTCGGTGGCGGCGCGATGGGAATGGATGGATGGGACAAGGCCCCTGTAATTTAGGGTTGCTGGTTTATATAGTGAGTGGGTCTATATGCAGACTAATGGAAGCCCTTCGATCTAAAACGGACGGCTGAGAAAATATAGGTTAGGAAGTCCAATAAACAAAACGAAGATGTTTTGTAGACGTTTGGGGATGATCTAGGTCCAACGGTGACGACTGCCCGGGTCGGGTTCGGGTAAGTTTTCGAAGATGCGCGAGGGGTCGGTTGGAACTTGGGCTATGCAGAAGGCCTCGGGCAGAGAGGAGAGAAGAGAGAGAGACCCGACGACTGTTTTCGGAGACCGGAAACGTCCAACGTTAGACCAGCTATATTGCCGCTATAGTTAACCATTGGGGCATCAAACGGACTCCGAATGTGATGAAATTTGGCAGGCGGCCTACTAACAACATAACAACACCGCATGCCAACTTTCAACCCATTCCGAGAACATTTTTCGGCCACTTATAAAAATACTATTCCAGACATGCCGTAGGCGCGTGCGACCGGTCTCAGAACGGACAACGGAAGGAACGGGGAGAACCCGGACGAAAGCAAGTTTTGAAAACATGATGATGCAAAGCAGATGATGACATGGCAAGATACAACACGCAAGCAAATGAAAAGACAACAACAACGAATAATTGGAAGACACCTGGCGCAATGGTCTCGGGGCGTCACAACACTCCACCACTACGAGAGGATCTCGTCCCGAGATCTAGGATGGCACCGGGGAAAAATGGAAGAGGAAGGGGAAAAGGTAAAACTAAGTTGCTTCTTTGACAAACGAGTGAAACCACGAACCTTGAGAGGTTGAACAAATTGAAAGACAGAATAGAACGAAGATGAACAAAGTTGAAAACCTCCGTTAGAAAAGAGGAACAAGGAACATTACTAGAACCTTGTAGGTTGAAAGGCATAAGAAAAGGGAGCAATGGACAAGAAGTACAAGCAATCACTCCGGTTGAAACGAGATTTTCCAGGAACAATAAAGAACAATTACGACAACACTCTAGTTAAAACAAGATAGAGAAGGAATAAGAATGATGTAATTTGGACAACACTCCGACTGCAAATGGAAGGAATTAACAAGAACTTGACAAGATGAGAGGATACTTGATGAAATCAACAACACACTGCCTCCAGAACTATTGAAAAAAATGGCACAAAGGGTAAAAAAGATTTCAGACGCACTCCGGTTGAGAAAGGAGGTAAAACTTGATAAGATGAGAGAACTTGAATGGAGAACACGACACCCCGGTTGAATGGATAAGCAAAGGAAAGAACATGATACTTGATAAAACGAGATGATGGGTGAAGAAAGCAACATCACAATGCCTCCAGGAGAAAGAATAGAGGATCAAACATTAGAATGAAAGAATGGAGAAGAAAATGCCAACTTCTACCACAAATGAGTTTGGAAAGCACCCTTCCATGAAGGTTATACGGAGTTGTTGGAAAACCAACAACGAAACAAAAAAAACTTGTAGTGGGCTTATAGAAAACTTCTCAAAATTTATGAGGTGAAATTCTGCCACTAATAGAAACAATAGATTGGATTGAGGTCAACAAGGAGATGACAACTCCTTTCGCCGAGAGGATAGGAGAAAAACTTGGATCATTTATAAGCACCATAAATAGCAACAATCCTTAGGGAAAGCTTTAGGTGAAATATAACCCAAGATAACTCCAATGAAGAGATTGATGGATATAAAATACCTCATTCTTGATAACTTTTGAATCGTGAAACACACAGGGAAATTATCAAGAATGACATAACACCTCCTCAAAAGATAAGATAGAGAGAATTGCACTTCAGAATGCAAGATGAAGAATGCTTGAACTCCTCAAAACAAGACATGTGTTGAGCACCATGTTTATTTTAGAGTAAAGCTTGACGGATCTTAACTCCGAGAGGAATCTTGAAGAATTAAAAGAATCCTTGATGAACAACCATGTAGAGCCTCCATGAAGAACTCCGGTAATAAAAGGATGATAAAAAAGAAAGAGAAGGTGAGAACATAAGGTGAAGCCTTGTAATGATTTAGATGGAGCTTCGCGACGAGATAATGCGGAAAAACTTGGAACTCCGGAAAAGAAAGATGAACAAAAGAAATCAAGAATTTTGATGAACCTCCGGAATAAGGAAAGAATTGAATTTACTCGATGAAACAAGAATAAGAATTGCATTATGCTTATCCTTCACCAATTTAGATTGATGACAAGCAATGGATTTGGCATACTACTTATTCTCGTAGAAATGATAGACATAGAGAAAACTTGGGAAGGTCTTCAACAAACCACCGGTAGGATTTGGAAACAACGAATGAATTGATGATATCAAGAGGAAAAGAATCTTGAACGAACCACCGTAAGAATAGAAAATGAACGAAGAAAAGATAAGGAAACACTAGGGATAATTAGAGAATGAATGACGATACTTGCGGGAATTTGATACACGAGAACGAAGAGATCACGAGCTGATTATAGAATATTTGAATGATGCACCGGTAAGATTTGGAGAACGAGAGCTGAAAGCTGGAATGAATAATTCTGAGATGATGGGCTCCAGAGAATCAAACTGAAAAGACTCCTAAACTGCGTCGGATGGGTGAAAAGAATTTTCACAATCAAAAACAATTATGAGAGGATGGCAACAAGTTAGAACCATGAATCTTAAATAGAATGGAGCAAGATTGAGAGAAAAAATCTTCTTCGGTCTTCAAATGTTGATAATGACGATGAGAAACACCACCACGAATTGTTGATACACTTCGGAAAGAAGAATAGAAAGGTTGAGCCAATGATGAAAAGAATTTGAAATATCTTGGAGAAGGCATTCGACTGATGATAATTCATTCTTACGTCAAACTTTGAAGAGAATTTGAGGATAGCTCCGGGAAAATAAGAAGAGTCAGGTAAGATCCTGGAAAAAGTCCTGTGGGCTAGGGCCCACTCAAAAGAAACACCATTGAAATTATTTAAAAGAGATAATGCACTGGTTGAATTAAAAGGCTTGAATGAGATAACATCCTCGACAGAGCTTGAACGGTTTTGGAATGAAAAAAACACGAATCTTCTGAGATATCTTCAGCACTGCGGAACAATTGAATAGCGAGAGGTGAAAGATTAAGAGGTGCGTCGGCATGGAGAAACATTGGACAAATGAAAGGAATAAGCTCAACATCGAAGCTTGAATTGAATCCACCGGAGAAGATAAAAGAAACGAGGAATGATGAACTAGTAGAACATCTTCATGAGATCCGCCAGGTAAGAAACATTGACAGAAAAGAATGGAGAGACTTACCATCAATAAAAGGATACTCGATTAAGAGATCCGAGTCCTTAAAGGAAAAGGGTGGGAGGGCGGGACAACCCCTTTATCACGTTGGGTGCAAGTGTTTGATTGTTTGTGCAGGTATTGGTGATTTGTGCGTTCTTCTCCTACTGGATTGATACCTTGGTTCTTAACTGAGGGAAATACTTATCTCTACTTTGCTGCATCACCCTTTCCTCTTCGAGGTAAAACCAATGCAAGCTCAAGAATTAGCAGGAAGAATTTCTGGCGCCATTGCCGGGAGATCAAAGCCAAGTCAAGACATACCAAGTACCCATCATAAAACTCTTATCTCTTGCATTACATTATTCGCCATTTGCCTATTGTTTTCCTCTCCCCCACTTCTAAAACGATTTTCGAAAAGATTTGCCTTTTCTTCGCCCTTGTTCTGTTCGTCTTTTTTGTTTGCTCGTGTGTTAGATTGCTTGATTTGTCACAGTGACTCAAGAGAATACCAAATTATGTGACTTGTCCAATACTAATAATAATGATTTTATTAGTACTCTGATTGCTCCCGCCACTAGTGTGGAACCTTATGAAATTAATGCCGCTTTGCTGAATCTTGTTATGAAAGATCAATTTTCCTGCCTTCCTAGTGAAGATGCCGCACCCCATCTAAATAATTCCGTTGAGTTGTGTGATATGCAAAATAAAAAGATGTGGATAATGATATTATTAAATTAAAGCTATTTCCGTTCTCACTACAAGATCGTTCAAAAACTTGGTTTTCATCTTTGCCTAAAAATAGTATTCATTCATGGAATAAGTGTAAAGATACTTTTATTTCCAAGTATTTTCATCCCTCTAAGATCATCTCCCTTAGGAATGATATTATGAATTTAAAGAAACTTGATCGTGAACATGTTGCACAATCTTGGGAGAGGATGAAATTAATGATACTAAATTGCCCTACTCATGGTTTAAATTTGTGGATGATTATACAATTTTTTATGCCAGATTGAAGTTTGCTTCTAGAAGCCGCGGGAGAAAATTTTATGGAAATTACTTTAGGAGAAGCTACTAAACTCCTAGACAATATTATGGTTAATTATTCTCAATGGCATACCAAAAGATCTTCTTCTAGTAAAAATGTGCATGTGATTGAAGAGATTAATGTTTTGAGTGGAAAGATGGATGAAGTATAAAATTATTTGCTAGCAAGAGTGCTCCTATTGATACTAATGATATTCCTTTGTCTACTTTGATTGAAAATAATAATGAATCTATGGATGTGAATTTTGTTGGTAGGAACAATTTTGGTAATAATGCGTATAGAGGCAATTTTAATCCTATGCCGTTTCCTAGTAATTCCTCTAATAATTATGGTAATTCGTACAACAATTCTTATGAAAATTATAATAAGATTCCCTCTGATTTTTAGAATAGTGTTAAAGAATTTATGATTTCACAAAAGAGTTTCAATGCTTTGGTTGAAGAAAAATTACTTAAGATTGATGATTTGGCTAGGAATGTGGATAGAATTTCTCTTGATGTTGATTCTTTGAAAATTAGATCTATTCCACCCAAGCATGATATTAATGAGTCTCTCAAAGCTATGAAAATTTCCATTGATGAGTGCAAAGAAAGAACCACTAAGATGCGTGCTAAGCGAGATTGGTTTGTAAAAACATGTTCTTCTAGTTTTCGAGAAAATAATGATGAAGATCTTAAAGTGATTGAAGTGACTCCTATTGAATCTTTGTTTTCCAATATAAATCTTGATAAATATGGGACTTGAGATTAGTCAACTTTAGTTAAAGGCGTCCCAATGATTTGGAGTTTATAGATCTTGATGCAAAAATTGATAAAAGTGGGATTGGAGAGGTCAAAACTTTAAGTAGTGATGAACCCACTCTTTTGGATTTCAAGGAATTTAATTATGATAATTGTTCTTTAATAGATTGTATTTCCTTGCTGCAATCTATGTTGAATTCTCCTCATGCTTATAATGAAAATAAAGCTTTTACTAAACATATCGTTGATGCTATGATGAAATCTTTTGAAGAAAAGCTTGAATTGGAAGTTTCTATTCCAACAAAACTTTATGATGAGTGGGAACCTACTATTAAGATTAAGATTAAATATTATGAGTACCATGCTTTCTGTGATTTGGGTGCTAGCGTTTCCATGATTCCACAAACTTTTATGTGATGTGCTAGGTTTCCGTGAATTTGATGATTGTTCTTCAAATTCGCATTTTGCAGATTCCACTATTAAGAAACCTATGGGAAGGATTAATGATATTCTTATTGTTTCAAATAGGAATTATGTGCCCATAGATTTCATTGTTCTTGATATAGAATGCAATCCTATATGTCCTATTATTCTTGGTAAACCTTTCCTTGGAACGATTGGTGCAATTATTGATATGAAAGAAGGAAACATTAGATTTCAATTTCTGTTAAGGAAGGGCATGGAACACTTTCATAGAAATAAAATTAAGTTGCAATATGAATCTATTATGAGAGATACTTATGGATTGCATACCAAAGATGACAATACCTAGATCTATGATTTCCCCCCTAGCTAATGGCGTTAAACAATAGCGCTTGTTGGGAGGCAACCCAATTTTATTTTTGTGTTTTTTGTTTTGCTAATGTTCTTGAATAAACTATACATTATTATCTATATATTAATTGTGTTTTGGTGTTTTAATTAGTGTTTGTGCCAAGTAAGACCTTTGGGATGGCTTACGGTGATAGTTGATTTGATCTTACTGAAAAACAAAAACTTTTGCGCCCAGTAATATAATTCTCATTTTTAACAGAAGCGCGATAAAATACTTATTATTCTTGCAGAATATTAATATAAAAATTGCCTTTGTTGTCCTAATTTGTCAGAATTTTTGGAGTTACAAAAGTATTCGAGAGTTACAGATTACTATAGACTGTTTGTTGTTGACAGATTCTGTTTTCTATGTGTTGTTTGCTTATTTTGATGAATCTATGGATAGTATCGGGGGGTATGAACCATGGAGAATTTGGAATACAATAGATATTACACCAATATAAATAAATAATTAGTTCACAACAGTACCAAAAGTGGTTATCTATTTTCTTATACTAACGGATCTCATGAGATTTTCTGTTGAGTTTTGTGTTGTGAAGTTTTCAAGTTTTGGGTAAGTATTTGATGGACTATGGAATAAGGAGTGGCAAGAGCCTAAGATTGGGGATGCCCAAGGCACCCTAAGGTAATATTCAAGGACAATCAAGAGCCTAAGCTTAGGGATGCCCCGGAAGGCATCCCCTCTTTTGTCTTCGTCTATCGATAACTTTACTTGAGGCCATATTTTTATTCACCGCATGATATATGTTTTGCTTGGAGCGTCTTGTATGATATGAGTCTTTAATTTTTAGTTTGCCACAATCATCCTTGATGTACACACCTTTTGAGAGGGATAACCATGAATTATGATTTATTAGAATACTCTATGTGCTTCACTTATATATTTTGAGCTAGGCAATTTTGCTCTAGTGCTTCACTTATATCTTATTAGAGCACGACGGTGGCTTTATTTTGTAGAAATTATTGAACTTTCATGCTTAACTTATATTATTTTGAGAGTCTTTCTAAACAACATGGTAATTTTCTTTGGTTATAAATTTAGTCCTAATATGATAGACATCCAGGAGGGATATAATAAGAACTTTCATATAAAGTGCATTGAATACTATGAGAAGTTTGATTCCTTATGATTGTTTTGAGATATGAATATGGTGATATTAGATTCATGCTAGTGAGTAGTTATGGATTGGAGAAATACTTGTGTTGAGGTTTGTGATTTCCGTAGCATGCACGTATGGTGAACCGTTATGTGATGAAGTCAGAGCATGATTTATTTAGTGATTGTCTTCCTTATGAGTGGGGTCGGGGACGAGCGATGGTATTTTCCTACCAATCTATCCCCCTAGGAGCATGCACATAGTACTTTGTTTTGATAACTAATAGATTTTTGCAATAAGTATGTGAGTTCTTTATGACTAATGTTGAGTCCATGGATTATACGCACTCTCACCCTTCCACCATTGCTAGCCTCTCTAGTGCCACACATCTTTTGCCGGTACCATACACCCACCATATACCTTCCTCAAAACAGCCACCATACCTACCTATTATGGCATTTCCATAGCCATTCCGAGATATATTGCCATGCAACTTTCCACCGTTCCGTTTATTATGACACGCTTCACCATTGTCATATTGCTTTGCATGATCATGTAATTGACATAGTATCTATGGCAAAGCCACCATTCATAATTTTCATACATGTCACTCTTGAGTCATTGCACATCCCAGTACACCGCCGGAGGCATTCATATAGAGTCATATTTTGTTCTAGTATCGAGTTGTTCTTGAGTTGTAAGTAAATCAAAGTGTGAAGATCATCATTATTAGAGCATTGTCCCATGTGAGGAATGGATGATGGAGACTATGATTCCCCCACAAGTCGGGATGAGACTCTGGATGAATAATAAAAAAAGAAAAGAAAAAAAGAGGCCAAACAAGCCCTCAAAAAAAGAGAGAAAAGAGAGAAGGGGCAATGTTACTATCCTTTTCCACACTTGTGCTTCAAAGTAGCACCATGATCTTCATGATAGAGAGTCTCATATGTTGTCACTTTCATATACTAGTGGGAATTTTTCATTATAGAACTTGGCTTTGAATATTCCAATGATGGGCTTCGTCAAATTGCCCTAGGTCTTCGTGAGCAAGCAAGTTGGATGCACACCCACTTAGTTTATTTTTGAGCTTTCATAAACTTATAGCTCTAGTGCATCAGTTGCATGGCAATCCCTACTCACTCACATTGATATCTATTGGCGGGCATCTCCATAGCCCGTTGATACGCCTAGTTGATGTGAGACTATCTCCTTTTTGTCTTCTCCACAACCACCATATTCTATTCCACCTATAGTGCTATGTGCATGGCTCAGGCTCATGTATTGCGTGAAAGTTGAAAAAGTTTGAGAACATCAAAAGTATGAAACAACTGCTTGGCTTGTCGTCGGGATTGTGCATGATTTGAATATTTTGTGTGATGAAGATGGAGCATAGCCAGACTATATGATTTTGTAGGGATAAGCTTTCTTTGGCCATGTTATTCTGAGAAGACATAATTGCCTTGTTAGTATGCTTGAAGTATTATCATTTTTATGTCAATACTAAACTTTTGTTTTGAATCTTATGGATCTGAAGATTCATGCCACAATAAAGGAAATTACATGGATAAATATTTTAGGTAGCATTCCATATCAAAAATACTATTTTTATCATTTACCTACTCGAGGACGAGCAGGAATTAAGCTTGGGGTTGCTTGATATGTCTCCAATGTATCTATAATTTTTTATTGTTCCATGCTATTATATTATCTGTTTTGGATGTTTTATATGCATTAATATGCAATTTTATATTATTTTTGGGACTAACCTATTAACCTAGTGCCCAGTGCCAGTTTCTGTTTTTTCCTTGATTTTGAGCTTCGCAGAAAAGGAATACCGAGCGGAGTCCAAACGGAATAAAGCGTCATGATGATTTTTCTTGGACCAGAAGACATCCAGGAGACTTGGAGTTCAAGTCAGAAGAGCCACGAAGTGGCGACAAGGGTGGAGGGCGCGCCTAGTGTCATGGTTCTAAGTCTGACAATAATGTAGGGGGTAGGTATGGAGAGGCAAGATCTTAGCTATGGAGTAGTTGTAAGCACACGAGGTTTACGAGTTCAGGCCCTTCTCGGAGGAAGTAATAGCCCTACATCTCGGAGCCCGGAGGCAGTCGACCGGATTATGTGTATATGAATCACAGGGGTGCGAAACCTTTACACTGAGGAGGGGTGTGGCTTATATAGAGTTCGCCAAACCCCTCCAGCCCTCAGTTATGCAGGGTTTTAAGTACATTAAGGTCAGGCGTTACTGGTAACGCCCCTAATAAAGTGCTATGATGACCATAAAAGCTACTTAATGACCGACCGTTAGCATGCGGAGTGACTTTAGGTCTCCTGGCCGTCGAGTGGTTGGATCTTGGTCGAGTGATTGCTTCTTGGTCGAGTGTCTTCGAGTCTGTCGAGTGGAACACCTCCAAGTCGATTGAAAGGTGATTTCTTCTAGAGATGTCATTGGGTAGGGCAGTTAGGACAGGTCCATGACCCTACCCTAGGTACATAGCTTCATCATTAGCCCCCGAATGGATCAAGGTTCGAGTGGGGAAGGAGTTGAGAACTTCTCCGACTCATTTTTCATGCCATGAGCATATCTTGTTTCGGATCAATGAACCTGAGTGACGACAAGAACTTCCTTTTCAGTCGCCTTGATCCATTCTTAGTTTTTTGTCGAGTGAGTTTCTTTACTTGAAAAGCTCCAAGTGACGGTGTGGAGGAGATCTTCCGTCTGACAAGTTGTTCTACTGCCCGCGGATTCCGTGGGATTCGAATTTTGGGAAGCGCGCAGGACGGGGGATGCCGCAGTAATCGGATGGGATAGGGCGGAGCTGCCTCGATCTCCGCGCCACCTTTTTCGCCACCTATCGCGCGCGCGACTGTTGCGGGATTTGACAGGATCGTCCGGGCCTACCAGTCAGCCAATCGGAAGTAACCTCATATAAGGCGTCGGACCGGGGTTTCTTGAACAGTGCATTCTCATTTCCTCTCCTCCTCTTCAGGCTTCTTCGTCGTGCTCGTTCTCGCCCCAGCGCCGCTGCTCTGTACGTGTCTCGCCGGCAACGATGGGGAAGGAGAAGACGGCGGCTCTGGAGCGGGCGAAGAAGGCGACGACAAAGGCGAAGGGGAAGGCGACCAGTCGGGGTGGATCTTCCTCACGAGCCGGCCTGCCGAAGGGCTGGATCCAGGGCGACTGGATCCGCTCGACGATCCGCCAAGAAGACCTTGACGACCTAGCCGACGGAGGACTGATCCCCCATGGATCGGCACGGCTTCCGGGGAAGGAATCCGAGCCGCAACCTCGGGAGGGTGAGCGCGTTCTCCTTGCCACCCACGTCGACCGTGGGTTTTCCTTGCCTCCTCACCCTTTCTTTCGGGGATTTCTGAATTTCTTTGGGGCACAACTCCACCACTTCACTCCCAACACAATCATGTATCTCGCTGCTTTCGTGTCTTTGTGCGAGAATTTCTTGGGTTGTCGGCCTCACTGGGGTCTTTTCAAGCACATTTTCACCTGTCGTTCTCAGACGGTGAAAAAGGCCAATCCGAGTGATGAGAGAACACAAGTGATTCAGATGTGTGGGGGTCTTGGTGTTCATATGAGAGGGAAAAGTTCCTTTCCGGCCATGATTCTTCCCGACTCGGTCCGCGGATGGCAGTCGACCTGGTTTTACTGCAAAGACCAGCCGACGCCAGGGCAGTCGACTGGCCTCCCTCCTTTTACCATGGACCGAGTGAGGAAACCCTCCTCTTTGAAGGTGATCTCGGAGGAGAAGGCGCAAGTTAGGGTGCTGGTCGAACGAGTGGTCCAGCTTATCCGTGACGGGGTCACTGGTATGGATCTCTTGGAGGTTTTCCTTCGGCGGCACATCCAGCCTCTTCAAGCTCGAGACCATCCAATGTGGATGTATTCGGGTCTTGACGACACCACTCGGATTCACCTGGAGGAGGTCGATGACGACACACTGGACGGGTGGCTGTCGGGCATCACCGGAAACAAGGACAACCCCAGGGGAGCCAGGAGAGTTCCTCCATTCGACCAGTCCCATGAACCAGAAAAGGTCTGATTCTGAGCTTTTGATTATAATCTAAATTCACTCGCGCAGCTGTCTATACTGCGTCGACTGACTTTATTCTTCCTGCTTTCTTTCAGACCCTTATCGAAATGTACTCAGTGCCCAACGGAGAGCAAGAGCAAGACCCGGAAGGAGAGGCGAGCGGAGGCGACAGTGGCGAATGGCATTCTGACGGAGAAGAGGACAAAGAAAGCGACGACTCAAGTGACGAAGAAGAAGTCGAGTCACCTCCTCGCAGGGAGAGGCGATCCAAGCTTAACCAAGAACAACTGAGCGCTCGTGGAAAGGCGATTGCTCAGACTGGTCAGTCTTCAAAGCATCCTCGGACATCTTCACCAACCCCAACTAAAAAAGTGTCAAAGCATCTCAAAGTTGCAGAGCAGAAGCCTCGGAAGGCGTTGCCGAAGATTAAGATTGACATCCCCATCGCTTCTGCGTGAGTGTCTCCCTTTGTATTCACTCGACGCTCCGTGCTGTTTATTTTTTCTTGATTTAACCAGACGAACTTTGGAACTGGTAGCGCTGCTACTTCCGGGACCTCAGCTTACAGAGATGAGGATGAGGTAATGGAGGATGCAGTCACTTCCAATCTGGGTATGATTTCTGTCATTCTGTCTTTATTTGGTCGACCCAATTGCAATGTGTACCATTGGGTGATGTGATTTTGGCGATTGATCTTTGAACACCTCCTAACATTATTGACCTCCCCGATGATGATGATGAAGAGCCTGAGAGGCCTTTGACGAGGAAAAATAGGAAAGCTCCTGCAAGCAAGGTGCCACAGTCGACGCCGATGGCGAAACCAGTCGTTCAGGACGCTGGTGATGCCAATCGGGGTTCTGTTACCTTCGCCGTACCATTGTCGAGTGCCCTGCCTTCTTCGTCGACTGCTCAAGCTCCTGCCGACCCACCTTCAGTTTTTGCGATCCATCATGTCCCAGAGGACGAAGTGAATGCTGCCAAGGAAGCCATACGCTAGGCGGGCATTATGATGGAGAAGGTGAAGATGGTGCGGGACGCCAGTCAGGCCACCTATGACGCCAGCTCGGCTCTCCAAAGCAATGTTCAGGTTAGTTGGTCACTGTTTGTTCTGTTAGGATATGCTATCTGAAGACTCTCTTTCCGAAAATCTTTGCATCTGTACACCCACTGGGTGCGTCGATTGAATTTTTGGACTAGTGGGGGCACGCTAAGTGCACCCACTGGGTGTAGTCTCCGAGACTACGGTGGACTGCTGGCAGTCTACTGTAGTCTTTGTATTTTGATTCTTTCGCTCGACCTGGTCTGGCCGTGTCGAGTGTAAACCGAACCGGTGGGGGCACGCAAAGTGCACCCACTGGGTGTAGTCCTTGAGACTATGGTGGACTGCGGGCAGTCGACCGTAGTCTTAGTATTTATTGTCTTTGTCGTTTTTCGCTGTAAAATAACTTCCCCTCCTTGATTGTAGAAATCTTGTAAAACAACAGATCCAGCTAAACCTTGACTTGGAATTGGCCAAGACAGAGCTGCAAAAGGCCAAGGACGACGCCAATGGTAAGACGAGCTTGTCGACTGGTTTGTCTTAGGCTTGAGTACCCTTCTGCTCTTTCTGAATCAAGCACCATTTCTTTACAGAAAAACTGAACGAAGCTCTGGCAAAGAAGGATCAGGATTTGGTTGCTGCTCAAAAGAAAGCTGACGACAGAACCGCTCTGGCTGAACAGAAACTGGCTTCAGTTGGCCAATTGGAAGAAGAGAACACCAAGATGAAATCTGCCTGAACGAAGCCAATAAGGAGGTCACACGCTTGAAGAAGGACAAGGTCAACCTGAACGAGAAGATGGAAGGCATCGCTCGCAGGAGGGACGATCTGGAGAGCTATCTGAGGAGCCTTGCCAAGAAGTTGTTCATCAAGCTTGAAGGTATACATTTTGTTCTGACTGATGTTTTTTTTGTCGACTCAGCATACGAAAATTGACTTATCCTTGGATCGTGAATGCAGAGTTTTGCCAGAATTTTGAGGAGGAGACTGGGCGGATTGAGCCAGGTTTGGACCCCATCAACTCTCCCGTGAAAGATGAAACTGCCATGAATCTGCTCCGACTGGAATCCCACATCAACGGTGTTGTGCACTACTTGGCTCGACTGAAGGTCGCCACGTCATAGACCAACACGGCACTTTGGCCAGGGGCCACGCTCCAGAATGATCTCGAGTCTCTGATGACTCGTCTTAACGAGATCCCTGGTCGAGTGCAGGAGTGGAAGAAATCTTCTGCCCGGTGTGGTGCTGATGTGGCTCTGTCTTTGGTTCGTGTCCACTACAAGGAGGTGCGACAAGATAAGCTCGCAGCAATCAAGGTTGCCAACACCTAGAGGCATGACTTCCGATCTTTTATGGAGACTTTTATTGCTGCAGCCACTTGGATCACCGACGGCGTCGACCTGGACGAGTTCGTTGAGCCTGCCAGTCCTCCTCCTGCGGAGTGAACAAACTTTTATGCCCCACCTTAAATTTGCCTCGGAATGCCGAGTGGTTTTTGTAACCGTTAAACTCTTTTGGGCTGAATGCTCGAGCACTTCGATCTGCGGTCTGGAACCTTTAGGATTTATCTGAACTTGGTTTATCATTGAATATCTTCATGAATTCTCCGTCGAGTGGAACTCATTCTTCACTCGAGACAACTTTTGTATTTGTGGCGCAGCTCCAAAGGGGAAGGTAGCAGTCGACCTGCACCTCGTCGTCCTTGCGGGTCGGGATGGAGCACACGCTGCATTTGTGGTGAAGCTCCGAAGGAGAAGGTGGCAGTCGACCTACACCTTGTTGTCCTTGCGGATTGGGATGGAGCGCACGTTGCATTTGTGGCGAAGCTCTGAAGGAGAAGGTGGCAGTCGACCTACACCTCGTCGTCCTTGCGGATTGGGATGGAGCGCACGTTGCATTTG
>NC_041390.1:499152453-499153002 GCF_002162155.2 Triticum dicoccoides | reverse complement strand
GCTCCGAAGGAGAAGGTGGCAGTCGACCATGCACCTCGTCGTCCTTGCAGATTGGGATGGAGCGCATGTTGTATTTGTGGCAAAGCTCCCAAGGAGGAGGTGGCAGTCGACCAGCGCCTCATCGTCCTTGCGGATTGGGATGGAGCGCACGTTGTATTTGTGGCAAAGCTTCGAAGGAGAAGGTGGCAGTCGACCTGCACCTCGTCGTCCTTGCGGATTGGGATGTGTTTCGTACTTAGGTGAGTACTGGACTGCAGTTAAGCCTCCGAGTGGGAGGGTCGCTCTCCACTCAGTAGGATTTTTCAAACTTAAGCGAGTACTGGACTACAGCTAAGCCCCCGAGTGGGAGGGTCGCTCTCCACTCGGTAGGATCTTTCAAATACTTATGCGAGTACTGGACTGCAGCTAAGCCCCCGAGTGGCAGGGTCGCTCTCCACTCGGTAGGATTTTCAAATACTTAGGCGAGTACTAGACTGCAGCTAAGCCCCCGAGTGGGAGGCTCGCTCACCACTCGGTAGGATTTTCAAATACTTAGGCGAGTACTGGACT
>NC_041390.1:499113355-499152141 GCF_002162155.2 Triticum dicoccoides | reverse complement strand
GTAGGATTTTCAAACACTTAGGCGAGTACTGGACTGCAGCTAAGCCCCCGAGTGGGAGGCTGGCTCACCACTCGGTAGGATTTTCAAACACTTAGGCGAGTACTGGACTGCAGCTAAGCCCCCGAGTGGGAGGCTGGCTCACCACTCGGTAGGATTTTTAAATACTTAGGCGAGTACTGGACTGCAGCTAAGCCCCCGAGTGGGAGGCTGGCTCACCACTCGGTAGGATTTTCAAACACTTAGGCGAAACGGGTTCGCAGCTAAGCCCCCGAGTGGGAGGCTGGCTCACCACTCGGTAGGAAATTATT
The DNA here is from genome assembly GCF_002162155.2 of Triticum dicoccoides. Classification (NCBI taxonomy): domain Eukaryota; kingdom Viridiplantae; phylum Streptophyta; class Magnoliopsida; order Poales; family Poaceae; genus Triticum; species Triticum dicoccoides. Next base: position 499,151,833 of record NC_041390.1, on the reverse strand, counting down.
TTTACAAACTTAGGCGAAACGGATTCGCAGCTAAGCCACCCGCTGGGGGATTTCTCACGCAAACAAAAACAATAACAATCACTGGGAAAATTATAACGCTCTTGTTTTTGATAAATAAACTATAGAAGTTTTTCTTATTACATCTCATCCGAGTGAGAATTCAAGTATAAAAGGGGCGGAGCAGCTCCGCATTCCAGGCTCGTGGCTCATCAATCTGGTGATCGACATTATAAAGGTGGTACGCTCCATTGTGGAGGACTCTGGTGACTATGAAGGGACCTTCCCAAGTAGGAGCGAGTTTGTGTGGTTTCTGTTGATCCACTCGGAGGACCAAGTCTCCTTCTTGGAAGGCTCGACTCTTCACATTTCTGGCATGGAATCGACGCAAGTCTTGCTGATAGATGGTCGATCGAATCATGGCCATTTATCTTTCTTCTTCTAGGAGGTCGACTGCGTCCTGCCGGGCTTGTTCTTCTTCATCTTCAGAGTAGAGCTCGACTCGGGGTGCGTTGTGAAGCAGATCACTCGGCAAAATTGCTTCGGCTCCGTAGACCAGAAAGAATGGGGTTCTTCTAGTCGATCGGTTTGAGGTTGTCCTCAATCCCCAAAGAACTGATGGAAGCTCGTCGACCCATGCACCTGCTGCATGCTTGAGATCACGCATCAGTCGGGGTTTCAGCCCTTTGAGAATTAAGCCGTTTGCTCTTTCCGCTTGTCCATTCGACTGCGGGTGAGCGACTGAAGCGTAGTCGACTCGTGTGCCTTGAGAGGCGCAAAAGGCTCTGAATTTGTCAGAATCAAAGTTTGACCCATTGTCAGTGATGATGCTATGCAGAACTCCATATCTGAATATCAACTCTCTGATGAAACTGATAGCAGTGCAAGCATCAAGATTCTTGATAGGCTTAGCTTCAATCTGATGAAACTTGTCTACTGCTACTAGCACATGAGTGAAGCTGCTCCTGCCCGTTCTCAGTGGTCCAACCATGTCCAGTCCCCAAACAGCGAAGGGCCAGACGAGTGGAATGGTTTTCAGGGCTGACGCAGGTTTGTGCGACATATTGGAGTAAAACTGACATCCTTCACATTTGTCGACTATCTCTTTCGCCATTTCATTCGCCCTTGGCCAGTAGAATCCCGCTCGGTATGCTTTAGCCACAATGGTCCGAGAGGACGCATGATGACCACAGGTCCCCGAGTGGATATCATCACGGATTATCTGACCTTCTTCTGGTATTATTGAAAGTGCGTTATATCGACTAGAGGGGGGTGAATAGGCGATTTTTATGAAAGTCTTCAAAACGTGAGAGTTATGAAGACAAACAACGAAGATTATGCCTATTACTATGCAACGGAAGTTAGATTACACTAGGCCAGCCATGGTCATGTATTCAATAGAGTGAAAGCACAATGACAAACAACTGCAGTGTAATAAGGATCAGGTAGGAAGAAGTTATGAAGCCAAACAGATCATACATTCACATTGTGAAGACAAAAGATAGAGCAGGTATGCAATGGCTTCACAATGAGTAACAGTAAGAAAAGGAAGTGAAGATGAAACCAGTGACTCGTTGAAGACAATGATGTGTTGGACCAGTTCCAGTTGCTGTGACAACTGTACATCTGGTTGGAGCGGCTAGGTATTTAAATCTTAGGACACACAGTCCCGGACACCTAGTCCTGAACACACAGTTCAGGACACCAAGTCCTCACCGTATTCTCCTTGAGCTAAGGTCACTTAGTCCTCGCCCAATCACTCTGGTAAGTCTTCAAGGTAGACTCCCAAACCTTCACAAACTTCGTTCACTGGCAATCCACAATGTCTCTTGGATGCTCTGAACGCGACGCCTAACCGTCTGGAGGATTCACGGTCCTCAAGTGTAATAAGTCTTCAGATCACACAGACAAGAAGACCTAAGTGATGCCCAATTTGCTCTGGCTCTGGGTGGTTAGGGCTTTTCTCCTCACTAGGAATTTTCTCTCAAAGGCTTCGAGGTGGGTTGCTCTCAAACGACAAAAGCCGTGCACTGAAATCTAAGAAGCCAACCGTTTATGGTTGTGGGGGTGGGCTATTTATAGCCACTTGGCAACCCGACCTGATTTGTCCGAAATGACCCTGGGTCACTAAGGAACTGACACGTGTATCAACGGTCAGATTTTAAACTCTCATGGCAACTTTACTTGGGCTACAAGCAAAGCTGACTTGTCCGGCTCTGGACAAGATTCGCTCTCATTGTCTTCACTCAAAGACATAGGTTTTTAGTTTGGGCATCACTTCAGTCATTCTAACTGGTTCTCCTGGACCCCACTTAACAGTATGGTGGTTCCTATGACTCAACACAAAAGAAAAGGAACTACGAAAGATCTAAGTCTTCGAGCTCCATATGCTTCATAACATGTCTTCTTTTGTCATAGTCTTCAAAGTGAATATCTTCATGTACCACCTTTGTCTTCAATGTCTTCATACATTTTTAGGGGTCATCTCTGGTAGTAAAACCGAATCAATGAGGGACTTCTACCTGTATTATCCTGCAATTCTCACAAACACATTAGTCCCTCAACTAGGTTTGTCGTCAATACTCCAAAACCAACTAGGGGTGGCACTAGATGCACTTACAATCTGCCCCTTTTTGGTGATTGATGACAAACTAGTTGAAGTTTTCAACGGGGAATATAGTCTGTGAAATTGTAAAGGAATTGTCTTCATAAGTTGCAAGGGCTCCCCCTGAAGATGTGCATATAAGTTAATTTGCTTTTGGAATGCAAATGCACATGGCAGGTTGTACTTGTGGAGATCCACTTCAGCTTATGATGACAATCCACTATGCATGTGAAAGTATATGAAGATAATGACATGCATAATGCAAAATGGATGTCTGCAGAATGAGATAAGTGCGTAATTTATCGTCGCACATGCGGAATTTATCTTCGCAAACAGAGTGGCAAACAAGTAGCAGACGACCATCGAGTTTTAGTGTTTACAACTCAAAGAACCAAATGAAGCAAAAACAAGAGTTGTAAACACAAAGCAAAATATAACAAAACATAAGGCACCCGCCCATATTGACCCGCTTGAAGACTATAAACATCATATGCTTCTCCCCCTTTTGTCAGTAATGACCAAAAAGGTTTGAAGACATAGAGTTTTCTACGCGTTCCCAGGTGCAGCAGGGTCGGTGGAGTTGTTTGGCGGTGCAGAGCTTGGAGGTGCTGAAGCAGGTGGCGGTGATGTAGCATCGTCGTCTTCATCAATGATTCTGGCAGTGACTGTGGTAGCAGATGAAGAAAACTCAGAGTCTTCAAGTGATGGTGTGTTGCGCATCACAGCCCTTCTAGGAGGTGTGGTGTCAAACTTGAAGCGCTCTGTGAAGCCATCCTCTTCATGTTTAGCTTCAGTGCATATCATTGAGAGCCCTTTCCATGTACGACGGCACGTCTCATGAGTGACAAAAGCATTCTTGGTGGCAAGATTGCGAAGACGATTAACATCCACCAAGAGGCTTTTCATCTGACGCTTTAGCCAGTCGTGATGCCTATCTTGTTTTTGATGAAGGGCCACAAGAAGCTCTCGGTCAGTGAGAACACGAGTGCGCTTCTTGGGTCTTGAAGCAGGTGCACTATCAGTGGCTTCAGTTGAAGCAGGGTGTGGCGCACGTGTAGTGCCAGCCAAAGGATACACCCTGGAGATGGCTTCAACACCTTCATCGTTCTGAGTGAAGCTCTGGTGTTCTGCATTCTGAAGACTCAACGGTTGCTTGGCAGGCTCAGGATATATAGCTTCAGAGGAGGTGTCCACATCTGGCAAGAAGATCCGATGGTTTCGAGCTGAGGGCTGATATGAGATCGCAGAGTGCAGTTTGATCAGCCTCATCACCCAAGGAGCATAGAACTTCAAACCAAATAAATCTGAGCCTGACGCTGCAAGTTGGCGTATGAAGAAATCCTGTGCGTTGAACCATTTGCCATGAAGGATACAGAATATCATAGTCTTCATTGCACCTTCAATCTTGGCATTTGGAGAGTGCCCTTTAATAGGCCAGAGAGTCCACTAGATGATGTGATATATGGTCCTGGGCAGGAACTCAAGGTCTTCAATGAAGAACTCTGTTGGATAAGGAGCATCATGGGGCAATGGCTTCATCATTGAGAGCATCTGACTCATATTTGGTTCAGGCCTCTGGAATTTGCTCTCAATAGCTTCAGCATGTAGTTGACAACCTTCCTCGTAGAATTCGCCAGGAGTGGGCAGGCCGGTGAGCTCAATGATATCAAATGCATTGGCTTCATGATGGACATTGCCGGTCATCCACTCCAGGACCCAAGTCTTCGGATCTCTGTTGTATCCTTTAATGTGGAGGGTGGCATAAAACTGAAGCAGAAGCTCTTCATTCCAGTGCTCTTCATCTGTGACAAACGGCAGCAGACCCACTTGCTTGAAGCAATCCAAGGCTTCCTCAAGACATGGCAGACCAGCAATGGCTTCAACCTCAAGGCGCTTGTGTGGGAAGATGCGACCTTGGTTGTATAGGATGCTTGAGTAGTAGCTGCGCTGAGGATAGCTCCAGAACCTATCTGATACAATCCTTTCCCTTGAATAGGGGTTCTTGGAGCTGTTGAAAAATGTATTGTCTGCCTTGAAGCTATTAATATCAAAGGAGCCAGGTGCTGATGTAGGACCTGGGAACCTTGACAGCCTTGGGACTGGCTTCTGAACATGAGGCCTGTGCTCAACATGGTAATCAAATTGAGGACCTGCAGCAGACTCAGGAACAGAAGAGTCTGGCTCAGTAGCTTCGCTGTCTTCTGAAGCATTTGGTGGGGCGGGCTCCACATTGGCTTCAGTGTTTGTGGTGGCAGCCTCAACATTTTCTCCCTCCGCTTGTGTAGTTGGAGGGACAACCTCAGGCACGTTCTCCTGGAGAACTGCATCTTGATGTAGCGGGGGAGTGGGTTCTGGTGGTGCTTCTTCATTGTCTTTGGTTGATGCAGCCAGAATTTCTTCACTATGGACTTGAGGCCTTGGACCTTTGCGAAGCCTACGGAACGCAGACGACGCTTGTGGGGTTGGAGTGGGCTGGGCCTCAAAGTCTTCTTCCTCCTGAGGGTGATCCGCCCATGACTCATCTTGTGCCATTGGCGTCAGAGGACGACCAATGCTGATGAGTTCGCTTGTTTCAAGCTGAGGAAGGGCTGCACCATCTTGTACATTGTCCTGGTGACCAATGTCTTCAGCAGCGATGGGGTCGGCTGCTGGAATGTTTTCAGCTTCAGGAGCCTCTGTGGGAGCAGGCTCATGAACTATCAGCTGACGTTCTGCGTTGGGGTGAATGACAGAGATGGGTTCAACCATCAAGGGCTCTATGGGAGCAGCCCGAGCTTTCTTGATCTTGCGCTTCTTCTTGGTGGGGTCAGAAGGAGAGGCTTCAGAGTGTTTCCTCTTCCTAGCTTCAGCCTCTGCATTCCGTGTCTTCTTAAGCTCTGAAGCGGTTGATCGGCTCTTTGGCTTCGAGCCAGTCGTGGCGGTTGGGAAGACAATCGGAATAGCTTCTTGTCTTGGTGCCTCTGGTTCATTCACAGCAGGCTGCTTCTTCTTCTTCGCGGCCATCTTGGGGTCGATGCCAGGACGCCCAAGTGCCTTGCGCTTCTTGGCCTCATTGTAGGCCTGCACACATCATTCTGCTAGAGACTTCATCCGCTCACGCGAGCCCTGAGCTTCAGCATGCTTCTTCAGGAAATTTTCCTTGAGCTCATGCAACATGGTTTTGAAGCTCTTCACTTCCTGCATGCTGAGCCTGGCCATGTGCTTCTTGAACTGAGCCTTTTCATGATCAATTTTCTGCTTCAGCTCAACAATGCGCTGAGCAATGGCCAGTTTTGAAGCAATTGCGCCTTGGAAGGCGACGCTGAGGCCGACAGGCAGCTGCAGATCTTCGAAGCTTATGTCTGGTGAGGCAAACCATTCGTCGATGAAGTTGTGGATGATGGCGACATCAAAGAGAGGCAAATTGTTGAAGATTTCAGCTTCTTCTTTGCTTTTGATAAGCTGCTCTAGAGCGTCATCTCCAAGATCTTCATCGCTTGATAGATCAATGGCTTCGCTGCGCAGAATGGCAGCAACAGTGAGCTCTTTGCCGGCTTGTTGCTGGGGCACCTTTTCCTTCTGGGGCTTGGAGACGCGGGAGACGTCTTCAGACTGCACACTGACTTTAGGAGGTGCAGTTTTCAATGGCTTCGCCCTTGAGATCTTTGACGAAGGGGCCGGCTTTGAAGCTTTTGTCTTCTTTGACTGCTTTGGCTTCGACACAGCAGGAGCTTCATCAGACTCAGAATCAACTGGAGGGTCATTCACGGCAGTCCCTTAGACTAAGATGTGAGTGATAAGGCCCTCAAGGTTGGCAAACGGACCGATGACATTGGGTTCTGCGTAGCGTGTGCCATCTGCCCTTGGTGTGGAGGGGCCAGGGTTGAAGTCTAACCCAAATTTCTTCTTGTTCAGCTTCGCAGATTGTTGAGCAAACTGGTAGTTGCGCTTGAACAGATTGTCATCACGACACCAGAGGAGTGACGACGGATGCGCATCATCAGGCTATGGTCCTCAGACCATGCATGGGTAGAAGCCTTGAGCAATGGCTTCATCTTTGGTCCTGGGCATGAGATTCTTGAAACGGATGTCCCCCCATGGTCTTCTGATGGCACTTTTCTCAGCATACTCCTGAGTGACGAAGCGGTATTTGAACCACTGTTCTGCCCAATAGCGTCGAATCCATTGGATTCGGGTCTTGCGCTGCCCATAGCTCTCTTCAGGATCTGTTTTATACATTTCTGCTAGGTCTTCAGGCAGATCTTTGGAAGTTCCTTCACGTCGCTGTTTGCCCCCCTTCCTTGCTGCTGCTTCTGAAGCCATAAACTTTAACTTGAAAGGCTTCAAGACTTTCAAAGGCTTCAAAGTCTTTCTTTTGCTGGTCCAACAGGAGCTGGCTTCAGGAGAGTTTATGTGATGCTTTAGGAATTCTGCAAATGAATGCAGACTATGAGAACCGAAGGATTCTCCCGCGGACATGTACCTGTGACAGCATTAAGGTGCGAGGGAAGGGGAAGAGGTCATATGCATTCTCAGAAGGTTTTGAAGATTAATCAGTTTAGAAGACATTGACCTCATCGTGCGAAGACATTCACTCATAGATAAGAAGTTGGTTCCAGATTTGTACGAACCCATAGATCAGTACAAGTGAGGAATCTAACTCTTTATGAAGCACAAGTGAATATACTAGGCATGTTATGAGATGCAGATAGAGAGATCTAACTTGTGTGAAGAGAAACTTCTTATGGTAGAAAGTGACAGAACCATGAGATCAAAAGAGGCTGTAAAAAGAAGTTTTATTTACCACACTTGGAACTGCTAGACGGAAATGGGAGATGATGCCGAGCAGTTCAGTCCTCTGTGCCCTAACTTGGCGACAGAAGACACCTACGGCGACGGCGGAGAGGACGGTGTCCGCAGTCGGCGTGAGGACAGCGTCAGAGAAGTTGCGGCAGCGAAGCGCTTCGTCTCTGGCGTCGTCGAGTGCTAGCGGTGGCGCTAGGGTTTGTGCAAGGGTGGAAGAAGGAGATAATGACCGCGGTAAGTGTGAATTTATAGGCTCAAGGGCGGCACTGTGCTATTACACAGGTGCCCCTGGCGATTCGCATCTGAGGAACGCGTGGCCAGTTTGCGGAAGTTTTGGGTTTGTTCCACGTCCCACGCACGCCTGAATTGTCAGGCGGTCGTTCCTACTTCTCTGGATTTTATGTGGAGGAATGAGCATTGAAAACGGACTTTATGGTTGTCTCTTTATCTTCTGCTGACAAGGACGCAGTGAAGACATTCGACAGTTTCAATAGAATGCATATGACTTGGAGAGATAGAATTTGAGATAGAAAGCATAGAGAGATTAGGGTCCGATCACATTCACTTAGTTCAAAAGATTCAACCAAGAAGACATAGCTATAAGTGAATGCTATAGAGGACAGAACACTAGTATGTATATATCTATGTAATCAACATAGTGAAGATAATCATGAAGACATGTTGAGTTCGAAGCCAAACCAAATGTGAAGATATTGCAAGGTAACGCCATGAGTGAAACACTTCAAAATGGAACGTTTGGTGGTGGCGTTACCCACCGTATAGGAAGTATTAGACCCAGACACGGTGCACAATTATCGTGGCGCTCCGAAGTCAAATTCCACATTAATGTATTCACACTTAGAATGTATGTCTTCATTGATTGCAGATATACTTTACTTTGTGTGTTGCACATCTAAGTCGTCAATATGCATAAGTGTTAGGATGTGTGCCTGATCACAGGACATTTGAGGATTCCAAGATATTTAGCTCACACCGTAACTTGCAAAACCTCTTCTCATCCAAGGGCTTGGTGAAGATATCTCCCAATTGTTCTTCAGTGTTGACGTGTATGATATCAATGTCTTCCTTCACAACATGATCTCTGAGAAAGTGATGACGAATTTCAATGTGCTTTGTCTTCGAGTGCTGAACTGGGTTGTTGGCAATCTTGATGGCGCTTTCATTGTCGCAGTAAAGTGGCACTTGCTTCAGATGAATGCCATAGTCCTTGAGTGTTTGCTTCATCCACAGAAGCTGAGCGTAGCAAGATCCAGCAGCAATGTATTCAGATTCAGCAGTGGAGAGAGATACACAGTTCTGCTTCTTTGAAGACCAACATACAAGTGATCGTCCCAGAAAATGACATGTGCCTGATGAAGACTTGCGATCAACTTTGTCACCAGCATAATCAGCATCCGAGAATCCAACCAAATCAAACTCTGAGCCCTTGGGATACCATAATCCTAGAGTTGGGGTGTGAGCCAAATATCGACGAATTCGCTTCATAGCTAAGTGATGCGACTCCTTTGGTACCGCTTGAAATCGAGCACACATGCAAACACTAAGCATAATATCTGGCCTAGATGCACATAAATAAAGCAAAGAACCAATCATGGAGCAGTATACCTTTTGATCGAACTCTTTACCATTGTTGTCAGGACCTAGATGATGTTTGGCTGGCATAGGTGTTGTGAAGCCTTTGCAGTCTTGCATACCGAACTTCTTCAGGCAATCTTTGAGATACTTCTCTTGAGATATGAAGATGCCATTGCGTTGTTGTCATATTTGAAGACCAAGGAAGAACTTCAGCTCCCCCATCATGGACATCTGATATTGCTCTTGCATCATATATCCAAACTCTTCACTGTACTTCTGATTGGTGCAGCCGAAGATAATGTCATCCACATATATTTGGCACACAAACAGTTCACCATCATATGTCTTCGTGAAAAGAGTGGGATCCAGGGAACCGGGTATGAAGCCTTTGCTCTTCAGAAAGTATTTGAGTGTGTCATACCAGGCCCTGGGGGCTTGTTTGAGGCCATACAGTGCCTTGTTGAGCTTGTATACCATGTCAGGATGTTTTGGATTTTCAAAGCCAGGCGGTTGTGCAACATACACTTCTTCTTCAATCTTGCCATTGAGAAAGGCACTTTTCACATCCATTTGATATAGAAGTATGTTGTGATAATTTGCATAGGCCAGCAGTATGCGTATGGCTTCAAGCCTAGCCACAGGGGCAAATGTTTCATCGAAGTCAATGCCCTCCACTTGAGTATATCCTTGAGCAACGAGACGAGCTTTGTTTCTGACAACTTGACCATGCTCATCTTGCTTGTTGCGGTATATCCATTTGGTGCCTATTATGTTGTGCTTCCGTGGATCAGGACGCTTGACCAGTTCCCATACATTATTCAGTTCAAACTGTTGAAGCTCTTCTTGCATAGCTTGAATCCATTCAGGTTCCATGAAGGCTTCTTCAACTTTCTTGGGTTCTGATATTGATACGAATGCGAAGTGCCCACAGAAATTTGTTAGCTGAGTTGCCCTTGAACGAGTGAGTGGACCAGGTGCATTGATGCTGTCAATTTTTCTGTCAATCTGCACTTCATTGGCAACACGAGGATGTACGGGGCAAAGACTTTGCTCTTGCTGATCTGTGTTGTAGTTGGGAGGAATGTCTTCAGGCTGAGCATTGTCTTCATGTTGATCAGGTGCTGAGATGATAAGTTCTTCTTCAGGATGAGCTTCAGAAGGTATAATCTCTCCATTTCCCATAAGCTTGATTGATTCATTAGCTGGAACTTCATCTAGCACATTTGGCAGTTGCTCTCTTTGTGAACCATTTGTCTCATCGAACCGCACATCCACTGTTTCAACCACTTTGTAATGAAAGAGATTAAAGACTCTGTAGGAGTGCGAATCCTTTCCATATCCAAGCATAAAGCCTTCATGTGCTTTTGGTGCAAACTTTGAGGTGTGGTGTGGGTCCTTGATCCAGCACCTTGCTCCAAATACTCTGAAGTAACTGACATTTGGCTTCTTGCCAGTTAGGAGTTCATAAGATGTCTTGTTCAGAAGCTTGTGAAGATAAACGCGATTGATTGTATGGCATGCAGTGTCAATGGCTTCAGTCCAGAATTTTCTTGGAGTCTTGTATTCATCTAGCATTGTTCTGGCCATCTCAATGAGTGTTCTGTTCTTGCGTTCGACGACGCCATTCTGCTGTGGCGTGTACGGAGCTGAGAATTCATGTGTGATGCCCAAGGTATCAAGATATGTATCAAGGCCAGTGTTCTTGAATTCAGTGCCATTGTCACTTCTGATGTGCTTTATCTTGGCGCCAAAATTGTTCATAGCTCAATTGGCGAAGCGTCTGAAGACATCCTGCACTTCAGTCTTGTAAAGGATTATGTGCACCCACGTATATCTAGAATAATCATCAACAATGAAAAAACCATAGAGGCAAGCAGAAGTAGTAAAAGTTGAGTAGTGAGTGGGACCGAAAAGGTCCATGTGGAGCAGTTCGAAGGGTTGTGTAGTAGTCATGATAGTCTTCGAAGGATGTTTTGCCCTTGGCATCTTCCCTGCTTCACAGGCACCGCATAAGTGACCTTTCTTGAACTTGACGCCCTCGATGCCTATGACATGCTTCTTCTTCGCAAGGGTGTGGAGGTTCCTCATGCCAGCATGCCCAAGCCTCCGATGCCAAAGCCAACATTCTGAAGCTTTTGCAAGAAGACATACTGCAAGTTGTGGCCCTGCTGAGAAATCTACCACGTACAAATCACCTTTCCGATACCCTTCAAACACTAGAGACTTGTCAGATTCCATTAGTACCAGGCAACGATATTTTCCAAACATTACGATCATATTCAAATCGCAAAGCATTGAGACAGACATTAAGTTGAAGCCAAGGGATTCAACAAGCATGACTTTATCCATGTGTTGATCCTTTGAGATTGCAACTCTACCTAGACCCAATACCTTACTTTTACTAGTGTCAGCAAATGTAAAGTGGCTCTTGTCGGATGGACGTAATGTTGAGTCCATAAGAAGGCTTCTTTTGCCAGTCATGTGATTTGTACACCCACTGTCAATAATCCATTCTGAAGACTTTGAAGTCGCTGGTATCGTACCCTAAAGTGCAGTTAGGGGGATAGGCTTCACGAAGAGAATTGTGAAGCATAAACATTTGACGAACCAGTGGGTTATGAAAACTTAGATCCAGATTAGAACTAATCGGAAAAGTAGCATGCGATTCAGGAACGAGGTACATAACGATGCCATTTGGGCATTTTATCTTGCGCCCCACAAGATTTTTAAGGTCCCCAGCAATAGCATCAGAAGATTTTGTTTTTCTGCTGGAGACCTTTCCCTGCAAAAGAGAGTTAAGCTTTCTTAACCACCCACATCTTCAAGGGTGGATTAGAAGCAATAAGTCTAAGTGCAGCATATGAGAATTTTGGCTTTGAAGCCTTAGCAAACAGTTTTGCAGGTGGACAATAATACTCATAGGAATAAGCAGAGTAATTTTTGGTCATATGAACATGACGGTTCGATGAACCGCTTTCATATTCATATGCCTGAGTATGGTTTCCCTGCAAACATTTGCGTTAGTGTGACTCAGGTGAGTCCTCTAATTGTATGAAGCCTTTGGACCGTATGAAGCCTTTGGTCTGAGGTTTGTCTTCTTCAAGTGAGGTGTCATGAAGACATTCACAGGAAGATTTTCCAGACACCTTTTCATAACCCAGATCTTCTTCATAGGCGGTCCATTCCTGCAGTTAGTACCAATGTACCTGGCAAACACTTCACCATTTTGATTCTTAAATAGTTTATAGTTTGCATCAAAGGATTCATCAATAATAATGGGGTTAGCACATGTGAAGCCAGATAAATTGGATGGATCTGCTGAAGTTTCCTTTGCAGCAACCCATGTGGTTTTGGGGTACTGCTCAGGTTTCCAGTAAGAACCATCTACATTTATTTTCCTTACGAACCCAACACCCTCTCTCCTAGGGTTTCGATTCAGAATCTGCTTCTTGAGGACATCACATAATGTCTGATGTCCTTTAAGACTTCTGTACATCCCTGTTTCAAGCAATGTCTTCAACCTAGCATTCTCATCAGCAATAGCAGTGGTATCCTCAGCAGAGGGGTTAGTTACCACATCAACAGTTGAAGATATTGCAACAGCAGTAGCAGTGGAACATTCAGCAACAGAAGTAGCATTATCACGCTCAATGCATTTAAGACATGGTGTTTCAAATCCTTCCTGAGCGGGACTGATCTGTTCGGCGCGAAGTGACTCGTTTTCCTTTTGAAGATCTTCATGAGCCGCTCTCAATTTCTCAAGTTCTTGCTTCCTTTGAAGATAATCATAGGAAAGCTTTTCATGAGTTGTTGAGAGAGTATCAAGATGATCTTCAAGTTCCTGATACATAATGTGAAGGTTTTTTATGTCTTCAATTAAGGATTCAGATCGAGTCATTTCAGCACCCAACATATCATCGCTTCTGTCTAACAGTTTTTGAATATGTTCCATAGCTTTCTGTTGTTCAGTTGCAATTTTAGCAAGTGTTTTGTAGCTGGGTTTTGAATCACAGTCGGAGTCATCGTCACTAGATGTTTGATAGCGAGTAGTGCGTGTGTTTACCTTGGCACCGCGTGCCATGAAGCAGTAGGTAGGAGTGGAGTCGTTCTTGTCATTTGCGTCAGTGTCGGCGATGCAGTCATTGTCTTCAGTGTTGAAGATGGACTTGGCGACGTATGCTGTAGCTAGACTCGCAATGCCAGAATCAGAATCCTCCTCAGACTCCACCTCTGCCTCCTCAGATGCGGACTCCTCCTCTGAATCCATCTCCTTGCCAACAAACGCACGTGCCTTGCCAGATGAGCTCTTCTTGTGTGATGAAGACTTTGAGGAAGACTTGGAAGAAGACTTTGAGTATTTCTTCTTCTTCTTGTCGTCAGAATCATATTCCTTGCTCTTCTTCTTCCTTCTGTTCTCATTGTCCCATTATGGACACTCAGAGATGAAGTGTCCAGTTTTCTTGCACTTGTGACATGTTTTCTTCTTGTAGTCATGAGCAGAAGCTTCATCATTCCTTGAGCTTGATCGTGAAGATTTTCTGAAGCCTTTCTTCTTGGTGAATTTTTGGAACTTCTTCACTAGCATTGCAAGTTCTCTTCCAATGTCTTCAGGATCATCAGGACAGCTGTCAGATTCTTCTTCAGATGAGGAAACAGCTTTTGCCTTCAAGGCACGAGTTCGCCCATAGTTTGGACCGTAGATATCTCTTTTCTCAGAAAGCTGAAACTCATGTGTGTTGAGCCTCTCAAGTATGTCAGACGGATCGAGTGTCTTTAAATCAGGACGTTCTTGAATCATCAGGGCTAGGATGTCAAACGAACTATCAAGTGATCTCAGCAGCGTCTTGACGATTTCATGTTTGGTGATCTCAATGGCGCCGAGGGCTTGAAGCTCATTTGTGATGTCAGTGAGCCGATCAAATGTGTGCTGGACATTCTCATTGTCATTTCTCTTGAAGCGGTTGAAGAGGTTGCGAAGAACACTGATTCTTTGATCTCTCTGGGTTGAGACGCCTTCATTGACCTTGAAGAGCCAGTCCCAGACCAGCTTGGATGTCTTCAAGGCACTCACACGGCCATACTGTCCTTTTGTCAGATGACCACAGATGATATTTTTGGCAGTAGAGTCCAGTTGAGTGAACTTCTTGACGTCAGCAGCAGTGACACCTTCTCCAGCCTTGGGAACGCCGTTCTCGACGACATACCATAGGTCGACGTCAATAGCTTCAAGATGCATGCGCATCTTATTCTTCCAGTAGGGATATTCAGATCCATCGAAGACGGGGCAAGCAGCGGAGACTTTGATTATCCCTGCAGTCGACATAGCTAAAACTCCAGGTGGTTAAATCGAATCACACAGAACAAGGGAGCACCTTGCTCTGATACCAATTGAAAGTGCGTTATATCGACTAGAGGGGGGGTGAATAGGCGATTTTTATGAAAGTCTTCAAAACGTGAGAGTTATGAAGACAAACAGCGAAGATTATGCCTATTACTATGCAGCGGAAGTTAGATTACACTAGGCCAGCCATGGTCATGTATTCAATAGAGTGAAAGCACAATGACAAACAACTGCAGTGTAATAAGGATCAGGTAGGAAGAAGTTATGAAGCCAAACAGATCATACATTCACGTTGTGAAGACAAAAGATAGAGCAGGTATGCAATGGCTTCACAATGAGTAATAGTAAGAAAAGGAAGTGAAGATGAAACTAGTGACTCGTTGAAGACAATGATGTGTTGGACTAGTTCCAGTTGCTGTGACAACTGTACGTCTGGTTGGAGCGGCCAGGTATTTAAACCTTAGGACACACAGTCCCAGACACCCAGTCCTGAACACACAGTTCAGGACACCAAGTCCTCACCGTATTCTCCTTGAGCTAAGGTCACTTAGTCCTCGCCCAATCACTCTGGTAAGTCTTCAAGGTAGACTCCCAAACCTTCACAAACTTCGTTCACTGGCAATCCACAATGTCTCTTGGATGCTCTGAACACGACGCCTAACCGTCTGGAGGATTCACAGTCCTCAAGTGTAATAAGTCTTCAGATCACACAGACAAGAAGACCTAAGTGATGCCCAATTTGCTCTGGCTCTGGGTGGTTAGGGCTTTTCTCCTCACTAGGAATTTTCTCTCAAAGGCTTCGAGGTGGGTTGCTCTCAAACGACAAAAGCCGTGCACTGAAATCTGAGAAGCCAACCGTTTATGGTTGTGGGGGTGGGCTATTTATAGCCACTTGGCAACCCGACCTGATTTGTCCGAAATGACCCTGGGTCACTAAGGAACTGACACGTGTATCAACGGTCAGATTTTAAACTCTCATGGCAACTTTACTTGGGCTACAAGCAAAGCTGACTTGTCCGGCTCTGGACAAGATTCGCTCTCATTGTCTTCACTCGAAGACATAGGTTTTTAGTTTGGGCATCACTTCAGTCATTCTAACTGGTTCTCCTGGACCCCACTTAACAGTACGGTGGTTCCTATGACTCAACACAAAAGAAAAGGAACTACGAAAGATCTAAGTCTTCGAGCTCCATATGCTTCATAACGTGTCTTCTTTTGTCATAGTCTTCAAAGTGAATATCTTCATGTACCACCTTTGTCTTCAATGTCTTCATACATTTTTAGGGGTCATCTCTGGTAGTAAAACCGAATCAATGAGGGACTTCTACCTGTATTATCCTGCAATTCTCACAAACACATTAGTCCCTCAACTAGGTTTGTCGTCAATACTCCAAAACCAACTAGGGGTGGCACTAGATGCACTTACAGTTATACACTTCTGACTGACTCCAGTCGCGCTTTCTCTATACAACTGTCCCTTTATGACTGTAAAGGCCTTGGATCGACGGACGATCTGTCGAGCCTCTTCTTCGTCCTCTGGGAGTTCTTTCCTTAGGATGTATGCAATGTACGGTACCGTCCAGTCGGGAGTGATGACCAAAACTTCCATGATCAGGTCGACCACAGCTGGAACTTCAACTTCAATCGGATCTGTGGCACTTTTTGGCTGCGGGGCTTCTTCAGTGAAGGGATCCTCCTGAACTGATGGTGTGTGGATGTGTTCCAAAAACACATTGCTGGGAATGGCTTATCTTTTGGAACCTATTTTCGCCAAATCATCAGTTGCTTGATTTTTCAGTCGGGGTATGTGATGAAGTTCTAACCCCTCGAATTTCTTCTCCAGCTTTCTCACTGCATTGCAATAACCAGTCATGGCCAGACTTCTGACGTCCCACTCCTTCATCACTTGATTAACCATCAAATCTGAGTCGCCATAGACCATGAGGCGACGGACGCCGAGTGAAATGGCCATGCGCAACCCATATAAAAGTGCTTCATATTCTGCTTCATTATTGGAGGAATCAAAATGGATTTGAAGAACATATCTGAGCTTATCTCCTCGGGGGGAGACCAATACTACCCCGGCACCGGAACCATTCAACATTTTGGAACCGTCGAAGAACATGGTCCAATGCTCCGAGTGAACCTGAGTCGGCAGTTGTTGTTCAATCCACTCGGCGACGAAATCTGCTATTGCTTGGGACTTGATAGCTTTCTTTGCCTCAAACTTGATATCTAGAGGAAGGAGTTCAATCGCCCATTTTGCCACTCGACCAGTTGCATCTTTGTTGTGCAGGATCTCTGACAATGGAGCATCACTGACAACTGTAATGGAATGATCAAAGAAGTAATGAACAACCTTCTTTGTGGTCATATAAATCCCATATACAAGCTTCTGATAATGAGGATATCTTTGCTTCGACGGGGTCAAAACTTCAGAAACATAATATATTGGGCGCTGAACTTTGAAGGCTTTTCCTTCTTCTTACCGCTCGAGCGTAAGTACCGTACTGACGACTTGTCCCGTGGCTGCGATCTAAAGCAGCAAAGGCTCTTTGCTGATTGGAGCAGCAAGCACCGGCTGGGTGGAGAGCAGAGCTTTGAGCTCTGCAAATGCTGCATCAGCTTCAGGAGTCCACTTGAACTTGTCTGACTTCTTCATCAGTCGGTAAAGAGGCAATGCCTTTTCACTGAGACAAGAGATGAATCGACTTAAAGCGGCCAAGCAACCAGTAAGCTTCTGGACATCATGCACTCGCACAGGACGTTTCATCCGGAGTATAGTACCGACTTTTTCTGGATTGGCGTCGATTCCCCGTTCAGAAACGAGAAAACCGAGTAACTTTCCTCCAGGAACTCCGAATGTGCACTTTGATGGATTAAGCTTGATATCATACCTCCTGAGGTTGGCAAAGGTTTCAGCAAGGTCAGTCAGCAGGTCGGAACCCTTCCATGACTTGACCACAATATCATCCATGTATGCTTCCACATTCCGACTGATTTGAGTGAGCAAACACTTCTGAATCATCCTCATGAATGTGGCTCCGGCATTCTTGAGGCCGAATGGCATGGTAACATAACAGAAGCACCCGAATGGAGTGATGAAAGCTGTTTTGATCTCGTCAGGTCCATACAGACGGATCTGATGGTACCCGGAATAGGCGTCTAAAAAAGACAGTCACTCACATCCCGCAGTCGAGTCGACTATCTGGTCGATGCGGGGGAGAGGAAAATGATCTTTTGGGCAGGCCCAATTGATATGTTTAAAGTCAATGCACATGCGAAGTGACTTGTCCTTCTTGGGACCATGACAACGTTGGCGAGCCACTCGGAGTGGTAAATCTCTCAGATGAACTCCGCTGCAAAAGCCGAGCCACCTCCTCACCAATAGCCTTCTCTTCTGGACGACGGACCATCGGAGATGTTCTTTGACGGGTTTCACTTTTGGGTCGACTCGTAGGCGGTGCTCAGCCAGCCCCTTGGGAACACCCAGCATGTCAGAAGGCTTCCATGCGAAGATGTCCCAGCTCTCACGGAGGGACTGGATGAGCGCTTCTTCCTATTTGGAGTCGAGTGTTGTTGAGATATGAGTCGGAGCAGCACTGGGATCGGTCGGGTGAATGTGAACCGGCTTTGTTTCACCAGACGACTGAAAAGCTGATTCTGTAGCGGGGTTCTTGGCTCGCAACAAATCACTCGGGTCTGCAGTCTTCTGGTACTCCTACATCTCCACCACTGCCATCTGAGCATCAACGATCTTTGAGCCTTTCTGAAAACACTCTTCTGCTTTCTTCCGATTGCCTGCAACAGTGATCACACCTTTGGGACCAGGCATCTTCAATTTGAGATACACATAACATGGTCGAGCCATGAAGCGTGCGTAAGCTGGCCTGCCCAAAATAGCGTGATAAGCACTCTGGAAATCCACAACTTCGAATGTCAACTTTTCTTTGCGGTAATTCTTGGAATCACCGAAAACCACATCAAGAGCAATTTGGCCGAGTGACTCAGCCTTCTTCCCAGGAATGACTCCATGGAAACTCATGTTGCTGGTACTGAGTCTGGACATCGGAATGCCCATCCCTTTCGACGTCTCAGCATACAGTATGTTCAAACCACTGCCACCATCCATCAAGACTTTGGTCAGTCGTGTGCCTTCAACAACTGGGTCGACCACCAAAGCTTGCCTCCCAGGGGTGGCAATGTGCGTTGGGTGATCGGACTGGTCGAATGTGATGGCAGTCTGAGACCACTTCAGATAACTGGGTGTCGCCGGAGCAACCATATTCACCTCACGGTTGATAACTTTCAGTCGACTTTTGCTTTCAACATCAGCAAAAATCATCAAGGTGGAATTGACCTGGGGGTATCCATCATCACTGTCTTCCTTGTCCTCAACTTTGTCCGACTCCTTTTCCTTATCTTTGGGCTGTTTGCCCTGGAACTGCTGGATCAAGAGCCGACACTGTCGAGTGGTATGTTTCGGGTAAATGAGCTTACCCTCTTCATCTTTCTTGGTGTGGATGTGACATGGCAAATCCAACACATCATTTCCGTCTTGGTCTTTAACTTTCTTGGGGTTCCAAGGCCCTTTGGGTTTCCCCTTAAACTTTCCTTGAGTTACAGCCAAGGCTTCCCCAGGAGCAGCTGGCTCGGCTTTCCGCTTCTGTTTCCAATTGGAATTTCCTCCTCCGGTTTCTTGGGCGACTGACTTGTGCTTGCCACTCCGAAGTCGATCCTCATCTTCACCATTAGCGTACTTGGTGGCAATCTCCATCATCCGATTCAGAGACATGTCTCCGGTTCGACCGAATTTCAGATTCAGTTCTCTGTACTTGATGCCTTCTTTGAAGGCACAGACTGCTTGGTGATCAGGCACATTCTCTACCGTGTGATGTAACGTGATCCATCTCTGGATGTAATCCCTCAAAGTTTCATTGGGCTTTTGCACACAAGACCGCAGTTCCGTCAGCCCTGCCGGTCACTTGCATGTTCCTTCAAATGTGGTGACAAACACTCGGGCAAGATCTTCCCAAGTGTAAATGCTGCTGGGTGCTAACTGATTCAGCCACGCTCTGGTCGAGCCCTCCAACATGAGAGGCAGGTGCTTCATGGCCACTTCATCATTGCCACCGCCAATCTGGACAGCCACTCGGCAGTCTTCAAGTCAAGTATCGGGCTTGGACTCTCCAGTGAACTTACTAACCCCAGTCGCCAACCTGAAGTTGGGAGGAATCACAACGGCCCTGATGGCTCTACTAAAGCACTCTGGCCCCGAAACATGTACTCTGCTGCTGGTAGGTGCATCTCTGTCGTGACCTTCTCGGTGAGCTCTGTTCCTGTCGACCAAACCTTGAAGGAGAATGGATCTCGCATCAAAGCCTGGTTCCCTGGGGTCGACTGGAATCCTTCGCCCAACACTATGAGGGAGCCTATCATCCTACTGTCGAGGCGCATATGATCCACTCCTTGGGGGATGGGTGGGCACTCGACGTCGATCGCCACGATCGAATCGATGATCATACTGCTCACGGTTTCCGTACTGATCACGCCGGTCCCCATGTCCCTCATGCCTCGGGGGCGATCTTGGGCTATGAGCCGAGTGGACTGTGTCTGCAGCAATGGATCTGCTATGAATCCTGTTCCGCGACTGAGAAACAGCGGAATTCTGGTCTCCTGCTGGCCGGAGTAACGCTCTGATCTGCAGCAAGCCTCTGCCAGCCCCTGACTGGGAAGGCTGAATCGACTCTGCTATACGGGCTGCAGCTGCTAAATTCTGAATCGGAGTTCGATATACCCGCGGGGGCAGAAAGAGCTGACATTGACTGGATTCTGGAACCCGTTGTCGCGCACGCTCGTCGAGTGCTCGCTAGAGGTTCTCCAGTCGAGTGCGCTCAGCCAAGTTTGCCAGGCGTGCGTCCTCCAAGGCACGAGCCTCGGGGGTTTCTCCATCGATAGGAGTGTGCAGTGCATCCATGTTCCAGCGACGAAGTTCTTCTCTCTGCAGCGACGTGAGAGGCTCGGGGAGATGATCCTCATGGGGATGCGACGGGTCGCCTCCACCTGCGCCTCTGTCGGTGCAGGGAAAACCGGGAGGACTGCGCGGTCCATCGACCATCAGAACCTCCGCCGCCGGATCACTGCTGTCGCACTCGGATGCGGTCTCTGTGGAGCCAGTCGACAGGTCGAACAGGCCATAGAGGGATTCGTCGGGCTCGTTCGTCGCGACTTGAGGGGTGGCCGACTGGCGTGCCACCGCGTGTCTCACCCACCGCTGAAGTCTCGACTGATTGGAGTGCTTGTGCCAGCAGGAAACAGGGAGGGAGGACAACACAGGGGCCGACCGATAATGGGTCGACGGTTGCCGCAAGAGGACGCCGCGAACACACGCGCGAAAGTGCATTGCCCCGCGGACAGGGAGTGCGTGGACATCGAGCGGAGCCTCCTGAAGCCAAGCGGAGTCGTCGGCGATGAACGTGAGCGCGCCGAGACGGTTCTCGCGGCCCTCCACCAAAACTCCGCCAGAAACCATGATGATTTGGATCGGAAAAGATCGCAACTCCTCCAACAAATCGCTAAGACACTGCCCCAAGGTGGGCGCCAACTGTCGTGGTTCTAAGTCTGACAGTAATGTAGGGGGGTAGGTATGGAGAGGCAAGATCTTAGCTATGGAGTAGTTGTAAGCACACGAGGTTTACGAGTTCAGGCCCTTCTCGGAGGAAGTAATAGCCCTACATCTCGGAGCCCGGAGGCGGTCAACCGGATTATGTGTATATGAATCACAGGGGTGCGAACCCTTTAAACTGAGGAGGGGGTGGCTTATATAGAGTTTGCCAGACCGCTCCGGCCCTCAGTTATGCAGGGAAGTGCACTAAGGTCAGGCGTTACTGGTAACGCCCCTAATAAAGTGCTATGATGACCATAAAAGCTACTTAATGACCGATCGTTAGCATGCGGAGTGACTTTAGGTCTCCTGGCCGTCGAGTGGTTGGATCTTGGTCGAGTGATTGCTTCTTGGTCGAGTGTCTTCGAGTCTATCGAGTGGAACACCTCCAAGTCGATTGAAAGGTGATTTCTTCTAGAGATGTCCTTGGGTAGGGCAGTTAGGACAGGTCCATGACCCTACCCTAGGTACATAGCTTCATCACCTAGGGGGTAGGGTGTGCCCCCTACCTTGTGGGCCCCTCGGTGACCCCCTGACCTAGTTCTTCCTCCTATATATTCACATATATTCCCAAACCACCAGAAGCATCCACGAAAACACTTTTCCACCGCGGTAACCTTCTTTTCCCATGAGATCCCATCTTGGGGCCTTTTCTGGCATCCTGCCGGAGGGGGATTCGATCATAGAGGGCATCTACATCAACTCTATTACCCTTCCGATGAAGCGTGAGAAGTTTACCTCAGACCTATGGGTCCATAGCTAGTAGCTAGAAGGCTTCTTCTCTCTCTTTGATTCTCTATACCATGTTCTCCTCGATGTTCTTGGAGACCTATCCGATGAATCTTCTTTTGTGGTGTGTTTGCCGAGATCCGATTGATTGTGGATTTATGATCAGCTTATCTACGAATATTATTTGAATCTTCTCTGAATTCTTTCATGCATGATTTGATATCTTTGTATTTCTCTACGAATTGGTTTGGTTTGGCCAACTAGATTGGTTTTTCTTGCAATGGGAGAGGTGCTTAGCTTTGGGTTCAATCTTGCATGATTTCACCCAGTGACAAAGTAGGGGTAGCGAGACACGTATTGAATTGTTGCCAACTTGCCATCGAGGATAAAAAGATGGGGTTTATATCATATTTCTTGAGTTTATTCCTCTACATCATGTCATCTTACTTAAGGCGTTACTCCGTTCTTTATGAACTTAATACTCTAGATACATACTGGATAGCGGTCGATGTGTGGAGCAATAGTAGTAGATGCAGGCAGGAGTCGGTCTACTTGACACGGACGTGATGCCTATATTACATAATCATTGCCTTGGACATGGTCATAAATTTGCGCTTTTCTATCAATTGCTCGATAGTAAATTTTTCACCCACCGTGTTATTTGCCTTCATGAGAGAAGCCTCTAGTGAAACCTTTGGCCCCTGGGTCTATTTTCCATCATATAAGTTTCCGATCTACTATTTTGCAATCTTTTACTTTCAGATCTATAAACCAAAAAACGCAAAAATATTTTATCTTTTGTTTAGTTTTATTTATCTATCTCTATCAGATCTCACCTTTGCAAGTGACCGTGAAGGGATTGACAACCCCTTTATCGCGTTGGGTGCAAGTGTTTGATTGTTTGTGCAGGTATTGGTGATTTGTGCGTTCATCTCCTACTGGATTTATACCTTGGTTCTTAAGTGAGGGAAATACTTATCTCTACTTTGCTACATCACCCTTTCCTTTTCAAGGCAAAAACCAACGCAAGCTCAAGAAGTAGCAGGAAGAATTTCTAGCGCCGTTGCCAGCGAGATCTACTCCAAGTCAAGACATACCAAGTACCCATCATTTATTTATGCTTAATGCTTGCTTATGAGATTATCTGTTTCTTAGTTGGTTGCTTCCCAATCTTTTGCTATCCTTCATTTTGCACTAAGTATGATCACTACTTGTGCATACAAAAACCTTTAACCCATTTTTGCCACATGAGTCCACTATATCTACCTATATGCGGTATTCTTTTGTCGTCATAAGCAAATTTGCATGTGCCATCTCTAATTTTCAAAATAAACTTCTTTTTTGTGTGTTTGTTTCGCTCACGGAGCGGTGAGGGGTGGCTAAAATTTTCCATGCTAGATGTGTTATTCTCAAGATGAGTGTTTATTCACTTGCCATTACACGAGACTAAGGCAAAGGTATTAGGGATGCCCAGTCCTGAAATGCAAAAAAATGAATTTACTTTATGTTGTCAAATAATAAATTCCTTGGAAAGTGTTGGTATGGAGGGCAACCATGGATACGGCTATCCATGGAAAGTGAAAGTATGGTGGAAAAAGGAATAAACTTTATTTTCTGTTTGGGAACCGCCTATGATATATCTATGCATGGAAAGTATTGGGAACTCTAAGTCGTTTTCGTTGGTGGGATGGATACACCTCTCAAAATGTTTTTATCTCTAAGTTTTTCGCTTTGAGCTCTGGCACCTCTATAAATCCCTACTTCCCTCTGCGAAGGGCCTTTCTTTTGCTTTATGCAATTTTTATTTTGAGTGTCCATCTTCTCTTATAAAAGAACCAACTAGGAGGCAATATGATCGTACTTAAGTATTGGGTGCAGCTAATATTCGAGTGTGTTTCATGAACAGATCAATGTTTGAGCATGATGGGCTAGGGATAACTTATTTTAGCGTTGATATTTTGAAAGACATGGTTGCTTGTTGATATGCTTAAGTATCTAAATTATCATGTCAAAAATAGACTATTGCTTTGAACAACTAAAAGTCCAATTGTCCATGCTACAAAGAAAAGAATATGATATGACATCATAGGCAGCATTCCACATCAAAATTCTGTTTTTATCACTTACCTACTCGAGGGAGAGTAGGAGTTAAGCTTGGGGATGGTGATACATCTCCAACGTATCTATAATTTTTGATTGTTCCATGCTGGTATATTATCATTCTTGGATGTTTTATAATAATTTTATAGTCATTTTATATCATTTGTGGTACTAACCTATTGACATAGTGCCAAGTGCCAGTTCCTGTTTTTTCCGTGTTTTTTACATCGCAGAAAATCAATATCAGACGGAGTCCAAATGCCATGAAACTTTACGGGCCAAAAGGAACACAACGGGCCCTGGCTGCGCTTGGGGGGGGGCGAGGGGGGCACAACCCAACAGGGCTCGCCAGGAGGCCCAGGCGCGCCCTGGTGGGTTGTGCCCCCGGACCGCCTCTTTGCTCTATAAATACCCCAAAATTCCAAAACCCTAGGGGAGTCGACAAAATATTCATCCAGCCGCCGCAGAGTCCAGAACCACCAGATCCAATCTAGACACCATCTCGGATGGGGTTCACCACCTCCATTGGTGCCTCTCTGATGATGTGTGAGTAGTTCTTTGTAGACCTTTGGGTCTGTAGTTAGTAGCTAGTTGGCTTCATCTCTCTCTCTCTTGATTCTCAATACAACGGTCTCTTGGAGATCCATATTATGTAACTCTTTTGTGGTGTGTTTGTTGGGATCGATGAACTTTGAGTTTATGATCAGATCTATCTTTTTATATCCATGAAAGTATTTGAGTTTCTTTGATATCTTTTATGCATTATCTCTGATATCCTCGTATTTCTTCTCCGATATTTGGGTTTTGTTTTGGCCAACTTGATCTATTTATCTTGCAATGGGAAGAGGTGCTTTGTAGTGGGTTCGATCTTATGGTGCTTGATCCCAGTGACAGAAAGGGAAACTCCACGTATGTATCATTGCTACTAAGGATAAAACAATGGGGTCTATCTCTACATAGATAGATCTTATCTACATCATGTCATCGTTCTTATTGCATTACTCCGTTTCTCCATGAACCTAATACACTAGATGCATGCTGGATAGTGGTCGATGTGTGGAGTAATAGTAGTAGATGCAGGCAGGAGTCGGTCTATTAATCTTGGACATGATGCCTATATAATGATCATTGCCTGGATATCGTCGTAATTATTTGAGATTCTATCAGTTGCCCAATAGTAATTTGTTTACCCATCGTTTGCTATTTTTCTCGAGAGAAGCCACTAGTGAAACCTATGGCCCCCTAGTCTTCTTTCTCATATATTTGCCTTTCCGATCTACTTTTTATTTGCTTTTATTTTCAGATCTACTAAACCAAAAACCCAAAAATACCTTGCTGCAATTTTTCCTTATTTATTTTATTTGGTGTTCGATCTATCAATCTACTACAAATTTATCTCACGTCTGTTTGCCTATCTTGAGGCGCCGTACCCGAAAGGGATTGATAACCCCTTTAACACATCGGGTTGCGAGGATTTGTTATCTGTGTGCAGGGGCTATTTACGTTGTGTTGCTTGGTTCTCCTAATGGTTCAATAACCTTGGTTTCATATCTGAGGGAAATACCTACCACTGCTGTGCTGCATCATCCCTTCCTCTTTGGGGAAATACCGACGTAGCTTCAAGCGACATCATGGTCATGTGGAGAAATCTACCATATACATATCATCTCTTTGATACCCTTCGAAGACTAGAGATTTGTCAAATTCCATAAGCACACGGCAATGACATTCTCCAAATATCACAATCATGTTCAGATCACAAAGCATTGAGACAGACATTAAGTTGAAACCAAGGGATTCAAAAAGCATCACTTTATCCATGTGCTGATCCTTTGAGATTGCAACTCTACCTAGGCCCAATACCTTGCTTTTACCAGTGTCAACAAATGTGATGTGACTTTTGTCAGATGGACGTAGGGTTGAATCCATAAGAATACTTCGATCACCAGTCATGTGGTTAGTGCATCCACTATCCATAATCCACTCAGCAGCCTTCGGAGCCGTACCCTACAGTGCAGTTTGTGAGATAGGCTTCACAAAGAGAAGTGTGAAGCATAAACATTTGACGAACAAGCATACTATCAAAGTTCAGATCCTTGTTAGGGTAGATAGGATGATTGTCAAGAAATCCTGAGACGAAATACATAGTAAGACCATTTTGGCACTTTATCTTGCATCCCACAAGATGTTTTAGGTCCCCAGCATTAGCGCCTAAAGCTTTTGATTTCCGGCTGGAGACCTTTCCCTGCAAAAGAAAGTTAATTCTTCTTAAGCACCCACATCTTCAGGGGTGGGTTAGAAGCAATGAGTCTGAGTGCAGCATCTGAGAACTTTGGCTTTGAAGCCCTAGCAAATAGCCTTGCGGGAGGTGAATAACACTCATAAGAATAGGCAGAAGTTCTTAGTTTTATGAACATAGCGATTTGAAGAAACACACTCATATTCATAAGTCTGAGTATGGTTTCCCTGCAAAACATTGGCGTTAGGGTGACCTTGTGAGGTCCTCTGTCTGTATGAAGCCTTTGGTCTGGGGTTTGTCTTCTTCCTAGGTGGTGTCGTGATGACATTCACAGTAAGCTACTCAAGACAACTTTTGGGCACCCAGATCTTCTTCAAAGGTGGTCCATTCCTGCAGTTAGTACCAATAAACCTGGCAAACACTTCACCATTCTGATTCTTAAACAACTTATAATTGGCGTCAAAGGATTCATCAATGATAATGGGGTTAACACAAGTGAAGCCAGATAAGGTGGATTGGTCCACTGAAGGGCCCTCTGCAGCAACCCATTTGGTTTTGGAATACTGCTCAGGCTTCCAGTAAGAACCATCAACATTCATTTTCCTCTCGAACCCAACACCCTCTTTCCTAGGGTTTCGGTTCAGAATATGTTTCTTCAAAACATCATATAGTGTCTGATGCCCTTTGAGGCTTTTGTACATGCCTGTTTCAAGCAATGTCTTCAACCTAGCATTTTCATCAGCAATGGTAGTGGTATCCTCGGAAGAGGGGTTAGTCACCACATTAGCAGTTGAATATATTGTAACACTAGCAGCAGTAGAACATTCAGCAACAAACACATCATTATCACGCTCAAGACATTTTAAACATGGTGGCACAAAGTCTTCCTGAGCGGAACTGATCTGTTGAGCGCAAAGTGAATCATTTTCCTTCTGAATATCTTCATGAGATGCTCTCAGATTCTCAAGTTCTTGCTTCCTTTGAAGATAATCATAGGAAAGCTTCTCATGAGAAGCCGAGAGTGTTTCATGACGACTTTCAAGTTCCTCGTACTTAACATGAAGATTTTTAATGTCTTCAATTAAGGACCGAGTTCGATTCATTTCCGCGTCCAACAGGTCATTGCTTTTGTCCAGCAACTTTTGAATATGTTCCATAGCAGTTTGTTGTTCAGTTGCAATTTTAGTAAGAGCCTAGTAGCTAGGTTTGGATTCACATTCAGAGTCATCTTCACTTGATGTTTGAAAGTAAGCATCACGTGAGTTTACCTTGGCACCTCGTGCCATGAAGCAGTAGGTCGGAGCAGAGTCGTCCTCATCATCGGCTTCAGCATTGGCAACATGGCCATTGTCTTAAGTGTTGAAGATGGACTTGGCGACGAATGCCGAAGCTAGAGCCAGGCTTGCCACGCCTGAATCAGACTCCTCCTCAGACTCCACCTCCGCCTCATCGGAAGCAGACTCCTCCTCTGAATCCATCTCCTTGCCAACAAACGCACGAGCCTTGCTGTATGAGCTCTTCTTGTGAGACGAAGACTTTGATGAGGACTTTGAAGAAGAATTTAAGGATTTCTTCTTCTTGTAGTCAAAATCATATTCCTTGCTCTTCTTCTTCTTAGATTCCTTGTCCCATTGAGGACACTCAGAGATGTAGCAGCCTGGCTTCTTGCATTTGTGGCATGTTCTCTTCAATTGGTCACGAGTGGAAGCCTCATCATTTCTTGAGCTGGATCTTGAAGACTTTCCGAAGAGATTCTTTTTGGAGAACTTCTGGAACTTCATGAGCATAGCTAGATCCCTTCCAATGTCTTCAGGATCCTCAGAACTGTAGTCAGATTCTTCTTCAGATGAGGAAACAACATTTGCCTTGAAAGCATGGGTTCAGCCATAGTTGGAGCCATAGATGTCTCTCTTCCCAGATAGCTGGAACTCATGTGTGTTGAGCCTCTCAAGTATGTCAGACGGATCGAGATCTTTGAAGTCGGGACGTTCTGGTATCATCAGGGCCAGGGTGTCAAATGAGCTGTCAAGTGATCTCAGGAGCTTCTAGACAATTTTGTGTGTGGTGATCTCAGTGCTGCCAAGAGCACAAAGCTCATTTATGATATCAGTGAGGCGATCAAATGTGAGCTGGACATTCTCATTATCGTTTCTCTTGAAGTGGTTGAAGAGGTTGAGAAGAACATCAATCCTCGAGTCTCTCTGAGTTGAGACGCCTTCGTTGACCTTGGACAGCTAGTCCCAGACTAGCTTCGCAGTTTCCAGTGCACTCACACGGCCATACTGTCCTTTGGTCAAATGACCATAGATGATGTTCTTGGCGGTCGAGTCCAGTTGAGCGAACCTCTTGACATCAGCAGCGGTGACACCTTTACCGACCTTGGGAACGCATGTCTTGACGACATACCAGAGGTCGATGTCAATGGCTTCAAGATGCATGCACATCTTATTCTTCCAGTAGGGGTAATCAGTGCCATCGAAGACTGGGCATGCAGCGGACACCTTGATTATCCCTGCAGTCGACATAGCTAAAACTCCAGGTGGTTAAACTGAATCACACAGAACAAGGGAGCACCTTGTTCTGATACCAATTGAAAGTGCTAGTTATCGACTAGAGGAGGGTGAATAGGCGATTTTTATGAAAATCTTCAAAACACGAGGTCTTTGAAGACAAACAGGTGAAATGAACCTATTGATATGCAGCGGAAGATAGACTACACTAGACAAGCCATAGTCAAGTAAGCAATAAAGTGAGAGTACGAAGACTATCAGCAGCTAGGTAGTATGGATCAGAATGGAAGACAGTATGAAGCCAAACAGATAATTATCTTCACACAGTGAAGTCAATCATATCAGGTAAGTAAGCAATGACTTCACGAAGACAAACTGAAATATAAAAGGAAGTGGGGGATAGAACCGATAGCTTGGTGAAGACTAGGATTTGGTAGACCACACCCAGTTGCTGTGATAACTGCACGTCTGGTTAGGGAGGCTGAGATTGAACTTAGAAGACCGTGTCTTCACCTTATTCCCCTTGAGCCAAGGACACACAGTCCTCGCCCAATCACTCTGGTAAGTCTTCAAGGTAGACTTCCAAACCTTCACAGACTTCGTTCACCGGCGATCCACAATGGCTCTTGGATGCTCAGAATGCGATGCCTAATTGATAACCCACAAGTATAGGGGATTGCAACAGTTTTCGAGGGTAGAGTATTCAACCCAAATTTATTGATTCCACAAGGGGAGCCAAAGAATATTCTCAAGTATTAGCAGCTGAGTTGTCAATTCGACCACACCTCGAAACTTAATATCTGCAGCAAAGTATTTAGTAGCAAAGTAATATGGTAGTAGTGGTAACGATAGCAAAAGTAATGTTTTTGGTATTTTGTAGTGATGATAGCAATAGCAACGGAAAAGTAAATAAGCAAAGAACAATATACGGAAAGCTCGTAGGAAATGGATTGGTGATAGAGAATTATGCCGGATGCGGTTCATCATGTAACAGTCATAACCTAGGGTGATACAGAACTAGCTCCAATTCATCAATGTAATGTACGCATGTATTCCGAATATAGTCATACGTGCTTATGGAAAAGAACTTGCATGACATCTTTTGTCCTACCCTCCCGTGGCAGCGGGGTCCTAGTGGAAACTAAGGGATATTAAGGCCTCCTTTTAATAGAGTACCGGACCAAAGCATTAAAAAATAGTGAATACATGAACTCCTCAAACTACGGTCATCACCAGTAAGTATCCCGATTATTGTCACTTCGGGGTTAACGGATCATAACACATAATAGGTGACTATAGACTTGCAAGATAGGATCAAGAACTCTCATATATTGATGAAAACATAATAGGTTCAGATCTGAAATCATGGCACTTGGGTCCTAGTGACAAGCATTAAGGATAGCAAAGTCATAGCAACATCAATCTCAGAACATAGTGGATACTAGGGATCAAACCCTAACAAAACTAACTCCATTACATGATAAATCTCATCCAACCCATCACCGTCCAGCAAGCCTACGATAGAATTACTCACGCGCGGCAGTCAGCATCATGAAATTGGTGATGGAGGAAGGTTGATGATGACGATGGCGATGGATTCCCCTCTCCGGAGCCCCGAACGGACTCCAGATCTACCCTCCCGAGAGGTTTTAGGGCTTGGCGGCGGTTCTGTATTGTAAAACGCGATGAATCCTTCTCTATGATTTTTTTCTCCCCGAAACCAAATATATAGAGTTGGAGTTGAGGTCGGAGGAGCTCCAGGGGGGCCACGAGGTAGGGGGCGCGCCCCCACCATCGTGGCTAGGGTGTGGCCCCCCTGGTCTTCATGTTTTGCAAGGATTTTTTATTATTTCTGAAAATATGTTCCGTGAAGTTTCAGGTCATTCCGAGAACTTTTGTTTCTGCACATAAATAACACCATGGCAATTCTGTTGAAAACAACGTCAGTCTGGGTTAGTTCCATTCAAATAATGCAAGTTAGAGTCCAAAACAAGGGCAAAAGTGTTTGGAAAAGTAGATACGAAGGAGACGTATCAACTCCCCCAATCTTAAATCTTTGCTTGTCCTCAAGCAATTCAGTTGACAAACTGAAAGTGATAAAGAAAAACTTTTACAAACTTTGTTTGCTCTTGTTGTTGTAAAAATGTAATGCCAACATTCAAGTTTTCAGCAAAGATTATGAACTAACCATATTCACAATAACGCATGGGTCTCATGTTTACTCATATCAATGGCATAATCAACTAGCGAGCAATAATAATAAATCTCAGATGACAACACTTTCTCAAAACAATCATAATAAGATATAACAAGATGGTATCTCGCTAGCCCTTTCTGAGACCGCAAAACATAAATGCAGAGCACCTTTAAAGATCAAGGACTGACTAGACATTGTAATTCATGGTAAAAGAGATCCAGTCAAGTCATACTCAATGTAAACTAACAGTAATGAATGCAAATGATAGCGGTGCTCTCCAACTGGTGCTTTTTAATAAGAGGATGATGACTCAACATAAAAGTAAATAGATATGCCCTTCGCAGAGGGAAGCAGGGATTTTTAGAGGTGCCAGAGCTCGGTTTTGAAATAGAGGTGAATAATATTTTGAGCGGTATACTTTCATTGTCAACATAACAACCAAGAGATGGCGATATCTTCCATGCTACACACATTATAGGCGGTTCCCAAACAGAATGGTAAAGTTTATACCCCCTTCCACCAGCAAGCATCAATCCATGGCTTGCTTGAAACAACGAGTGCCTCCAACTAACAAGAGTCCCAGGGGGAGTTTTGTTTGCAATTATTTTGATTTGATTTGCATAAAGCATGGGACTGGGCATCCCAGTGACCAGCCATTTTCTCGTGAGTGAGGAGCGGAGTCCACTCCTCTTGAGAATAACCCGCCTAACATGGAAGATACGGACATCCCTAGTTGATACATGAGCCATTCGAGCATACAAAACAGGATATTTATTTGAAGGTTTAGAGTTTGGCACATACAAATTTACTTGGAATGGCAGGTAGATATCGTATATAGGTAGGTATGGTGGACTAATATGGAATAACTTTGGGGTTTATGGGATTGGATGCACAAGCAGTATTCCCGCTTAGTACAGGTGAAGGCTAGCAAAAAGACTGGGAAGCGACCAGCTAGAGAGCGACAACAGTCATGAACATGCATTAAAATTATTCAACACCGAATGAAAGCATGAGTAGGATATAATCCACCATGAACATAAATATCATGAAGGCTATGCTGATTTTGTTTCAACTACATGCGTGAACATGTGCCAAGTCAAGTCACTTAAATCATTCAGAGGAGGATACCACCCTATCATACCACATCACAACCATTTTAATAGCATGTTGGCATGCAAGGTAAACCATTATAAGCTCCTAGCTAATCAAGCATGGCACAAGAAACTATGATCTCTAGTTGTCATTGCAAACATGTTTATTCATAATAGGTTGAATCAGGAACGATGAACTAATCATATTTACAAAAACAAGAGAGGTCGAGTTCATACAAGCTTTTCTCATCTTAGTCAGTCCATCATATATCGTCATAATTGCCTTTCACTTGCACGACGAATGATGTGAATAATAATAATAGTGCGCGTGCATTGGACTAAGCTGGAATATGCAAGCATTCAATAAACAGGAGAAGACAAGGCAATATGGGCTCTTTTGTCAGATCAACAATAATGCATATAAGAGCCACTTCAACAATTTAATTATAGTCTTCTCCTATCGACCCCCAAAGAAAAGAAATAAAACTATTTACACGTGAAAGCTCCCAACAAGCAAAAGAAGAACATGAAATCTTTTTGGGTTTTCCTTTTAATTAATATTACAAGCATGGAAATTAAAACAAGCTAAAAGCTACAACTAATTTTTTGGTTTTTTCTTAAGGTTTATTAAACACACAAGAAGAAAGCATAAAAAAGAAAATAAACTAATCATGGATGATACAATGAAAAAGTATGAGCACCGACATCTAGCAATGAGTGTGTGAAAATGAATATAATGTCAGTGAGAAATATGTACTCCCCCAAGCTTAGGCTTTTGGCCTAAGTTACTCTATGGCCACGGCTAGCCTGGCGGATATCCATAATAATAGTTGGGGTCATACTGCAATGCAGCGGCTATCGCCTCCTGAGCTGCAGCGTGGCGACGAGCGGCTTCCGCCCTCCTCTCGTACTCATCTGCCTCCTCTTTGGTAATAACATATCTTCCTTTTGCCTGATAATCAAAGAAGGCAGGAGCAGGGAGAGTAATACGGACATCACGGCGTCTGTCAAATATTAAGCGATACTGGAGAGGTGATTCATTCCTCTCGACAAACCGGTAGTGAACCATAGCATTAAAGTCTAGGTAAGTAGGAGGCAATTCAATATCATCATTATGTATGGTTACACCAATAAAATCAGCTAAGCGGGTTGCATAAATTCCACCAAAGAAATCTCCATTAAATCTATTAAGATGCAACCTACGTGCAACAATGGCTCCCAAATTATAAGATTTATCTCCTAACACAGCACTCCTAAGAATACTGAGGTCAGGGACACACATGTGACATGCTTCATCTTTACCGTTAATGCATCTACCTATGAAGAGAGCAAAATAGTGTATAGCAGGAAAATGAATGCTCCCTATGGTAGCTTGCGTTATATCTCTAGATTCCCCCATAGTTATACTAGCAAGAAATTCTCTAAATTCAGATTTGCGAGGTTCCCTGACACTACCCCATTGTGGAAGTTTGCAAGCAGTGGTAAAATCCTCTAAGTCCATAGTATAAGATTTTTCATAAAGATCAAGCATGACAGTTGGAGAATTATGTGAAGATGAAAATTCAAACCTCCTCACAAAGGAACTAGTGAGATAGTGGTACTAACGACATTTTTCTTCCTCGAAGCTCACAAGATCAGCGTTACGCAAATATGCATTAAATTCTTCCTTAATTGCCACTCGATCCATAAAGTTTTCTGAAGGCCATTCACAAGGACGCACTTGAGCGTCTCTTGGTGACTCTTCATCAGCATCACGCATTGCAAGCCTGGGTCCTTGCTTCCTTGAAGAACCACCTTGATACATTTTCCTAAGCATATTTCTTCCTCTAAAAAATTTCTGAAATTTTTAGTAACTTCAAAATAAAAGTGAACCAAGCAAAACAAAATTGATAGTAACAACTCCTACAAGTGCCTAGAGCCTATATCATGCATCAAAACTACTTGGAACCATATAAATTTGACATGCAAGCTCAAGAACATGGTCACCTAGACAACATAAATTTGCAATGAATAAAGCACTAGAACAAAAACTAATTGGACCAATGGAGGAGTCACATACCAAGGAACAATCCCCCCAAGCAGTTTTGTGAGAGGTGCTTTGAGCAAGGAGATCGAAAATGGCAGCAAAATAAGCTAGAACTCGTGCTTGAGCTGGATATTCGTGTTTGTGGGAGGAAGAAGAAGTATGTGGGTGCAGGAATAAGTGGAGGAGGGCCACTGTGGGCCCACGAGGCAGGGGGCGCGCCCAGGGGGGTAGGGCGCGCCCTCCACCCTCGTGGCGAGGTGGATGCCTCCCTGTTGTGTTCTTAGTGCAAAATATTCTCAAATATTCGAGAAAAAATCATATTTAAATTTCAGGGCATTTGGAGAACTTTTATTTTCGGGGTATTTTTATATTGCATGGATAATCAGATAACAGACGGGAAATACTTATTTTAATTTTATTTAATATAAATAACAGAAAGTAAAAGGAGGGTATAGAGAGTTGTATTTTCTAAATTCATCCATCTCATGATCATCAAAAGGAATCCATTAACAGGGTTGATCAAGTCTTGTTAACAAACTCATTCAGAATAACATGGAACCGGAGAACTTTCGAATAACACTAGGTTACCTCAACGGGGATATGCACATCCCCAACAATAAGAATATCATATTTCTTCTTGATAGTAGGAAGAGGAAATTCAAAACCTCCAAAAATAATCGATGGAATTTTTCCAATAGAGTTGATACTAAGAACTTGAGGTTGTTTCCTCAAAAAGTGTATCGTATGCTCATTACCATTGACATGAAAAGTGACATTGCCTTTAGTGCAATCAATAACAGCCCCTGCAGTATTCAAAAAGGGTCTTCCAAGAATAATAGACATACTATCGTCCCCGGGAATATCAAGAATAACGAAGTCCGTTAAAAAGTAACGTTTGCAACTACAACAGGCACATCCTCACAAATACCGACAGGTATAGCAGTTGATTTATCAGCCATTTGCAAAGATATTTCAGTAGGTGTCAACTTATTCAAATCAAGTCTACGATATAAAGAGAGAGGCATAACACTAACACCGGCTCCAAGATCACATAAAGCAATTTTAACATAGTTTCTTTTAATGGAGCATGGTATAGTGGGTACTCCTGGATCTCCAAGTTTCTTTGGTATTCCACCCTTAAAAGTATAATTAGCAAGCATGGTGGAAATTTCAGCTTCCGGTATCTTTCTTTTATTAATCATAATTTCTTTCATATACTTAGCATAAGGATTCATTTTGAGCATATCAGTTAATCGCATACGCAAAAAGATAGGTCTAATCATTTCAGCAAAGCGCTGAAAATCCTCATCATCCTTTTTCTTGGATGGTTTGGGAGGAAAAGGCATGGGTTTTTGAACCCATGGTTCTCTTTCTTTACCGTGTTTCGTAGCAACAAAGTCTTTCTTATCATAACGTTGATTCTTTGATTGTGCGTTATCAAGATCAACAGTAGGTTCAGCTTCTATATCATTATCATTGCTAGGTTGAGCATCAACATGAACATTATCATTTACATTATCACTAGTTTCATGTTCATTACCAGATTGTGTTTCAGCATCAGAAATACAAATATTATTTGGATTCTCAGGTGTTTCAGCAATAGGTTCACTAGAAGCATGCAAAGTCCTATCATTTTTCCTTTTCTTCCTTTTAGAAGGACTAGGTGCATCTATATTATTTCTTTGAGAATCTTGCTCAATTCTCTTAGGGTGGCCTTCAGGATACAGAGGTTCCTGAGTCATTCTACCAGTTCTAGTAGCCACTCTAACAGCATAATCATTATTCTTACTATTCAATTCATTGAGCAAATCATTTTGAGCCTTAAGTACTTGTTCTACTTGAGTGGTAACCATAGAAGCATGTTTACTAATAAGTTTAAGTTCACCTTTGACATTAGCCATATAATCACCCAAGTGTTCAAGCATATTTGAATTGTATTTCAATTGCCTACCAAAATAAGCATTAAAATCTCCTTGCTTAACCATAAATTTATCAAACTCATCTAAGCATGGGCTAGCAAACTTAGTAAATGGGATTTCAACTTTATCATATCTATAGAGAGAATTTACCTTTATTACCTATGTCGGGTTATCAAGACCATGTATTTCTTTAATAGGAGATGGATTAAGATCATATATTTCTTCAACAGGCGGTAAATTAAGACTGTGTATTTCTTCAATAGGAGGTAAATTCTTAACATCTTCAGCTTTAATACCTTTTTCTTTCATAGATTTCTTTGCCTCTTGCATATCTTCAGGACTGAGAAATAGAACACCTCTCTTCTTCAGAGTTGGTTTAGGAATAGGCTCAGGAGCTGGCTCAGGAAGTGTCCAATTATTTTCATTTGTCAACATATTATTCAATAGAATTTCAGCTTCATCCGGTGTTCTTTCCCTGAAAACAGAACCAGCACAACTATCCAGGTAATCTCTGGAAGCATCGGTTAGTCCATTATAAAAGATATCAAGTATTTCATTTTTCTTAAGAGGATGATCAGGCAAAGCATTAAGTAACTTGAGAAGCCTCCCCAAGCTTTGTGGGAGACTCTCTTCTTCAATTTGCACAAAATTATATATATCCCTCAAAGCAGCTTGTTTCTTATGAGCAGGGAAATATTTAACAGAGAAGTAATAAATCATATCCTAGGGACTACGCACACAACCAGGATCAAGAGAATTAAACCATATATTAGCATCACCCTTTAATGAGAATGGAAATATTTTAAGGATATAATAGTAACGAGTTCTCTCATCATTAGTGAACAGGGTGGCTATATCATTCAATTTAGTAAGATGTGCCACAACAGTTTCAGATTCATAGCCATGAAAAGGATCAGATTCAACCAAAGTAAATATATCAGGATCAACAGAGAATTCATAATCCTTATCAGTAACACAGATAGGTGAAGTAGCAAAAGCAGGATCAGGTTTCATTCTAGCATTAAGGGATTGCTGCTTCCATTTAGCTAATAACCTCTTGAGCCCGTATCTATCTTTGCAAGCTAAAATAGCTAGAGCAGCTTCTTTTTCAAAAACATAACCCTCAGGAATAACAGGTGATTCATATTTATTAGGGGAAGAGTCTTCATCATCACTTTCATCAATATTATCAGTTTCAATATTTTCATTCTCTCTAACCCTAGCAAGTTGTTCATCAAGAAATTCACCAAGTGGCACAGTAGTATCAAGCATAGAAGTAGTTTCATCATAAGTATCATGCATAGCAGAAGTGGCATCATCAATGACATGCGACATATCAGAACGAATAGCAGAAGCAGGTTTAGGTGTCGCAAGCTTACTCAAAACAGAAGGTGAATCAAGTGCAGAGCTAGATGGCAGTTCCTTACCTCCCCTCGTAGTTGAGGGATAAATCTTGGTTTTTGGATCTCTCAAGTTCTTCATAATGATAAGCAGATATAAATCCCAAGTGACTCAAAGAATAGAGCTATGCTCCCCGGCAACGGCGCCAGAAAATAGTCTTAATAACCCACAAGTATAGGGGATCGCAACAGTTTTCGAGGGTAGAGTATTCAACCCAAATTTATTGATTTGACACAAGGGGAGCCAAAGAATATTCTCAAGTATTAGCAGCTGAGTTGTCAATTCAACCACACCTGGAAACTTAATATCTGCAGCAAAGTATTTAGTAGCAAAGTAATATGATAGTAGTGGTAATGATAGCAAAAGTAATGCTTTTGGTATTTTGTAGTAATGATAGCAATAGCAACGAAAAAGTAAATAAGCGAAGAACAATATATGGAAAGCTCGTAGGCAATGGATCGGTGACAGAGAATTATGCCGGATGCGGTTCATCATGTAACAATCATAACCTAGGGTGATACAGAACTAGCTCCAATTCATCAATGTAATGTAGGCATGTATTCCGATATAGTCATACGTGCTTATGGAAAAGAACTTGCATGACATCTTTTGTCCTAACCTCCCGTGGCAGCGGGGTCCTAGCGGAAACTAAGGGATATTAAGGCCTCCTTTTAATAGAGTACCGGACCAAAGCATTAACACATAGTGAATACATGAACTCCTCAAACTACGGTCATCATCGGTAAGTATCCCGATTATTGTCACTTCGGGTTTAACGGATCATAACACATAATAGGTGACTATAGACTTGCAAGATAGGATCAAGAACTCTCATATATTGATGAAAACATAATAGGTTTAGATCTGAAATCATGGCACTCGGGCCCTAGTGACAAGCATTAAGCATAGCAAAGTCATAGCAACATCAATCTCAGAACATAGTGGATACTAGGGATCAAACCCTAACAAAACTAACTCGATTACATGATAAATCTCATCCAACCCATCACCGTCCAGCAAGCCTACAATGGAATTACTCATGCACGGCGGTGAGCATCATGAAATTGGTGATGGAGGAAGGTTGATGATGACGATAGCGGCGGATTCCCCTCTCCGGAGCCCCGAACGGACTCCAGATCAGCCCTTCCGAGAGGTTTTAGGGCTTGGCGGCGGCTCCGTATCGTAAAACGTGATGAATCCTTCTCTTTGATTTTTTTCTCCCGGAAACCAAATATATAGAGTTGGAGTTGAGGTCGCAGGAGCTCCAGGGGGCCCACG